>NC_138879.1:16051915-16436915 GCF_965194805.1 Balaenoptera borealis | reverse complement strand
CAAGACCCCAGTCTATTCTATATTTGCATGGCCCTCAAGTTTCCTCACTTGCAAAATTGATCACTAGGGTCCTTCTAGCTCTAAAATTCTACCCATCTTTGCTCCTAAGTGTCACATTATAAGCAGGAGACTCAACATCTTGCTCACAGTTTAAGGCACATTCCTGCAAACAAGGTGCCGACCAATTAATAATGCACTAAAACTGACAATCAACTGAGTGCTTAGGTAACTAAATTCCCAAAACTAGGCCTAATCCCATTAAAGTTCATCAAACAATTGCTTCAGCATTTTAACAGAAATGTTAATTTCTTTCCAGAAGGCTATAAATTACATCACACAGAAAGATTCTATCCAGATAAGGTCTGGAACAATTTTTCTTTCCAGTCTCTCCTTTTGATTTAGACACTCTAAAGATCTGACCAGGTAAAAGGTTCATCACTCTGAAATTACTCCAATTTTTCTTTTACAATACTTAGCTGTTTTTATAAGACAAGCATAATTATTTTGAAGAACAAAAGGAGGTTACAAAAAGGAGTTTTTCTTTCTCCACTGCTGCATTAGAGCAAACAGTATAAAGCTCTAGAGAGCAGCAACAGTTCTATAGCACTACTACCCCACCACCACCAATTACACAGCTCCTGAAAGCTAAACAGAAATCCTAGGAAAAATATACATTCTAGAGATGAAGACAATGTTAGAGGTATATTACATGGTAGCATGCATATACAGCTTTTCAGAGCTACGTGTGATTTCAAACTAAAGACAAAAACTTCACTATGACACTACGAATAAAAAACAGTTTATTTGTAGGACACTCTCACTCCCACCAAAAAGTGCATTTAAACAATCCAAACAGTTCTAGGGAAGCCAATAAATATAATCTTTGTGGAAGGGAGGAAATGCTAAGGCAATTGCAAAACATGCACATGCAGCTTTTATTGTTTCCCCAGAGATAGGTAGGGTCATCACAGAGGGTGACCATAAAATGCTTAAGCTGCTCAAAGACACCAGGTGAATACCACCTAACTGCTGGAGAGTGAATTATTCCCCTGGGTAGTTTCCAACAAGATTAAGTGAGAGGGAGCCTGCAGGGTTGAAAAATATAATAGAAACAGTTTGGTTCATTTCACATTTTCTGGTTAGTTTAAAACTCACATCATTAATTACAGAATCACAGAAGAAAAGAAAGAACTCCAGGAACCAAGTCTCTTATAGATATGAAAAAGCAACTGATCTGCTAAGACTTATGGTAGAATGAGAACTAGACCCCCAACTTCCAACTACACACACTAGACTCCCAACTACACACACAACTTTCTACCACACAAAATTTAAACATTAAGTAATTTAGATTTTGTTAGAAATAACCAGTTACATATATTCCTCAAAGGAAACACTGATAAAGTAAAAATAACCTATTAAACTATTAGAATCTTTCTTATTAAGGCACAAAACATTCAATGTAGATCAAGAACAGTAACTCAATTCAGTTTCATCCTGTGACTTCTCTGTTCAGCCTCTACCAGTGGCTCCCTTCACCCCTAAGTACAATGCAATTTCAACTTTACCACTAAAAAGCCTTCATTAATAGTCCTCCAACAACTTCGTTTCAACTCTCCAAAAGGATTCAGAAACTTTTCTAACAGCAAGTGAAAGTTCCATCATTTTTCTCTTCCATAGCTTGGTATTGGGGAATTACCTTATACACAAAACAAAAATCCATAGGCCTATAGCTTCTAGAAGAGTGCTTGAAAATGTTTTTTAAATGGCAAAATAATCTCAATAAATCAATAATAATGCTGTAATAATGTTTAAAATTAGTTTTTAAAAACTATAAACTGGTACAACCAACTCTGAAGAAAATTGTATTACGGTGGTTTTAAAATATGGCTAAAGTTCTTTGACACTCCTCCCATTAAAAGATGGGGTTCTGTCTCTGCCCCTTGAATCTGAGAGGGCCTGTGACCACTTCAGGCAATGCAATATGACGGAAGTGATGCTAGGTAACTTCCCAGGCCAGGTTTTAAATGAACAGGCAGCTTCCACCCTTGTTTGCTAAACAAAGAGACACCACGTGTGAGGTCTGACAACCCTGAGGCTGTCACTTAAGAGGCCAAGTGTGGAGGCACTTGGCCAAGGGTCCCTTAGCAAAGCCATGTAGGCATCCCTAACAAGGTGCCACATATGTGAGTGAAGAAGCCATCCTGGAAGTGATCATCTAGTCCCAGGTGTTTTGGCCCCCAGCCTTTAAATCTTCCCAAGCTGAAGCCCCAGACATCCTGAATCAGAGACAGGCCATTCCAAGTCTACTCTGAATTCTGACCCAGAGAATCTTCAAGAATAAAATAAACGTTGTCTCAAGCCATTCAATCTGAGGTGGCTTGTTAGGCAGCAATAACAGGAACAGTCATTATCCAATAAAGTTGAACATTTGCATACTTTACCACCCAGCAATTCTAATTCATGGATATACACCACCACCCCCCAACCCTTAGCACACATATATACCAGGAGGCATGTTCAAGAATGTTCAGAGTAACAGCACTGAACATTATTTAGAAAATAAAATAACCTGAGGGAAAACCCAAATGCACATCAAGAGGAGAATGGCTAAACTACGATATATTTGCTCAGTGGAGCAGTGAAAATGAATGAACTACAGCTACATGAAAAAAAACAGTGTTTTTTAAAATTATTATTATTTTTTTAAAATTTTTGGCTGTGTTGGGTCTCAGTTGCGGCATATGGGATCTTTTTTTTGTTACGGCGCATGGGCTTCTCTCTAGTTGTGGCTTGCAGTTTCTCTCTAGTTGTGTGAGGGCTCTGTAGCTTCAGCATGCGGGCGCTCCAGTTGTGGCCCCTGGGCTTAGTTGCCCCGGGGCATGTGGGATCTTAATTTCCCCGACCAGGGATCGAATCTGTGTCCCCTGCATTGGAAGGCAGATTCTTAACCACTGGACCAGCAGGGAAGTCCCCAAAACACAGATTTTTAAATGTTAGTAACATAATGTTGAAACTCCAAGTCCCATAAGACAACTTATACTCTCTTTTGTAAAGTTTAAAGATAAGCAAAAGTAACCTAGAGATCCCTGGGGAAGCAGTAAAGGCTGTGTGCACATGTTTTGCAACTGCCTTAGCATTTCTGCCCCTCCAACAAAGGTTCTGTCCACTGGCTTCCCTATAATTTTTTAGGTAATCAGGTATGAGGTGGGCAGTGGTGTCATAGGTGTATATTATTTAAAAACTAAAGCGAAGCATAGACCAGTAACAACAGTGTCATGAGCCCAGGAGTCCAATTAAAAAGGAATGCACAGGACTTCCCTGGTGGCGCAGTGGTTAAGACTATGAGCTCCCAATGCAAGGGGCCCGGGTTGGATCCCTAGTCAGGGAACTAGATCCCACATACATGCCACAACTAAGGAGCCCGCTGGCTGCAACTAAGACCCGGTGCAACCAAGTAAATAAAATAAAATAAAATAAAATAATCACATACACACACACACACGGTAGTACATAAAACGGAAGGACATGCTGTATGATAGGATGAGGGGGCGGGGGACAAGAGTACCCACGTTACCACTGGGTTATGAAAAATCCTTTTTCCAGTTTCAGATATTAGACAGTTATTGAAATCCAATTTGCACTCCACCAATTTCCCTTTAAATACTCATTAAAATTAGAATCTTAAAGTTTCACACAGCTAGAAACTAAGAATACAGGTTAATCTATGATTAGCCAGAGAAATTTCCAATAACCAAAATTTAGAAGCATTAAGGCAAAAAAAAAGGAACATATGAGGAAAAGATAGATTTCTATTTCTAATCACTATATCATACATAGAATTTCTAATAACCAAAGGCAGTGAAGGCATCTATTGCCAATCCCTTCCACAAACTTTAAAAAAAAAAAAAAGGAGCTCATTTCTTTCCTGCGTTACAAATTTCAAATAATGAAATGAAAGCTAGATGAAAGTAGACAGAAAATTGTATTTGATATCCAAGGATATTTAGTTGGCAATGAGAAGAAGCTGAAGCATCATTTCCATAAAATGATGGGAAATGGTATTCACTGACTGTTGAGCAAGGAAAAGGACTAAATACTGTATCAGGTTATCCAAGAAGCAACATTACTCAAAAAGGCAGTGTGACATAATCATACAGGAGATTCCTCCTCAGCCAGCACATCTGAACACCATCAAGTATCAGGAAGTTGGCCAGAGGCTGCACTCAGTAACACTTACAAAGCTCAAAGTAGGAATGTAAAGGCAACAAGGTGGACACTGAGAGAAATCATTCCATCAAGCTGTTTACCTGCATATATCAAGAACCTTTCCTCCCAGGCAATATAACTGTCTACCTTAAAATCCCACAGAGATTCAATATTCTGTAATAACCTATATGGGAACAGGATATAAAAAAGAGCGGATATATGTATAACTGATTCACTTTGTTGTACAGCAGAAACACCTTATAAATCAAATATACTCTAATAAAAATTAATTATTAAAACCCCCTCAGAGAAAAAAACAGGGAAACTATCAGAAGTAGAGTTCACTGTAAAGTAAAGGCTACAAAATTGGCCAGATACAAAATAAGTGTCCCAAAACTAAAATTCTCACATCCTCACAAAAATCTGTTTTTGATAGTCCTCTCCTCCTCTGTAAAACACAAACAAAACACAACAAAATATTCTTCCAGTATCTCAAGCTGGAAAGCTTGTTATCCTCAACTCCTCTCTTTCTCTCACAACCATATTTAATCCACAAGAAACTCTTTTGGCTCGACCTTCAAAATACATCTAATCTCAGACCACTTCAACCAAGCAACCATCATCTCTCAGCTGGAAATGGCATCAGCCTCCTGAGTGGTCCTCCTGCCTCGGACCTACCTTATAGTCCTCTGCTCGGAAAGTTCCCACCTAACCCAGAGTAAAAGCCAAAGTTCCTACAAGGCTCCTCGCTATTTCTCATCCTCCATTCTCTGACTTAAATGAACTTGTCTTGGAACACGTTCTTCTCCCAGATATCCTTGGGCAATGTTTCTGTATTTCCCTGGGGTCGCCTTATCAAAGAAGCCTACTCTGACCAACACAAAATAGTGAAGCTGCTGCCACCACCCTCCCCTGACTCTCCTTTGTTTCCACAGCACTGACCACTTGATATATATTTATTCATTTATTGCCTCAGTTCCTCCAGCAATGTCAGTTACAAGAGAGCAGGAATTCTTTGTTTTATTCACTCATGTATCACAAGAAATTCTTGTTTTATTTACTAATGTAGCCCCACAAACCCAATACAGTAAGTCCCCAACATACGAATCTTCAAGTTGCATTCGCATATCCAATCACGTTAGTTAGTTCATGTGTCTGGCGTACATTGTCACGTGTCAGCTATGACGAGAAAAGAAGAGCTACTACCCAGATATCACTGGATCTTTTCTTCAAGAAGGTAGATAGAACTGAATCTAGCAAGGAACCAGAACCTGTGCCATCAACGTCAGGCGTGAGTGAAATTGCAGCTTGCCCTCTGTCTCCTATTGCTGACGATCCTTCAGCTCTAACACCTCCCACCTCCTCTCCCTCCTCCAGTCAGCAACTCTTCTTGCCTGTTCACTTGATGCCAGCCCCTGTATGCCAGCTGTTGTACTGTACTACTGTACTTTTCAAGGTACTGTAAGATTAAAAATGTTTTTTGTGTTTTTTTAATATATTTGTGTGAAAAGTATTATAAACCCATTACAGTACAGTACAACATAGCCGACTGTGTTAGCTGGGTACCTATGCTAACTTTGTTGGACTTATGAACAAATTGGACTTATGAATGCGCTCTCAGAACGGAACTCCTTTGTATATAGGGGGCTTACTGTAGTCTCATGTGCAGTAAGCATTCAATAAATGTATGTTAAATGAATGAATACTGGTGGTGGTGGAGATGAGGAAGGGAGTATCCTATCCACAGTGGTTCACAGTAGCATGTGTACAGCTGGAAAGGCAGGCACAAATCTTTACTGAGGGTTATTAGTTTATAGATTTGATCTAATTCCAATGAAAACCCCAGAGGGATTTTTTGAGAGAATTTGACAAGAATGATGGATTTGACTACAAAAATTTAAAACTTCTATAATTCAAAAAACATACCAATTAAAAGGCAAACAGAAAGCTAGGGAAAACAATTTATACTTATGAATCAATTCAAAAGGACATATAAGCAAATGACTACGAAAGATTTATTTATATAAAAATACACATGGCCAGTAAATACAAAGCAAGGGTTAAACTACATTAGTAAATCAAAGCAATACAAATTTTAAAGGATGCCTTTTCTGCCGAGCAAATTTTAAAAGTCATAAAAAGAACTGTATCTAATGTCTGCTAGGTTTCAGGGAAACTGCTGATGAAACAGCAGTTTCATTCTGGAGAACAATATAACATTTATCAAAAACCTTAAAACTGTCCTTATCCCATGACCAAAAAAATTTTCCACATCAGAAGTTTAACATAAGATAATAACCTGTGATATGAAGCAAGCTTTACTCACAACAAAACTCCTATACAAGAGATCACAAACTAAGGTCACATTCCTGAAGTTGGTTTTGTTTGCTTATAGTTGAATTTTCTTTGGCCTCCATAAGAGTATCAATATTTTTTCAATTATTTGCCGGCACTTTAAAATCTATTATATACAAAGACAAGATCTGCCAATGCTGGGTCTGCAAGTCTCTTAATGACTATTAGCTAAACAGCAGCTGATCCCTTCAGCTGTGGCACTTGATCCACAGTTCAAAATTATCCCCACCTGGTAGGTGTCATTCATTTATATTATATGCCTGAACTCCTGAAGTTACCTGAGTTGGAAACCCTACACTAGAAGTCAAACGTTAAGCCCGCAGGGCTGTCTAAACCCATATTGTAGGGCCCCACCCCGAGAGTTTCAGATTCAGTAGGTCTGAGGTGGGGTCCCAGAATTTACATTTCTAACAAGTTCCAAGGTGATGCTAGGTAATGCTGCTGGTCCAAAGACCACACTCTGAGAAACTTAGACTGATGAAACTTCCTCAATGAAGCCAGAGAGGGGTCCCATGAATTACACAATTGCAGGATACCTGAATAATACTGAGGATTCCATTTAAGGGGATGGGGGTGAGGGTGCTAAGAAAAGCTGATGGATCAAAAACCAATAGTCACCGCAGATGTCACAGCACTGACTTCCCCTAATTATCAGAGGTAGAAAACCATTGCCCTACACTAAATTTAGAAATAATCCTAGATTAAATTCTTGGTCCTATTTTTTAAATTCTACATTCTTCCTCATGGATTTTATTTATTCTCAAAGTTTTAAATACCTCTTCTACACTTTATAACATAATACGGGTTGCAAATAAAGACTGTGCTGTAAAAGATACCTTATAGCTCCAATATTTCATGACCAACAAATGTGTTATTACCAGCTCTAATATTTTCTACTGAATTTGAATTCTTTCTTCAGCTAGAAACTATACATAGTAGGTAACATTGGTTGAATGCTTCCTTTGTTCTGGGCACTGCTACCAACTTTACATGAATTTCATCATTTAATCATTGTAACAACCCTGAGAGACAGCACCTACTATCCCCATACTGCAGATGGAGAATCTGAGGCACTGAGGGATTAGGTCATTTGCTCAGAGAAGAAAAAGCAAGACGTACATCTGGCTCCAGAGCCCTTAATTTTAATCACTGCACTATAGTGCCTCTATCCTCATTGCCTTTGTGTTAAAGGCAAGCTTAGTTAACAGGGAATTCAATTTAAGGTCTTTACCTACCTCTTGAACCCATTTTTCTGTTTCCATATACAGATAAGAACTCTACTTAAAACAGGCCAACACATATGAAGAACTTTCCTTATTTATGAGGGAAAAGGAGGAGGGATGAAAGGGGAAAACTTCAACAAGAATCAACATTCCCCTTTAAAAAAGTATTTCTCCCATCCTAAAAGAAGTGTAAGGCTACAAGCTTTGAAACCAGGACATTCAAACATCAAACCCCTCATTCATGGAGACACTAAAAGTTTAAAAAGAATCTTAAAAGTAGAACGTAAACTTACACAATGTTATATGTCACAATTATATTTCAATAAAGCTGGGGAGAAAAAAAAGAATTCTTAAACTGTTGAGGCATCCCAATATAACACAATCTGAATACCAAGGCAAGTTTCACTCTCAGGGGTGGGCTTCAGCTCTTGAAACAAAGTTTTAGAGACCCTGTACAAACCTCCTGCTTGAAATTAAAGTACTGTAAGCTGTCTGTTACAGAGGAATTGTCTTTTAGCCTGAATGAAAGCAGCACAATTTTCTGAAGTATATTTATATAAGCCATGCAGTTCCACACTATAGTCTACCACCATGATTTTGAAGAGTCATATCTAACTAGTCAGATGCCAGCAGCTATCTTTAAAGGTAATCTAACAGATATATATCTTAAACAGATAAAATGTGAGAGAGACAGCACTTTAGGAAAAGCAAAGGTGAAACTAAACTAATCGATTCAAATCTTCGCTCCAGCAGTTACATGTGAGCCTGGGCAAGTCCACTGTCCCTCCCATCCCTCCACCTACTCTGAGACTCAGTTTCTGTAAGAAACTACCTAACTTCAAAGAATTGTTACAGTAATTTAATGACATCATGTGTTTAATGACCTAGCACAAGAGTACAGGTGTAAGGCACTATATGTATAAGAATATTATACCCTATCCCATCTTTATCATTATATATCCTTATTTATCTTTACTTATCATTATTCCTTATCCTACATCATCTAATGTGTTAGTGTTAACTGGGCAATGGGATTACCAGTAATTTACTGTTTTGCTTCCTGTGTTTTTTAATAAAAATTATTTTTTATAATAAAATATTTTGTAAATAAAAAATTTTAAACAATTTTATTAGAAAAAAAGAAAAACCCAAATGATCTAATGTTTTATTTCTTAACATTTTTCCTGCTGCCACACACATGCATTCATAATAAATTCTCACTATAAGTCTCTCACCACAAAAATCAACTTTCAACTACAGATAAGCTAAATATTATCAATATTACCACTGTTTCTACCCCCAACACACTGTGATTTACCCTAAAGTTGAAAATCACTTACTGAAAAGCAACACATTTTATATAAAATACCTTGAAATTCTTGGACTAGTGCTATTTCTCAATTATAAAAGGAAGCACAGACACTCCATTATAACAACATTAATAAAAGTATGTGACTTTGTGTGACACACAAAATAAAAGCACATTAGTCCCTGCCCTTAAGATGCAGCATGCAAAACAAAATGATACCCAATTCACCCTAAATTCAGTCTCCACATAGAAAGGCATAAAGGTGAAAAGTCAAGAACCTGCAAGCTGTAATCCCCTGAAGGGATCATGGAGGGTGGTCTCTAAAGCCCAGTAGAGAAGTCCTAGGAATGTATAAATGACCCTGCACAGCAAATGGGAAAGAGCAGATAACCAACTGAATAAGAGAACAAAAAAGATCAATGAAATCATATTTTTAAGCCTATGGCCACATATGATTCTATTTTTTGTATTCATCATTTACTATTAAAAACCAGTGCAGGGGCTTCCCTGGTGGCGCAGTGGTTGGGAGTCTGCCTGCCAATGCAGGGGACACGGGTTCGAGCCCTGGTCTGGGAGGATCCCACGTGCCGCGGAGCAACTGGGCCCGTGAGCCACAACTGCTGAGCCTGAGCGTCTGGAGCCTCTGCTCCGCAACGAGAGAGGCCGCGATAGTGAGAGGCCCGCGCACCGCGATGAGGAGTGGCCCCCACTCGCCGCAACTGGAGAAGGCCCTCGCACAGAAACGAAGACCCAACACAACCAAAAATAAAAATAATAAATAAATAATAAATTAAAAAGTTTAAAAAAAAAAAAACAAAAACCAGTGCAGCATATTGGTGATGTCCAAGACAAATATTATGGCAATAATATTTACTTTGCCTAAGGAAAGAATTCAGAAGTAACTGAGGAACTAAATAGAATGGAAAACAGGTCTACTCTGGGCATCTAATTGGTATGAAATTATGTTAGAAACAGATCTGAATTAGAAGGGAAAGGCAATTTGACATGCTACTGCAGAAGAAGAAAGAAGACTGGCCTTGGCAATGAACGAAAGACGAAGACCAGAGAAAACATGATAGCATATATCTGCGTTGATTGCTTTTTAAAAATTAACAGACATTATTTCTTAGAATAGTTTTAGGTTTACAGAAAAACTGAGTGAAAAGCAGAGATCCCATATATCACCCCCCAACAGTTTCCTCTATGATTATGCGTTAGTGTAGTACATTAGTTACAACTGATGAACCAATTGATAACATTATTATTAATTAAAGTCCATAGTTTACACAATAGGGTTTACTCTTTGCAGTTTTGACCAATGTATAATGACATGTATCCACTGTTTTTAGTATGTAATGCCAAAATCAAAGAGAGTGTTGTTCTAGCTCTCATTGTCTTTATCATAGTAATATAAACTGAACTCATCGTCCCCTGCCCTCACCTACTTTTCCTACTCTTCCCCATCTCAATAAAGAGCAATACCTTCCTTCAACTGGCTGAGACCAAAAAACTCACTTTCACAACCCACACACCTAACCCATGAGCAAATCCTACCTGCTCTGCTTTCAAAATATATCCAGAATAAAACATTACTCCTCACAAACTTTACCACCACCCTGACCCAAGCCACCATCCTCTGGCACCAGATATCACAACAGCCCCCAGCACAGATGCCTCTGCTGCTGTCCAAAGCAGTCAGCTTTTCTTTCAAACTAGGTCAGATCATGTCACCCCTCTACTCAAAGGTGATACTCAAGAGTAAAAGCTAAAATCCTTACAATAATCAACTAGCTTCCAAACACCCTATCTCCACCTACTCCAGTCCTCCTTTACCCTGAGTTTACCTCCTACTAGGTTTTCTCACTACTGAAGCTACACTGCTATCATAAAGACAAAGATGCATTTAGCCATAAGTGCTTAAAGGTAAACAAATATTCACATTGTGAAATGGAACATTTCTAATCATATTCATAACAAAACTGCTGTAATATTAACTGGCTGAGAAATGGGTGAGGGAGGATCCCCTATCAACACAAGGATGGTTAGAAACAGTGAATTAATCCATCCTGATAAACAACTTATTAAGTATCAAGCTTTAATGTGAATAAAGTACTTCTCCTAAATCTAGAGATCTAGATCCCAAATACATTTGCCTACACAGGGTACCACCCAAGGGCCTGGAGGGTGGGGGTGAAAGTGGGGAGAGCAGAGCCATACAACACTGTACATAGAGTAACACATCTGGTTACTCTTTATTCTCTGCAAAACAGCTACATTCAATGGAAACCTCTTATAAAATGGGCAGAATAAGGTAATCCTCCTGCTCATTAACACAATAAAACCAAGACTTACGTAGGAAAAGTTAAAGAACAGTGTAGTTGAACTAACAATTTCAGCCTTGCAGATCAATTTGTGTGACTGTGTTCAGTAGCATCAGATTTTACTATCACTATTGTCCATTTCAGTTCAGTTCCCAGGCTTTGAAATCCCAAAGAACAGAAAGAGATAAGTATCCTACATGCTAGTAGTATTAGTAATATTAGAAAGTGCTACCATTTATTGAAACCTGAAGGGCCAGGTACTTGACATGTATCATTTTCTAATTTTAATTACAACTTAAAGTAAATATTGTATTCCAAGGCTATTAGAGACTGAGCAATTTTGACAAAGTCACACAGCTAATCAGTGCCAGCAGAAATTCAAACTCACGTCTGACTCAAAAGTCTGTATTCTAAAATATATCTCAATAAAGATATAAAGATGTTTTCAAAAAATGCTTTCTTTCCAATAGACCACAGGCTTTTCTGAGTCAAAACTGAAATCCTTATGACAGACATATAAAGCACATTGGGTTCTGGACAATACAAAGGAGTCCTATCAGAATATTTTAGCAAAATAAATTAAAGGTAAAGGGGCTTAAAATCTGAAAATATTTACCTAATAACTAATTTTTTTGCCCAACTTCAAATTAAATGAGTTTTAGGACTCAGTTTTCCACAGTCCTTTCCTCCAAGACATCTGAACACCCTAAAAAGAAATACATAAATAGCCTGGATATTTATTTCCTTTGATAAATGGAAAAAAGTAATGTGAAAATGTTTCTGGCTATACTAGTCAAAAAAAAATTGCCCACCAACGTGGAATCTAGCCTTCAAAAACTGGTCATGGTCATTACCCAACCTCTAAGTAATAATACATTCAACTGGATTATCAAGCTAATAAAGGAGGAGAGAGAGAAGCCACAGGAAATTTGAGAGGTAACTTATAATTGGCTCTCATCAGACTCACAGACTGGGTCTAATCAGAGGCCAGGTGACATGGTGGGATTATGCAAGCCAGTAACAACCATGTTGAATGAAATGTCTTTTACAGAACACCACCACTTTCTCCATAAGAGAGTTCAAAAGGTTATTTTCACTCCTCACAGTTATACTAATGATAAGAAGGCCGATCACAGCTCGGAGTAACGAGACTTTCTAAAAAGGAATTCAATTCTGTATTCTCTTCAGAATCTTCCTTTCCCATTAAAGGGGATACTAAATTTCACATATAAATCAAATTGAGAGAAAAAAGAAAATACAAAATGAGCTGTAAAATCTATACTCTTCATCTGCAAAACAGCATCAAATAATAGGAAGAAAAAGTAAAGTGCTAATGACCAAACAGAGCACCTCTCTGTAAATTCTCCATTATAAGGCATTTCCCAAGCCAGTTACTAGTTCAAGTACATGATAAAAGAGCTGAGTAAACGCAGTTGAGTGGCGCAGTGGTTGAGAATCTGCCTGCTAATGCAGGCGACACGGGTTCGAGCCCTGGTCTGGGAAGATCCCACATGCCGCGGAGCAACTAGGCCCGTGAGCCACAACTACTGAGCCTGCGCGTCTGGAGCCTGTGCTCCGCAACGAGAGAGGCCGCGATAGTGAGAGGCCCGCGCACCACGATGAAGAGTGGCCCCCGCTTGCCACAACTGGAGAAAGCCCTCGCACAGAAACGAAGACCCAACACAGCCAAAAATAAACAAAATAAATTAAGAAAAAAAAAAGAGCCTTGACTAATTTAAAAAAAAAATGTTATTTGTGATGTTAACTTGCCCTTTTACAGCTGGTGGTCAAGAATCTCTCTTTTAAAAGTGGCAGAGACCTGAACAGGATGAAGAACCAAACTCAGCTAACAGGAAATCTGTGGAAAAGCTTTCCAGGCAGAGTGTGCAGTAAAATGTACAGGCAGGAACGCACTCACAATTAAGAGTAAGAAGACCAGTGTGGTTGGAGCACAGTGAGCCAAGGGAATGTTTTAAGATGATACCAAGGTGGTATACAAAAGCAGACAGACTCTAGATCCAGCAGGGCCTTGTAGCCCATGATAAGGAGTTTGACTTTTAGCCTAAGTGTGCCATGAAGCCTTTGGACAAATTTGAGCAGGGGCACAAGATATTACTATTTACATTTTTAAGCTCACTCTTGCTGTTCTGTGAACACACTATAGATGATCAATAACAGGAGACAAATTAGGAGGCTGCTGAGGTTGTCCAGGCAAAAGATAATAGTTTGATGACAGCATCTGAAATGGGGAGTAGGTGTTTATATTCAGAATGTAATCTGAAGGTGGAGCCAGCAAGATTTGCCAATGGAATAGAATGTTGACACAAAAGAGAAAAATTTGATCTGTGTCGCCCCATGAGAATGTATGTGACTGCTGCAAAAACAGGGGCAACGTATGACTTACTCGGTCCTCAAGACACAGGAGCAGTGAGTATGTTCTAGTTGAATGAATTAATGAACAACCTATTACATTTCTCAAAAGAATAAAAGTACAGGCATTTACTCTGGCTCTCAAATACTGGTAGGGTGTCAGGCATGGAAATTAAGCACCTTAGGGAAAGAAAGGTGAGTTAAAAGATACCAAAATAAAACAAACCAGAGACCCATATTTCACTGAACTTGCAAACTCACCTCAAAGTACCACCTGTCTGAAAATTGAATACACACACACACACACACACACACGGCTCATTTAGGAAAATAAGTTACAATATCGGAGCAACAATACATTTTTGTGAACTACAAGATTGGCTATACTATCTGACAAGACAACTTAAATTGACAGACTTGCTTCACCAAGTAGAGCTAGATGTCCTTGGTGTCCTGTGATATACGAGGAATCTGGTAAATCTGTCATAAAGTGTGTTGAACGCTTTTTTTTAAGAACAGAGACAAAATAAGTTTAGCGAGCAAAGTCTCTTAAAGAGGAGATTAGACATTATTTTTAAAACTCCTCAAAGCCTACTCTATATATTTGCAAAATTACAGGATTAAATTTCTATGCTTTTACATAAGATTCAGATTTGACTTTAATTTCCCTCTGTAGAAACTACAGAGGATTGAGATGGGGGTGGGGGAGAGGTGGGGATACACATGATGACTCTTATTTTTCCTCCAAGAAAGTTACTGGAGTCTGTAAAAACAGAACTTAGGGCAGTATGCCTTAATGCTGGCCATACATTAGAATTATCTAGGGAGGTTTTAAAAACATGAATGCTGAAGACACACTCCAGATCAATTCAATCAAAATTAACTGGGGGTAGGGCCTGAATTTTTCCTTAAATGCTTTCCAGGTGATTCCATTTAGCACCAAAGTTTCGAACCACCAACCCATAGCAATAAAGATTAAAGTAGAGGAATTTAGAGGCTTCCCTGGTGGCGCAGTGGTTGAGACTCTGCCTGCCAATGCAGGGGACACGGGTTCGAGCCCTGGTCTGGCAAGATCCCACATGCCGCGGAGCAACTAGGCCCGTGAGCCACAACTACTGAGCCTGCGCGTCTGGAGCCTGTGCTCGGCAACAAGAGAGGCCGCGATAATGAGAGGCCCGCGCACCGCGATGAAGAGTGGCCCCCGCTTGCCGCAACTAGAGAAAGCCCTTGCACAGAAACGAAGACCCAACACACCCATAAATAATAAATAAATAAATTTTTTTTAAAAAAGTAGAGGAATTTAAACAAAAACTCCTAAAGAAACTCAACATTTTCTGAGTCAACAAAGTTGAGCCCTCATATTAACTGATAGCTCACAGTGAGCATTTTGGAGGACAGATACAAGGAATTGTCTTGGAATAATAAAAGGTTCATTTCATACATACTTAAACAGCTCAGGTAAGGAAAGAACAGAAATAACAATGAAACAAACCCTGGTTAATCCCACCCACATTCCTTCCTAAGGCTTGCATTTTTTACTTACAACATTATCACTGCAACAAAACTAGAGTCAATTCAAGTTGTCTTCTTCCTGTAATGCTGCCTTAAATCTCTACAGAACAGCAGTTACTTGCTGCACAGCTAAATACATCTTCAGCTGAAGAAACTTTACCTAGAAAAACGGAATTAACACCCCAGCTTGTCCCTCCCACTTCCCCTCATCAATAGCTAACTTTGAACAAAGAGTCTGTGGATTCATTGTACTATTACATGAGGATAGGGCAGTGAAATTCCCAGTCCTCAGCTGCAAAATAAATACTTAAGAAATTCTATAGAACACAAGAGTAAAGCAAAATCTTAGTAAACTGACACACGTTCCCATCCTCCTGAACACATGAAGAAGGCTGCCACAGTTTTCCAATTACACTCCAACTCTGTCCTAGTTTTAAGGCACAAGCTGATCTCCACCTCCATACAGATACTCAAATATGAGAGAAACAACAAAATCCTTATCTAGGATCAATGATAAAAGAGATAGGGATAAAAAAGAAAAGGGAAATTCAGTCTGGTTTTTACATGGATTTAGACCCTTCTATAATCAATTAATTATTCAAGCTGACAGGTGGACAGGGATACAAATAAAATATGGAAAGCATTTTAATACATAGTTTTAGGCTGAAAGGATCTAAACAGTTTCCCTTATACACTGTTTCTGGAAATCTGAAATCAGAACACAGGACTTTTCATTTCAGATTTATATTTAATGTTCAGCTGATTAAGTATTTTTCTCACTAAAATTAATGTGTTGTCTTATTTTAATCATGTAAAAGCAGCAAAGTGGTAAGGAACTTGAATGCTATGACGTGAATATTCAAAATCAACTGGTTATACCCCATGCATTAAATCTGAGTGCCTGATATATACCTCCAAAATGATTACAATGACAATCCTTCAACAACATCTGAACCATTACAATGTGAACAGCATTCTGCTGAGCACTATACAATAATCAAAAGACAGGGTCCATAGCCTCAAGAAAGTTTATAAATTTGAGGATAAGGCTGATAAGCAATATAGCAATAAACACATAATAAGGGCTTAAAATCAGGCAGTACAAACTAAGTATGAGTAGCAGTTCCCAGCCTGGAGTCTTGGCGACCAAAAAACACATTGGTAAACCAAATAATTAAGAAGTAAAACTATATGTGGGAGTCCTAAATATGTAAGAAGCCAAGGTTGGAAGCCACTCATTTGGTCAAGAGAAAAATGGTTTGTGTCTTTGTGAGCAGACCAGGGTAGTCTCAACTCTGCTATTTACTGTGTAAATGTCAACAATTTACCTAACCCTTTAAAAGAGGTAATACCTACCAATCACCATGAGAACCAAACAATATTGTACATATAAAGCACTTTTTAAAAAATAAATTTATTAATTTTTGGCTGTGTTGGGTCTTCGTTGCTGCACGTGGGCTTTCTCTAGTTGCGTTGAGCAGGGGCTACTCTTCATTGCCATACGCGGGCTTCTCATTGCGGTGGCTTCTCTCCTTGTAGAGCACGGGCTCTAGAGCACAGGCTCAGTAGCTGTGGCACACGGGCTTAGTTGTTCCGCGGCTTGTGGGATCTTCCCGGACCAGGGCTCAAACCCGTGTCCCCTGCTTTGGCAGGCGGATTCTTAACCACTGTGCCACCAGGGAAGTCCCCATATAAAGCACTTTTACACAACGCCTGGCACTTAGTCTCAAATACTGGCTATTTCCATCATTACTGTTAGACAGACAACAGTAATATCTTAGTGCTGGCAGGATTACGTGATTATCAAGTCCAGTAGTTCTCAAGTTGTGGCCCCCAGACCAGAAGCATAAGCATAACTTGGGAACTTTTTAGAAACCCACAGAAAATCATGTAGAAATAAATTTCTATTGTTTTTAAGCCACCCAGCCTATGGTACTTCATTATAGTGGCCCGAACTAAGACAAAGGTGTACTCCTAGAGTTTATTACATACTGTGTGTGATAGGCGGCAGAGTGGGAAGGTGAAGTGGGGTTGTGATGAGAAGGATGTTGATCACAGTGGCAAGGGAAATCAAGAACTGCATTTTAAATATGAATCTGAACTTCAGAAAAGAGATATAGCTGGGCTGGGGATATAAATTTGGAATTATTGGTGTATGGATGATACTCAAAGGACAGGACTAAAGATCACCAATGAAGAATACAGATGGGGGGGTGGGGGGGGTGGTCCTGAAAACCAAACCATGACGCACTTTAACATTCAAAGGGTAGGGAGAGACAAGGCACCAAAAGTCTGTATGGAGGCACGCACGACCGGGGCGGCGGGGGGAACGACACGGGACACATGTGCCATCTTCTGATATTTAAATAAATTCTAGCTCATATCCCCTTTATGGTTCTGGGTCTACCCAATCCTATTCTCTTCCGAAAATCAAGTATCAGGTGGACCTAATTTCTACTCTGTCCCACCTATATCATCTCAACCTCATTCCTTCACATCTCTTTCAACAACAAGAATACTTTTTAAAAAGAACAGGATGGCGGTGGTGGGGGGAGGCAGCAAAAGAGCTTTTATCTTTTAGAGAAAGATACTGAAATATTTATAGACAAAATAATATGTAGTATAGAACTGACTTCAGAATAACTGAATGTGTATGTGTGTGTGTGTGTGTGTGTGTGTGTGTGTGTGTGTGTGTGTGTGTGTGTGTGCTGGTAGTAGGGCAAGGGGGTCTAGATAAAAACCACAATAGCTATGAGTTTATGTCTGTTGTAGCCGGGTGACACACACACGGGGGTTTACTGTACTGTTCTCTCCACTTGTATGTAAGCTTGCATTTTCTACAATAAAACATAAAGGAGGGAGGAGGAAGGGGGGCTGGCAAACACCAGCCCAAGAGAAACCTCTCGATTTTATCCAGAGTAATGACAGCTACAACCAAAAATTCACAGAGTTGACCCAGACATTCCAGAAGATTAAAGGCTCACCTTTAGACTTTAAAGACTTTAAGGGTAAAAGATTTTTCCCTAAACCATATATTTTTATTTTAAAATGTCTCAAAGATGCTTAAGTCAGGCACAAATTTACCAAAACAGTGACGCAACAATTCTCCAAAGGGCTATGGCAAACTAGGCTCTACTGAACACTTTCATTTCTTAAGACACCTAAATGACTTTAATAAAATTTCACCATTGAGAATATCCTACATTAGTTTGGGAAGCTACAGAATCATTCATACGTAACTGAGCAGGGATCAAGTGCTCCTACACTAGTTAAAAAAAAAAATCACTCATCACACACACATTCTGTGAGATACACTAGGTTCAACAGGTGTTAACCAGCAAGAAGTTGGGCACTGCATGCTCTCTCCTGGTCATAATCCTGTTCACTACTCAATTAGGATACTGTATTTGAGAAAATAATAGTTCACAGTAATCTTCACATTCTTTATAAAGCATTACCTTCTTCTGAACACAATATAGGCTGGTGCACCCTTCCTTGCATGAAACATGACAGTTATCTTTAACTCATCACCAAGTTTAGATTAATTTTATTTTACATATACACATACACATTCACATACCCATGATCATCCCTCAAAGTAGCAGAGATGAACCAAGTCTCTACCTCTTCTGCTATCGATAAAATAAAAAATTTCCATAGAAATGCTGAGGACTGAAATGATCCACAAAAAGCAGAAATTTGGCAATATCAGCACTCACATTTAAATTGAAATCTTCAATGATAAAGCACATGCCATAAATCCATAAATGCACTAAACTGACTAGTTGCCCAAAAGACAATCCCTCTTCGTTTCTTAACCAAATTTGCAGAACTTTCCCACTGCCCACCCACCCAACGTCTCTTCCCAGAAAGTTCCATGAAGATTTGGGAAGAACCAAAAAGGGAAGGGGAATCTTTTATTAAATTTACATGGTATCTTTCCTCCCAGAATTCAAAGTTAAATAAAACCAAGGAAAGAAAACCAGAAGGTCACAGCACTAACGACCTAGAAGACAACACAAGTCCAATTTAACTGCTATTACGGACCAAATTACACCAGAACACAGTATTCTCAAGAATCTGTGTAAATTAAACAACAAATCAAAATGTTCAAGATCTAGTTTGTCGTGATTACTTTTATTTTCTGGACTGAGAGCTGAGTCCCACAAAGACTATGAAAAAAAAAATTATACACACACACACATATATATGTATGTATATGGCTCACAATTCTTCAATTATTTCCAGATTAAAATACTTCTCCTGAACACTTGTTTTTGTTATTTGGGGTGGGGGTATGGCAGAGCTGGAGTATGGTATAACACAGGAATAGAAAGCAGATGCTACACAGTAAGAGTGTCAACCTCTTCTCCCAAAACATTGTGCTTACCTCTGGGCTTATGTTCACACTTACTGCCTTGGCTTACTTCTGTCCCCTGGCCCTGCTTCTTCCCCTTTTTACTCTACTTACTTATTCTCTATCCAACCCCATCCTCTAATATTTGATAGTCAAAATAATATTCCATGCTAAAAGCATTCTCTGAAGTATCTCCAGATAGTCCAACCAAATATCCTCTCCCCCTTTCTCTAAACCTTAGAAGCTTATTACATTTTTTAGAGCATATGCTTATTTCTGCCCTGTATTTATCACAGACAACAACTTATATATCTGACTTCACATCCTTAGTCTAAGTTTAACTATAGCATGTTATCCTCAGAGCCCAGCAAAAAATTCTTCTAAAAAGCAGGCACTCGGACTTCCCTGGTGAGTTAAGAATCCGCCTGCCAATGCAGGGGACATGGTTTCAAGCCCTGGTCCAGGAGGATCCCACATGCCGCGGAGCAACCAAGCCCGTGCGCCACAACTACTGAGCCTGTGCTCTAGAGCCCGCGTACCTAGAGCCTGTGCTCCGCAACAAGAGAAGCCATCGCGATGAGAAGCCCGCGCACCGCAACGAAGGGTAGCCCCTGCTCGCCACAACTAGAGAAAGCCCGCACACAGCAACGAAGACCCAACACAGCCAAAAATAAATAAATTAAAAAAAAAAAAAAGCAGGCACTCAATATTTATTTGGGGGGGGGGTGCATTCACCCCCTTAGATACAAAAACTGTCATAAAAGCTTTCAGTGTGGGCTTAAACAATTTGACTTCCATCTTCCTGTTTTGAAAACTGTTTCACAAGAATGATTCATACTTCAGTGGAAAAAAAAAATCCCAATGAAAAGGTGGCTAAAGTGTGTTATATATAATCAGCTCCCTAGCCTCTAGCTGCCCTCAGAAGTGAATAGTGGCTAACTGCAGCTGAGGCTAGTGAAATGATCTGCCCTCGGTAGAGCAAGCCACCCAGGAATAGATTCACATTTCCTGACTTCTGACTTGACTTCAGGAGAACACTGCTCCCACACATGGCAAAGTAAACACTAGCCTTCAGTTCCCTAAATCAAGAGCAAGCCTGGTTGTTTGGATATATGATTTGTCTAAAGATTCAAAAATCTTTAAAAATACGAAGTCGCATACAAAGATGAGATAGTATTTTTCACCTGATCCAAAAGCTTCACCTGACACAGCAAGAACTGGAGTTCAAGGATCATCACAATAACCCATCAACGTACTCACAAGGTTAGAATTCATGAAATAACAGAAATACAGACCCCTCACAAATTTAACCTCTAACTAGGAATCCTGGATAGAATCATTAAACCTATTCACACCCAACTGCCCCCAGTGGCTCAAGAATCAATCCTAAAAGGCACCAGACACAGAATAGCAGTTTCTAATCTGCTATGAAGTCTTAACTTTTCAGTAGAAACTAGTAGAAACTAATGTCAATTCAGTTAAAGAGAAAGCAGAAAAAAGGAAAACTACATGTCTTTCTTAACTGCTCTATTCCCAAACCTAGAGCAATATTCGGAACATCAAAGAAATGTAATGTTTATTTACTAAATAAATGAGGAAAAACCTCTTCACCTTTATTAAAATGAACTCACATTATTCTCATTGTTTTCTTTCCTCTTACAGCACTTGGCCAAATTTCTGGAATCAAGTTTAAAATATTTCATAGGCAGGGAAATGTATAATGCCTAACATGCTTTGGGTACCGTGACAAATACAATTAAATACTTGCTCTCATCAAGTTCTGAAGTCCTAGTTCCCTCAAGTCACTTTATAATGTCCATTATTTTTTTTTTTTAATTTTTACTTTTTGGCTGTGCCTCGTGGCATGTGGGATCTTAGTTCCCCGACCAGGAGTCGAACCTGCGCCCCCTGCATTGGAAGCACAGGGTCTTAACCACTGGACCACCAGGGAAGTCCCACAATTTCCATTATTAATCTTTTCTCTTTAATATCTATTTCTCCATCATGAGTCCTCCCACCATTATATCACTCATTCATCTATAAGCACATGCTTATCTAAGCATTCGAGGAATTGCTTACTAATGTACTCAGCACAGAGAAAACCTAAGCTCTGGAGTGATACAGCCCTGATTCTGGATCTTGCTCTTAAGCAATTACTAAGCCACGTGACAGTGTAAGTCACTCGTTGTGTCTAGCACTCGTTTTTCTATCTGCAAAAATGTGAAGAATTAACATGTATATAAAAGCATAGTGTCAATAATAGGCACTAAGTGAGTGTTAGTTTCCTTCCCTCTTCTGTAATAGAACCCTCTGACTTTGGAAACTATCACTCTAGGAACAGAAAGCATTCTTTGAAAACACTGTCCTAAAAAAAACCAAAACACTAAAATTAAACAAAGCACCTTTGGCCCTAGTCCAAAAGCTGCCATATCAATTTAAGTAAATCAGCATAATGAAGAGAGACTAGAATTATCTTTTTTAATTTAAAAAAGGTCACAATACATTTTAAAAGTATTAATGTAATAAATGAAAGTCATCACTTCCCCTTCCTCTATTCCCATCTCATCCTTTAGAAATAAGCACTGTTAATACCCTGGTGTAAATATACGTTTTGTTACCAAAGTCCTGTTATAGATATTTGGAAAATAAACAATAACATAAAAAAGAAAGTATCACCTATACAACCACTGAACTTTTAAAAAACAAGTACATTTCCATCTTAAAATTATATTCATTTCCATTTTTAAAAAATATGATGGGGAAAGAATAGCCTTTTCAATTAATGCCATGACAACAAGCAAGAGAATGAATTTGGACCCCTACCTCACACCACATACAAAATTAACACAAAGTGGATCATAAGCTTAAATATAAGAGCTAAAATTATAAAACTCCTAGAATGAAGCATAGGAGTAAATTCATGACCTTGGGTTAGGCAATACTGTAATATGCTATGATACAAAAAGCAAAAGAAACAAAAGAAAAAAAAAAGACTAAATGGATTATACCGAAATTTAAAACTTTTGGGCACTGGACATATCAAGAAAGTGAAAACAATCCAGAGAAGGGAATATCTGCAAGTCACATATCTAACTAGAGATTTGTATCCAGAATATATAACACTTACAATTCAACAATTAAAACAACAAATAACCTATCAATACTTTAAAAATGGGCAAAGGATCTGAATAGACACTTCTCCAAAGAAGATATGCAAGTGATAAGCACCTGAGATACACAAATGGATCAACATCAGTAGTCACCAGAGAAATGTAAATCAAACCAGTGATATGACTCCACAGACATTAACATGGCGCTACAATTAAAAAGACAATAAAAAGTGTCATCAAGGATGTGGAGCAATTGGAACCCTCATCCATTGCTGGTGAGAATGCAAAATGGTACAGCATCTCTGGAAAACAATTTTGTCAGTTTCTCAAAAAATTAAACATAGAGTTACCATACAACCCAGCAATTCCACTCCTAGGTACAATACCTGAGAACTGAAAATATAGGTACACAAAAACTTGTACATGAATGGTCACAGCAGCATTATTCATAATAACCAAAAGGTGGAAATGACCCAAAGTTCATCAATGGATGAATGAATAAAGAAAATGCTGTACAGCCATACAGTGGAATTTGGCCATAAAAAGTAATGAAGTACTGATGCATGTTATATTATGTATAAACCTTGAAAATATTGTGCTAAATGAAGTCAGATGCTAATGGTTACATATTGTATGATTCCATTTATAAAAAATGTCTAGCATAGGCAAATCCGTAGAAAGATTAGTGGTTGCAAGGGGCTGGGTAATGGAAGAGACGGGGAGAGGAGAATGACTGCTTATGCCTAACAGGGTTTTTTTGGGGGGATGATGAAAATGTTCCAAAATTAGACAGTGGTGATAGCTGCACAATTTTGTGAATATGCTAAAAACACACTGGATTGTACACTTTTCAAAGGTGAATGTTATGGTATATGAATTATATCTCAATTTTTAAAAAATAATAAAAAATCTTTAAAAATGTAATGACTGCACTGTGTCACACCAAATGTGAATTAGTACCTGGCAACTTAGAAAATACTTTAATACTAAAATCTTCCAGTTTATAAAAAGGAGGATTCTACAAAGACATTTAGAATAATTGAAAACGCAGCACATTTTCTTTAACTTATTTCTTTTTTCAATTTTTAACTATGGTAAAACACACACAAACACACACTATTTAAGTGTACAGTTCACGGGTGTTAAGCATATTCACATTGTTGTGCAACCATTACCACCACCCATCTCCAGAACTCTTTTCATCTTGCAACTGAAACCCTGTACTCCTGATTCCCCCTTCTCTCCAGCCCTTGGCAAACACCATTCCCCTTTCTACCATCTATGAATTTGACTACTCTAGACACTTCATGTAAGTGAAATCATACAGAATTTGTCTTTTATGAATGGCTTATTTCATTCAGCATAATGTTCTCAAGGTTCATTCATGTTGTAGCACGTCAGAATTACCTTCCTTAAGATAGATAACCAACAAGGACCTACAGTATAGCACAGGGAAATCTGCTCAATACTCTGTAATAACTTAAATGGGAAAAGAACTTAAAAAGAATATAACTGAATCATTCTGCTGTACACCTGAAACTAACACAACATTGTTAATCAACTGTACTCCAATAGTACAGAATAGAATAACCTTCCTTTTTAAGGTTGAATAACATTCCACTTTACGTCTACACCACACTTTATCTATTCATCTGTTGGAGGACACCTGAGTTGCTTTCACTGACTTAATTCTTATGTAATCAATATCTGGAGTAAATCAATTTATTAGGAAAAATTAGATCATGCTGATATTTGCCCAACTCTGGGAATGTACTAAAAGCTAATGAACTACATATTTTAAATGAATGAATTAGATGGTATATGAATTATAATTCAATAAAGCTGTTAAAAAAACCATGAAGGCTCTTTCTCATGGACATATGAAAATAGTCAAGTGTTAGTTCCCCACCCACATAATCAGTGTGAAGTATTTCCATTGCCAATACACTGGAAATATCTGCTATCATTTTATATATTTCCTCTAGCCAGTATTCTGAACTGGATTAGGAATGAAAATATTTAACAAGTGATCTAACAAGAGATTCCATTAAGTAAGGGCCATTCAGGAGACAAAAATCATCCCAAACTTAATCTTCCTTCATTAATTCTAATAGTAAATTGTTTTAACAGTCCAAAATTATTTTTGTAGTTTAAGAGAAATAAAGATCAGTAACAGCCCTTACACTAGCAATGAAAGTGACCCACAAAGTCATGATTTTCCATTAATTATATACTCTATCCCACCCCTTTCCTTCTGAATTTCATATCTTAAATAATCCCGAGGAAAGAAATGACGTCCTTTCTTTGCTTTAAATCAATGGTTCTCAAACTCTGGTCTTGCACCAGAATCATATGGAGGGTTTACTTGTTAAACACAGACTGTTAAACAACCCAATCCAAAAATGGGCAGAAGACCTAAACAGACATTTCTCCAAAGAAGATATACAGATTGCCAACAAACACATGAAAGAATGCTCAACATCATTAATCACTAGAGAAATGCAAATCAAAACTACAATGAGATACCATCTCACACCGGTCAGAATGGCCATCATCAAAAAATCTAGAAACAATAAATGCTGGAGAGGGTGTGGAGAAAAGTGAACCCTCTTGCACTGTTGGTGGGAGTGTAAATTGATACAGCCACTATGGAGAACAGTATGGAGGTTCCTTAAAAAACTAAAAATAGAACTATCATACAACCCAGCAATCCCACTACTGGGCATATACCCTGAAAAAACCATAATTCAAAAAGAGTCATGTACCACAATGTTCATTGCAGCTCTATTTACAATAGCCAGGACATGGAAGCAACTTAAGTGTCCATTGACAGATGAATGGATAAAGACGATGTGGCACATATATACAATGGAATATTACTCAGCCATAAAAAGAAACGAAATTGAGTTATTTGTAGTGAGGTGGATGGACCTAGAGTCTGTCATACAGAGTGAAGTAAGTCAGAAAGAGAAAAACAAATACTGTATGCTAACACAAATATATGGAATCTTTAAAAAAAAAAAAAAAAGGTCATGAAGAATCTAGGGGCAAGACGGGAATAAAGACGCAGACTTACTAGAAAATGGACTTGAGAACACGGGGAGGGGTAAGGGTAAGCTGGGACAAAGTGAGAGAGTGGCATGGACATATATACACTACCAAATGTAAAACAGATAGCTAGTGGGAAGCAGCCGCATAGCACAGGGAGATCAGCTTGGTGCTCTGTGACCACCTAGAGGGGTGGGATAGAGAGGGTGGGAGGGAGGGAGATGCAAGAGGGTAGAGATATGGGGATATATGTATATGTATAACTGATTCACTTTTTTTTTTTTAAAGGGAAGTGTGTTTTTGTTTTTTTAATTATTTAATTATTTATTTATTTTTGGCTGTGCGAGGGCTTTCTCTAGTTGTGGCAAGCGGGGGCCACTTTTCATTGCGGTGCGCTGGCCTCTCACTATCGCAGCCTCCCTTGTTGCGAAGCACAGGCTCCAGATGCACAGGCTCAGTAGTTGTGGCTCACGGGCCCAGCCGCTCCGCGGCATGTGGGATCCTCCCAGACCAGGGCTCGAACCCGTGTTCCCTGCATTGGCAGACAGATTCTCAACCACTGCGCCACCAGGGAAGCCCCTGATTCACTTTGTTATAAAGCAGAAACTAACACACCATTGTAAAGCAATTATACTCCAATAAAGATGTTAAAAAAACAAAAAACAATTAAAAAAAACCAGACTGTTAGGCCTCAACCCCATAGTTTCTAATTAAGTAGGCCTGAGAATTTGCATTTCTAAACTAAGTGAGGGATTTCTAACCAGAAACTTAAGTTCTCAAGTCATGCTCATTCTGCTGGTCTGTGGACCACACTTTGAAAACCACTGTTAAAGTCTAAAGGCAAATTTAAAGGTCTGGATAAAATTTAAAATATCAGTATTATATTATGGCACTTAAATGAATATTTGGGGTAGACAGTAAAAGGATGAAAAATTAGAAGACTTTGCCTGTGTATTCTTTGTTATTAAAAAATTTTTTGCTTAGAGTTAAATCATGCAGATCAGTGTCTGGTTGAAAAGAAACTTAGTCTTTCAAAGTTTATAACTTTGATACAAAACAAACAGCTTTCATTGGTGTCCATCCTAAAAAAAGGTCTTATACATAGTAACAATTGATACAAACAGTTCTCACTAGCAAAGTATTTCAAAGAAAATCAAAGAGGAATGCAGAGAGGCCTAAACATCAAGGGACACTTGCAATTTTAGACAATTTGGGGTAAAGTTATTTATTATTTTGAGTGTTACCACAATGAACTGAATACTGTCAGCCCTCCATATTCCAGGGTTCCACATCCTGGGAATCAACCAACCTGGGATATAAAGGGCCGACTGTACTACACCACTTTATATAAGGCACTTGGAGCATCCATGGATTTTGGTATCTTCGGGGGGTGGGGGGGACCACACTCCTGGAACTAATCCCCACCTCCACTCCAGATACTGAAGGACAACTGTATTTGCAAAGCGGTTTTTTAACTGTTTGTCTTCAGACTCTTTCTTCTGTTCTAATAAGTACATACGTTTGTGAGAGTCTTCATCCTAAAACAATTTCATTATGTCATAACCCTGAGCAGGAATGTTCCTACTGCTTAAACAAAAGCATTCGAAACTCCTTTTCCCAGGCCTTTTCGGACCCTCCACAATTGCTACAACCCAGGTGTTTCAAGTAACCTCCCCGCTGCCCTACCACAATTCAATGATGGCCACAGCAACTCTGCAAGCCAGCCATTAACATTAGTGTGCCATGCCAAAGATCAATGCCGCAGATCACTAACAACACATATTTGGACTAGGAAAAAGGAAATATAGTTCTACACCCTAAGAATATTTTTTTTTACTGGTTAAAGCTAAGCTAGGGCTTCCCTGGTGGCGCAGTGGTTGAGAATCTGCCTGCCAATGCAGGCGACACAGGTTCGAGCCCTGGTCTGGGAAGATCCCACATGCCACGGAGCAACTAGGCCCGTGAGCCACAGCTACTGAGCCTGCGCGTCTGGAGCCTGTGCTCCACAACAAGAGGGGCCGCGACAGCGAGAGGCCCGCGCACCGCGATGAAGAGTGGCCCCCGCTTGCCGCAACTAGAGAAAGCCCTCACACAGAAACGAAGACCCAACACAGCCATAAATAAATAAATAAGCAAATAAATTAAAAAAAAAAAAAGCTAAGCTAAGTCAAGTAGATGGGTTATTAGGTATGAAAGAGACATCTTGCAGTCTCTGGTCACATTCCATTTCCTGGTAGATTGTTCAGCATGCCCCTGTTGACTGAAACCTATCCTCCCCCTCACACTGGGAACCTAAGCCAGCTCAATTTTCAAATTACGAATCTACCTTTCAGACCAATAGATCTTGAAGTAGGAAATATCCACATTTAAACTCAGCCAATATCCTATGGAACAGGGTCCAAACTGAAGCTTTGCCACTAGGAATTGTTTCACAGAACCCTAGATTAGCTACTCTCAGAGACAAGAAAGCAGCCAAAGTGCCCTTCTCTTCCCTCAAAGTTGTCTACACATCTAAATCAAGTTCACTGGAGGGAGGAAGGGGATATTTACGGGTCGCAGGTAAATAAATACTTCCATGCAATATCTTGAGTTCATATAAGATCTCTTGCACTAAATTCAAAACATTCATTCCACTGAGCTACTGTGGAAACACTGGGTGCAAAATAAGAAAAAAAAATTTTTTTCAGCTTAGAGTCCAAAAAAATGGAATACAATTACAACTGTGGCTCTTTGTTAGGACTTCTGTTGTTACTTTATTTTATTTTTATTTTTTTGGCTGTGCCACGCAGCACGCAGAATCTTAGTTCCCTGACCTTGGATCAAACCCGGTGCCCCTGCAATGGAAGCTCGGAGTCTTAACCACTGGACTGCCTGGGAAGTCCCTGTTGTTGTTTTAAACTATGTGAAGTGGGAATTCCCTGGCAATCCAGTGGTTAGGACTCTGCACTTTCACTGCCGAGGGCCCGGGTTCAATCCCTGGTCAGGGAACTAAGATCCCACAAGCTGGGCGGCCAAAAGAAAAATGAAAAAAACAAAAAACAAAAAACAAAAAACTACATGAAGTATCAAAAAAAAAGTAAGCTTTAACAGTCAAACATCACTTTCCGACTCTTCCCAGACCCCGTTATGGACTGACCATGTTCTCCCAACTAAATTAAAATCTGAAGAGAGAAATGCAAGCTCTTCAGATCACCAAGCAAAAGGTCATCACAGTTCTGCCCTCTCCTAGATAGATGATAATGACCAGGTAAACAAAAAATAAACTAACCAATTACAATCACTTCATATTAAAGTAGAGTCTCCACTTTAGAGTTTATGGATAATCTACGTTTCTGCAGTTGGGATCAAAAAGCCAGCTGTACAAAGACAAAATGGGCAAGACCATACGTGAGAAAAACAAAGGTTTAAGTTGACAGCAGGCTAGATAAGACTGTCAAAGTAGCTGAAATTGCAATAATAAAAGTACTGTTATCAGAATAGGGCTTAGTGATAGGACCACCAGACTCTGTAATACTAATCAAGCCACAAGACAGTTGTCTCACAGAGATCCAAATAGAAACACACAGAGAAGTAACAAGGATAGTCCATCAGACCTAAAAATGGCTAAAAGAAAGAAGGCATATTTAGACAGAAAAGCACATGACATTCATTAAATGTAATAATCCACGTTAAAAAGTGTTTATTAAATATCATAAGCTGGTCAGTCAACTGTCAGTCTATAGGTAAACAGTGGCTTTCAAAAACTTGAGCAGCTATCACGAGAAGACACTCTATGGGGAGGGAGAAGGAACAAAACTAGCACCAACACAGAAGATGCAAGAAGAAATTTTTTTAAAATTATTATTTATTTATTTATTTATGGCTGTGTTGGGTCCTCGCTTATGCGCGAGGGCCCTCTCCAGCCGTGGCAAATGGGGGCCACTCCTCATCGCGGCGCGCGGGCCTCCCACCACCACGGCCTCCCTTGTTGTGGAGCACAGGCTCCAGACGCGCAGGCTCAGCAATTGTGGCTCACGGGCCCAGTCGCTCCGCGGCACGTGGGCTCCTCCCAGACCAGGGCCCGAACCCGCGTCCCCCGCACCGGCGGGCAGACCCTCAACCACTGCGCCACCAGGGAAGCCCCAAGAAGAAATTTTTTTCTCCAAAGACATGTAGACTTTCCCTGCTGTCCAAGAAAGTGATGATGTTTTCATTCAAACCAAGTATGGATAACCTTTTTGGGAGACTTACTATAAAGGGACATATGAATGAGTCTCCTAGTCTATCACAAACAAGCTGTGAGATCACAGTAAATTGTCTAGAACTCAGTTTCTCCATCTATGAAATTAAGAGGGTAGCCCAAGTACCATCCAAGGACTCTTAAAACTCACAGCAAAATTCCATGACTCTAAGATCATTACTTTTGTAAAGGAGAAAAATAAAACTACCTGCTTTAGAGCACGTGGATTAGCTAGATTTAGTTTTCATGCCATAGAACTATCAACCCAAAAGAAAAAACAGTGGCAGTATTTTAAATACGTATGCATAAATTTTACCAAAAGGAATTGCTCATAAAAGTCTTATTCTAAGAGAAATGTAACATTAGTGCCTACTAGATGGTAGGCAGTGATTTTCACTTATATTTTTTTGTGTAACATTTTAAAGATGTGCAAAGTCACTATTATCCCTTTTGCAGATTTCGTAAGAATTTAAATCACCAGGATAGTTTTATTTTAAAATATCATTGATCCTGACATTACTCTTTCAAGCTATTGCAGAGAGGGGTAGGAGGTGGCATGAATATATACAATTATAAAGTGCTTATCAAAAATGAATTATTTCCTAATATTACTTGTACTTATTTCCAGACTTTTAAAGTAGGTAATAAGATACCAGATAAAAGATGTAAAAAAATTTTTTTCATGTTTAGTATTTTTGCTATTTGCCAGCAATAAAAATATCTAATGAAGAGATCCTATTCAAAAAAGCATTTTAAAAAAAGTACAAAACGCTCAAAAATACCCTTATAAAATAGGCTAAAAGAATATAAAGAAAACTGAACAACCCAGATTTTGGATGGAAAGATATTTTTTTCAAATTAACATGTGGGTTTAATGAAACTTCAATAGTTCCAAAGAAAAGTAATATAAAAATAAGTGGTTTTGAGACATTAGTTATCTATTTGGGAAATGTGGCGGAGAGGACTTACTTAGATCCTCATAGCATGCAACAAAAAATGTTTTGATGGATTAAAGGGCTAATTCCTAAAAAATAAAACCACTAAAAACATCTAGAAGAAAATAAGAAAAAATTCTCCTATTAATGTTGGAGCAGTAAAGGATTTCCAATACCTTAGGTTGAGAAAGAAAGCTCAAGAGAAAAGATCAATAGGCAAAAAATTTAACTGTATATAACTTGTATCTTATTCAAGTCTGATTTCCAATATTATCAACAGAGGATTAATAGCTCTGCTACATCTAAGAATCATAAAAATGGATGACTACTTTTTTAAAAGATTAATTGAAACCTATGAGAATGTTCAACCTCACCAAAAATTTTTAAATGCAAATTTAAGTAAAGATGTTATTTTTTACCCATAGGTTTAGCAAACATTAAAGGATCATTCTCCATGCTAATTGGAATATGGTTAAACAACCTGATATCCTGCTGCTATAAATGAATACAACTGAAAGAACCTTTTTGGAAAGCAAACTAACAAGATATACCTGGTATACCTGGGTCTTCTGAATTGTTCAAATTCTCTTTTATAGATTCTGAGACCCTAAATAAATAATACAGAAAGAGCTTTATGCATAGCAAACACCAGAAAAGTCCATCAATAGAACAGTAAAACAAGTATGTAGTAAAAGGAAATATTTTACACCTTCCTTTTTTGTACTATGTTCAATCCAGTGGATATCTAAAAATCACACATCTAGAAAACCCCAACTCCATATGTACACTGCAAAACCAAATACATGCATGCAGCTAAAATATACCCAAATTAAAAAGTCCTCAAAGGCCATGAGACAAACTAAAAATATGGGACCTTGAGATGAAATGAGAGGGAAAAGGAAAAAGTAGGGTGAGAATATTCATTTAAGAGCCAAATACCAGGGACTTCCCTGGTGGTGCAGTGGTTAAGAATCCGCTTGCCAATGAAGGGGACACGGGTTTGAGCCCTGGTCTGGGAAGATCCCACATGCTGCGGAGCAATGAAGCCCGTGCACCACAACTACTGAGCCTGAGCTCTAGAGCCCTTGAGCCACAACTACTGAGCCCGCGTGCAACAACTACTGAAGCCCGAGCGCCTAGAGCCCGTGCTCCACAACAAGAGAAGCCACAGCAATGAGAAGCGGCACACTGCAACGAAGAGTAGCCCTCGCTTGCCACAACTAGAGAAAGCCGGCGTGCAGCAGCGAAGACCCAACACAGCCAAAAATAAATAATAAATAAATAAATTTATTAAAAAAAATTTTTTTAAAAAAGAGCCAAATACCATATTATGTGCTCACACATTAAAAGTTCTCACAGCAATTCTGTGAGGCTATTGTCTTCCCAGAAGAGATGTGAATACTTGAGAGTCCAGAGTGGTTGAGTGATATGCTCAGGACCACAAAGCTAGTAAAATAATGAAGCCGAAACCGGAAGTCTGATTCCAAATCACGTGCTCTCTACACTACCCCAGCGAAGGGAGTATTTTCTACAGTGGCACCACAACAGACCAAGTAATACTAGCATTTTGTAAACACTTCTGTTTCACATATCTGTGATCTTTGCGTTTTATAAAGAGTTTTTATTACTTTGTCATTGGGGGAAAAGAAATTAGCCCACAGAACGTTAAAATTATAGAACTATCATTTTGAAGAAAAGAAAGGTTTACTTTCCAAGTCCTTTCAAAATCCCTATTATTCACAATAGCAGGTGCAGACTGTATAATTCTAGATTTCCCATGGTGTACCAAAACTCTAGGGATAATCAAGAAATGTTTGTTGAATGAATAAATGAGCAAATGCCAATTTAAAACAGAACAAGAAATTCCAGATTTCCACCTCAGCACAAGGCCTACAACAAACTTCTGAAACACCAGAAAACTACTAATTACATACTCAAATTTAAATCAAAGACAAGTTGAACCAACTCTGCCAATTCCTATGGCTCTCTAACAAACTCAATACAAAAATACATTCTCAGACTCAGCAATCTTTCTAATCATTTATGAAAATAAAAGCACATACAAACAGGTTCTGGTGAACCTTTATCAACACCCATGAATTGCAGGTACAGGTTGCCAGGTACATAACCCATATATGATAATTTGTTTATGGGGAACACCATCTAGAAAGAGCCTCCCCCCACCAAAATATGACCAGGGGAACACCACACAGCAAAAAATTCCAAGAATGAAATTAAGACCATTTAGAGTAGCTGGTGATGATAATTCTGCTTTTGTAGCCCTCCCCCACAAAGTGATAATGACACTGCACTTAACCTTCTATGTGAAAAGAGAAAATATCAAGCCCCCTAAGCCAAATTTATTGCTGATTTGTGTCTTTTTCCACACAGGATGAATGGTACTTCTCTTAACTCCCCAGATTATTTAAAATTATTTGGATGGCACATAGTAAATGATGAATAAATAAAGTATCAAGATAACTACTAATCTGTTTTAAAGTTCAAAAGAAGCTGGATAGTCTAAACTGCATTTCCTCAATTCTTATGAGTGGGAACAAGGTCAAACTCTACTAGGTGGTAAAAAGAGTATATGGCTAAAAATAGATCTTTAAGAACTGACAGAGACTATAAATTCCATCATCCCATCCAAAGATCTGCTTCTTATAGTCTGCTTTAAACCCACTCTATACAAAGAAAAGCCACAAGGAGTGATTCTGCATGAAAATAAAGGTCTTTAGTAATATGACTTAAGAGCACTGGTAAACTCAAGAGTCCACATTCACTTAACTGTTATGTTCCAACTCACCCTCTATGAGCCCATCCCATATTTCAAATACAGACACCACCTCCTGGCCTTTCCTATTTCCTAAGATTCTTAGGAAGACAAAACTACTGATTTATGCAACAAATTTTCTATTTCTACTTAACCAATTTGATAATGTAATATCTGGAAATAGTTCTAAATTCCCCAAACCTCTGTCATCAGGAATTTAGAAAAGATAATAGCTACCCAGGAAAGTTATCTTCCTGAAGAACACTGCTGTACTATGCTGAAACACAGCCTTATTCTCAGGGCTAAGCAACTACTTAGGTCTGAATTTCCATTCAATAAATAGCTCCACAAGATTTTTTTTTAAACAGAAAAGCACAAATTGTCAGGCTAGTACAGCTTACAAAACCCCTTCTGTTATGAACTAGGAAATCAAACTACAAAACTTACCTAGAGTGTGTCTAAAATAATATAATGAGCTCTAAGTGAAATGATGAGCATGAAGGTACTCCATCTATATTACCTTCTCTAAAGCCTTTTTGTCCTCCATTCTAGACAGCTAAAAACATCTCCTAAAGAAGCAATTAGTGTACCTCCATAGAACCCCTCGGTAAGCACTCACTATTATGAGACTAAGTTGTGAACAGCACTAAAATAAATGCTTCATTCATCCACAAGCATCTGAAAATACCACCACCTCTTATTTGAATAGGCTTTCAGTTTTCACAGGAACTTTCACATACTCTTTTGATCAAAACAATAGGAAACAGGGCACGCCATCAAGCCATGTATGGTCTCTATTGTACAGATAGGGAAACTGATTAAGAAAGGTTATATGGCATAACCAAGGTCAAATAACTGGCCAAGTTGTACAAGGTCTTTCGACAATCCAGGGCTCTTTCCTCTGTACTGAACCTAAAGCGTAAAGCTGAAAAATATCACAGAAATTTGACAGGTTTTTACATCTAGATAATGTTTCTTCTTTTAAAAAGATGAAAGATCCAATAATTGACTAAGTAATGTGTTGCTTCAAATTAGGATGACCTGGAAAAGCCACAATACTTGGATGCAAAAACATGATCCAATTAAAAAATTAAACATGCTCAAAATGCAGTAGAGAAGAAATCAATATATGCATTTTGTATTACTGGTTTAAAAATTCTAAACATGTTTTAAAGAGAGGAAGGTGAAAATCCTCAACTGGTAAGATACTACATAATCACATGAACTCCTGCTAACTTAACAAATATTTCAAAATGTTTATAAAAAGCAAAAACTTCAGTCCATATAGGAATAGGTTTCGGGTAAAAGTAGTTGTTTTCCACATGAAGCAACATCTGGTAATATAAGTCGGTATGTATGGCAGTGTTTTACCCAAGTTTGATGCAAGGATCACAGATATTAGAATTACCTATGAGGCAAATCCTTGACAGATAGGCCCAGGAATATGTATTTTTTTTAAAGTGCTGGGGTGATTCTAATGAACATAAAATTTAAGAACCACCAGAGTACAAACTGACAGCAAGTTTAGGGTAGCAATAACCTTGGCCTTGGTAGCTGTACAACTTAAGCAATTACTTACCCGGAGCCTGGTTTCTCAATGGTACAATAGGGATGGTAGGGACACATCTTCCCACCTCGGAGAAAAGTTCTAAAGCATTAAAGATGGTTTATAAAAAGTACTTAGCATATGGTTTTGACACACAGTAAGTAATGAATAGCAGCAACTATGGCGAGAACTTCATGTATTTATAAATATTGAACACTTTTGACATTAGCAAAGTTAACAAGTTTTTATACATGGTTGTGTCATTATGCTCCCTCCCTTATAACAACTCCCAAAAGAAAGCAGCATTTCAAAAATGAGAGTCAGTCACCTGATCTGAAGAGAACTGGGGGAAGAGGGGAGCACGGTGAATAAAAATTCTTTCCCTGAAGTTTTAAGGACAACTGGAGAGTTCTGTCATGTTTTAAGGATTAGAATTTAAACATTACACACAATTTGTTTTATGTTCACAAGTATAACCATCACCTGGTTAGACCATGAGAAAAACCCACTCCTAATCATAAACAGGGAGGAAATATTTATCAAAAGTAGGAAAAATTCATACTTCCAAAGATCAGAGCTCTAAAGCATATTTAACATAGGTCTTTTTAAAGTACAAAACACATAGATGGCTTACAATTAAAAGCCTATTCTATCCCAAAACAACACCCTCAATCACTTACACTTTTAAAAAATTTTTGATTCTTTCTTCTCCCTAGACTCTTAAATCCAAGCAATTGCCAAATTCAATAAATTCTTCTCTATCGCTCATTCACTCTCTTCTTTCCTTTTTCTGCGAGGACTGCCGCAACCTGGGTTTCATTTCATTTGACATGAAGGCACAGGCTCAGACCCTAGCCACAGCAACAATGCTGAATGGGATTTCTGCCTCCACCCCTCTAATCTAGGAGTTGGCAAACTTCTGTATAAGGCCAGATGGTAAATACGTTAGGCTCTGCAGAATATAAAGTCTCTGTCTCAACTACTCAATTCTGCCACTGTATAACTAAAGCAACCATAGATGGTATACAAGTGAATGAGCATGGCTGTGTTCCAATAAAACTTTATTTACAAAAACTAACCTCGAGCCACATTTGGCCTACAAGCCAATTTGCTGACCCTTACTAATCCAACCAACTAACACCAACTTCCATCACAGATCATGTGATTGCTCAAAAGTCCCTTTTCTCACAAAGAACACTCATTAGCCTGATACACAAATGCTTGTGTATAGGTTTAATCTTCATTACCTACAGTTGTATTTCCCTTCCCCCACCCCTATACTACATACAAACTTATTTCCACATTCCCTGACGTGACTCCTTACACTTCCCCAATTCCAAGCTTTTCCTAAACCTGCATGCAGAAAAATTTTCCTTTTTTTCCCCTCCCTCTAGAACACCTAACACCCTTGTTCTCCCCACCCCAATCTAGGTCTAAATCCTATCTATTCTCCAAAATGTCCCCTTTCCGTGTACCAAGAAACTCTTCCTTAGCAGAACTTCCATGGCACTTTATACCTTTTGTGACAATGATTGCTTTGTATTTTTTTTTAATAAATTTATTTATTTTATTTATTTATTTTTGGCTGTGTTGGGTCTTCGCTGAGGTACGCAGCCTTCTCATTGCAGTGGCTTCTCTTGTTGCGGAACACAGGCTCTAGGCACGTGGGCTTCTGTAGTTGTGGCACAAGGGCTCAGTAGTTGTGGCTCGCGGGCTCATAGTGCACAGGCTCAGTAGTTGCGGCACACGGGCCCAGCTGCTCCACAGCATGTGGGATCTTCCCAGACCAGGGCTCAAACCCGTGTCCCCTGCACTGGCAGGCAGATTCTTAACCACTGTGCCACCAGGGAAGTCCCAATTGCTTTGTATCTTATACAAGGTGAATTATGTAAATATCTTAGCTCTCCTAAGCCTGTGGATCTATTTATGACTCATCTCAGCACTTCCCATAGTACTTTACACTCAACAAATATTTAATAAATTATTACTATTTCAAGAAAATATTCCTACAATTAAAATCCTTCACATAACACAGTACTTTTAAGGTAATAAGCCTGAGGCCCTCTTGTTCTGTTTTAATAAAGTACATTGCACTAGAACTAGTTACACTGGCTCAACAGATTATACCTTCAAAAATCACTCTCAATCTCATTACTCAGAAGGCAGCATGATAAAGTGCAAAGAGCAGAAAAGGCCTGGATTCAAATACTGGTTCTGCCACTGTTGTTGAGTTTCTGCTTCTTCCTTTGTAAAATACAGACATACCTCGTTTCACTGCGTTTCGCAGATTTTGCGTTTTTACAAGTTGAAGGTTTGTGGCAACCCTGCATTGACATTTTATCAACATCATTTTCTCCTGTGTTTGTGTCATGTTTTGGTAATTCTCACAATACTTCAAACTTTTTCATTACTTCTATATTTTTTATGGTGATCTGTAATCCGTGATCTTTGATGTTACCACTGCAAAAAGATTACAACTCCCTGAAGGCTTAGATGATGGTTAACATTATTTAGCAGTAAAGTATTTTTCAATTAAAATATGTACATTTTTTTAGGCATAATGCTATTGCACACTTAACAGACTACAGTATAGTGTAAACTTTTATATACACCAGGAAAACAAAAAATTCATGTGACTCACTTTATTGCGATATTCACTTTATTGCAGTGGTCTGGAAGCGAATCCAAAATATCTCCAAGGTATTCCAATTACCTACCTGAGGGAACTAGGAATGACTATTAGCACATAGCAGGCATCCAGTAAATTAACATGCATTATGACTTTCATATAAATTTATTAGCCCTTGTCTAAGTTGACTGCAAGATCCCTATTCCGTCAGCAAAAACTGTTGAACAGGGCTTCCCTGGTGGCGCAGTGGTTGGGAGTCTGCCTGCCAGCGCGGGAGATGTGGGTTCGAGCCCTGGTCTGGGAGGATCCCACATGCCGCGGAGCAACTAGGCCCGTGAGCCACAATTGCTGAGCCTGCGCGTCTGGAGCCTGTGCTCCGCAACGGGAGAGGCCGCGATGGTGAGAGGCCCGCGCACCGCGATGAAGAGTGGCCCCCACTTGCCACAGCTGGAGAGAGCCCTCGCACGGAAACGAGGACCCAGCAAGGCAGGCAATCAATCAATCAATCAATCAATAAAATTTAAAAAACAAAAAAACAAAAAAACCGTTGAACATCTTCTGTGCTCAGCAATATGAATATAAAGAAGACATGGATGGTCCTTGGTGAAAAAAATTCAGCCTGGTTAAGATCCTTTCACAGACAAGTAGCACAACATACTGAGTGCTAACCTTCCACCTAATTCTGAAAAGATGAAAGCTGAAGATTATTTCGAAATTATTTTAGGCATAAAGTTAAACATTAACAACAGTGTATTATAATCAAGTTAAGTTCCTATCAAATTGAAATTAAAATGTCAAGCTTCTTACACTGGCCTACAAGGGTTTCTGATTTCATCTCCTACCACTCATTCTACACCTGGATGACCATGCGTGCTCCTGCCACCTGGCTTTCCTACTTAAAATTCAACAAGCCTAGCTCAGTCCCACCTCGGGGTCTTTGTACTTGTTCTTCACTGGGACTGCTCTTTGTCAACATCTTCACAGGACTTCTTCTCTCACTTCATTTAGATCTCAGCACAAACCCTCGTCAGAGATGCCTTCCCCAACCACCCTATTTAAAATCACCACCTCCCTCAGATAACTATCACTTTCAATCTTCTTACGCCGCTTTATTTTTTGTTTTAGCAACTGTCAACTGGCCTTACATCATTTACTCATCATCTATCTCCCATATTAGGATAAAACCTCATGAAAACAGGAATTCTATATTGGCAGCTGTATCCCTAGCAACTATAATAGAGCCTGGAAAATACTGACTACTTGATATACATTTGTTATTTGTTAAATGAATGACATGCTCTTGAGTGATGAAAAATATTCCTTCATCATTACAAATTACATAGCTTCTTACCCGCAACTGGTTCCAATTAAATCTAGCATGTAAAGGCTACTCCTAGGATAGGGGTTCTTAATTTGAGGCTTCTGGGAGTCATTATACCCATTTTTCTGGAAGAAAGTCTACAGCTTTTCTTTAAAGGGTCTCTAAATCACAAAAAACATCCTAGGGGCAGTGACTCACAACTTTGGTCTTACTGTGGAAGCTCCTGGAGAATTTAAAAATACAGATGCCTGGGTTCCATCCCAGAGATTATGTTTTACCTGTTCTGGGGTACAACCTTAGCATCAGGATTTTTTTTTTTTTTTTTTTTTTTTTTTTAGTTACCCAGGTGATTACAGTGTACAGCAAAAGTTGAGAACCATGCATGCAACTTGGAAGCAACAGATGGTAAATGGATCAGATTTCTCAAAACCACTTACATATGGAAGAAAATAAAATTTAAAAACTAGGAATTCTGAAAGAATTAGCATCCTTGGCAAACAGATTAATATACAAGTGCCTGAATAATTCGATATGACAAACATTTAACACAAAGATTAATATCTCTACCTCTACTTAAATACTAATCTGATACTGATATTTTAATACTTAATCCCAGAACACAAATTATTGTTCACTTAAAACACACCCATTTCATACAAAAGTTCACTTGTTAATAATTTACTAGATTATAAAATCTAAACACATCAAGAGAACAACAAAATACAACAAAAGTCCAATCAAGGACTACATTACGACTATGACGCCTTCTGTAGTTCTATTGCTAAAAACTTCTTTGAAGCAATGTATTTCACCAATTAATGTCCTCTTTTAGCCTCTACTGTTATACAGAATGACAGAGGGTTTAGGTGAAACTAATACTGACAACACACACAAAAGGAGAAAGAAGAGGGAAGGGGAATTTCAGAGATTTATTTAGATCATGCCAAAAAGGATTTGAAAAAAACAGGTGTCAGACTGACACAGGTGGTGGGTTGTTTTTTTGTATTTTAAGTCCAACAAGCAAACATCATGTTATGAGCCAATTCACTGTTACCAATCTAGAGTACCATAGGTTACTAGTTTTTATATCCTCACTCAAGAAGCCCCTTTTAAAAAATGATTGGCAGGATAAGAGACCAAAGCAGCAAAATGCTAAATATTTGCTTAAAAAAAAAAAACAAAAAAAAAACTAAATCCAGAGATGCTAAAGTCCAGAATGATAAATAATTTTTAAATGTTAGGATACTTAGAACCTCTAAGGAACTCATTCCACCTACCCATCTGTCTTGACTCTTGACTGCATGGAGATATGTGCTGACACAGAAGCACCAGGTCATGAGCCCACCTGATACAGAACATCAGAAACTTAAAGCAACAGTTTTTAAATCTAAAGGAGCTTTGGGGAAGAAAGTCAGACTCCTATCTATGCAGTCTTCCTGGCTTACTTCTTGGTCATACTGCAATTTTATCCTAAGCATTATTCATTTTCCTTGTCAAGTGAAGTAAATTTAATGAGAAAGTGCAAACAAAGAGACACATGCAGGTACACAACTCGTCAACCCATTTTAATTGAAGAGATTGGAGACAGATGGAGCTTAAAATGCACAGGAAACATGAATAAATGTAAAACTATCAGCGATGGAAAATTCCTCTTTAAAATTTTCTTTCTACAAAGATAGGCACAGGGACAGCTTTAGTTTGCTATGTCATTTTACGCTACATAAAATAATGTTCTCTTATTATTAACTTTCTCTTTTATCAAGAGCCTATGGAAATAAACGTTCTTGGATTAACTAGCAAATAGATAAATGAAGCCACAAAAACACATTCTCAAAATGTGGGCTGGAAATGAAAACAAAGCAGCACAGGATATGAACTGAACTCCACTGGCTGTTTACAAAATGTTTTCATGTACACAAGTCTCATACAACAGGAAAAGAACACTAGTATAGAGAAAGAAAAGACTACATGGAAAGGCTACCTGGAGATACAGGAGTTGAAGACTTCATGAAATATCAAGAGACCAGGTCGTTTATTCAGTAGTAGGTTACCAACCGAGAAAGCTTACTCACTCCTTTTAATTTACTAATACAAGAATAAACAAAAAAGAAAATATCAGTAGGAAGAAGAGAGAGAAGCTAAGAAAACTGGATCCAAAGGGAGCTATAAGGTGGGGGAACCCCCGGCCCTGGGAGTTAATTACCCAAGTCAGAAAAGGTAAGAGAACAAAAAAGGTTGACCAGTAAAACAGACTATTTCATGTACAGCTTCAGATGCCTCAAAATGCTAGGCCTTTAAAGAAAGAACTCTCCTTTCTCTAGCAATTGCTTCAGTGCCCTGTTCTTCTTGCAACCAGATAACACTGCACTCAACTATATCCCCTCTAAATCAGGTGCAGCATTTTGAAATCAGCCCCTTTACCCTTAACTCAACTTTGAAGTAGAAGGGAATGAACCCCCCTGGACAAAAGGATATCTAGTTTTAGGGGCGGGGGGGAAGGTATAATAGTGATGAGGAAGAATAGAAAAAAAGGGGAGCTGGAAGACTAAAAGAACAAAGCAGTGGCTCACAACCTTTTCTCTACCTCAACTTAACTGAGCAAGGCTGACTGGCATATATCTAAGTGTTTGAATCATATGCAACTGGAAATGGGAGAGGGGAGCTAACTGATTTCTGATTCTTTGTTAGGAAGATATTCCTCCTCATGACTGTCCTTAAAGAATTTCTACTTTAAAGGTGCGGTCTGACTCATCAATGTCCATCTTCATTGCAAAGCCTTAAACACTACCCAAATACAGTTAAAGTATATTCTTTTCTTAGGGCTGGTGACAAAGAAATGTGAGGGTGGGATGAGGGGAAGGAGTAAATAATAAGGGAAGGAATAAACAATCAGAGCAGAAATACCCATGATATATGGTTTATAAGATGCCTTCTCAAGATTTTATCTCAATTTTAGTTTCTTCATTGGTAAAGTAAACACAAAGCTTACTACATAACTAGAGAATGTTATACAAAATGAAACAAAGGGCATTCCTGGAATTCGGCATGAAAGTTGACGCTAGTGTCCTTCCCTCTCTAAGGAGACATAAAGAAGACTAATCCAGAGGCCCTCACCCAAGGGTGATTTTGTCTCCCCAGGACACATGTGGCAATGTCTGGAGACGTATTTTGTCATCATAACTTGGGGAGAAAGAGCGCTACTGGTATTTGGTAGGTAGAGACCAAAGATGCTGTTAAAACACCCTACAATGCACAGGGCAGCCCTCATAACAAAGAGCTATCTGGCCCAAAATATCAATAGGGCCTATGTTGGGAAACACCTAAACAAATTCATTTCTGGAAAAACCACACAAACAGGAGGGAAACAGAGTCTGTAGTTCCTACAGCCTATAAGAAGCCTATTTAGGAGGTAGTTTAAAAACAATCCTATTTTATGGCAGCTATTACTCTCACAAATGTCAGGAAAAAAACTTGTAAATGCCGGAAAAATATTTTGTCCTCCCAATTATTTAAAAATGCAGATAAGCATCACTGAGAACCTATTACATTCATTTTTTTAAATAAGAATAATAACATTCAAGCTTGAAGTTAAACTGGAACACTTATTTAACAATGACAGCTGAATAAAGTGATACAATTCTTTTAGAAAGCAATCTGGGGGGGTAAATAGCCATCTAAATGATATCCTTTGACCATAGAACCCAATTTAAAAGAAAGAACACAATGTACAAAAGCACTCACTGCATAGAAAAACACAGTAGTGTCCAACACTGGATATACACTCAAAATCTAAATATCAGTACTATTATTTATGTGCCAGGCACCGAAATAGGACATAGGACAGAGGAAATAATGTATGTAAAAAGCCTAACAAAAACCCCATTAGATAAGTGTTAATAAGTCCCATGTTACAGAAAAAACTAAGGTGCAAAGATCAGAGCACTAGTAAGTCAGAGAGCCTAAAGCTCTCTAAAGTTTCACACACTGTGCAAGGCTGAACGCAATGAATAATTGAGGTAAAAACTTGAAGTATCATGAATCTAGTAAAAATAATCATGACTACTTATTTATATACAGAATTTTATATCTAAACTGAGAACATATACTTTTCAAATACCCAGAAAAGGTTTAACAATTGACCATGTAATTGGTCACAAAGACATAGCTCGAATTCCAAAAATCAGAAAGCACACAGGCCACATTCTTTAACACAATGAAACAAAACTAAAAATCAAAAAAATTTTAAAGGATAGGAAAAAATAGAAAAAAAAAATTGGAAAACTGAACACATCTTTCTAAATAATTGTGAGAAACTAAAACTGCTCTCCTATTTTAGAAAAGAATAATAAAAATATGACACACCAAACTCTTAGAATTTGGCCAAAGAACTAACTGAGAAAATGCTAGATATTTAAATGCTTATTTAAGAAAATAAGGCAGATTGAAAATAAATGACCTAAAACTTAAAGAAACTTTTTAAAAAATCCAAACAAAGAAGAGATATAAAAACAAAAGCAATGAAATAAAAATTGTAAACAAAAGGCAAATTCAATCAATATAACCAAGTTGTTTTTATAAAGAGCTAATTAATAAAGCAGAAAACTTTGTATCCAAGAAAGAAAAAAAAAAAAGAGTAGATTCAACAAGAGTAAAAGCAATACAAATATAAATCTATGGGGAAATTTTTAAGAGCGATTTGCAGGGAAAATGTATAGCTAAAATTTGGTCTTGAAGGAAGAGATTAAAAACCTTAAACCAACAACCACAGAATAAGTTTAAAATATAAGCAAAGACCTATGCATAAAAGTATAGCGGCAACTAGTTCAAGACAAAATTTAACAGTCAAGTTCTATCAAAAACATCAGTGAGGGGACTTCCCTGGTGGCGCAGTGGTTAAGAATCCGCCTACCAATGCAGGGGACACGGGTTCGATCCCTGGTCCGGGAAGGTCCCACATTACTTGCTGTGGAGCAAGTAATCCCGTGCACCACAACTACTGAAGCCTGCACACCACAACTACTGAAGCCCACGCACCTAGAGCCCGTGTTCCACAACAAGAGAAGCCACCCCCATGAGAAGCCCGCGCACCACCAGGAAGAGTAGCCCCCACTCGCCGCAACTAGAGAAAGCCCGCACACAGCAATGAAGACCCAACGCAGCCAAAAAACAAAAAACAAACAAACCATCAGTGAGTGAACAGATAATCCTTGTGAAAGGATTTAACAGGCAGTCAAAAAGTAAACTACTGGCCATTCCAAGTTACAAACATGGAGGAGGGAAAGCAGCCCCCCTCTTCTAAAAACAAACCACAACACTTAACAACTCCCATTTGACATATGCTAAAAGAATAATCCAGGTCATCCAGATAGTCAATAACTGATAATATTTAGCCTAGGAACTCCCCACTGGAATGTACACTCCAGAGACAGCAAAGATTTTTGTCTATTTTGCTCACTGCTCTATCTCCAGTGCTTTGAAGAGCCCCTGGCAAATAACAGGCACACAATAAACATTTGCTGAATTAATTCAAGGGTCAATCAACATCAGGAAATCATTTAAAGTCTCTAAAAGAGAAAAAAATATATATATGTATACATACATATAGATATAGATATATAAAATTACCACAACAGATACTGAAAAGGCATTGACAGTATTTAATACTCAGTTGTAACAAAAATCCTTACTGTGTTAGAAATTAAAAGAACTGTGTCTGACCTAACAAAAGACAATCATCACAAACCCATAACACAAATCACACTCAATGGCTAAACATAACTTCTCTAACAATAAAGTCAGGACCCAGACAAAAAAGTCCCCATACCTCTGGTACTATTCAACCATGTACTGGAGGGTTCCAGTTTATGCAACTGGACAAGAAAAAGAAACACAAAGTCTAACAATTGAAAAGGAGAAAACAAAAATGTCACCATCTATCTAAGTGACTATCTACCTGGTAAAATCAAATCGAAATAATTGAAAGAATTGCTAAGAATAGTAAAATTCAGTAAGGCAGCCAAACAAAAATAGCAACATATAAAAAGTTTTCCCACGTACCAGCAAGAAATAAGCTCATGTTTAACAGCATTAAAATCTGTAAAATACATAGAAGTAAACACAACAGAAAATATGCAAGGCTTATAGAAAGAAAAGTATAAATTTTACTCTAGACATAAAGGACGTCAATAGAGAAAAATATCACAATTTTGGAAGACATAATGTTGTCAAGATGTTTTATCTCCAAATTAATGTACAGTCACAAAGCAATCCCAATCCAAATCCCAACATGATTTAAAGGAAGCTGACAAACTGAGGTAAGTAAAATCCATACGGAAGAAGATAATGAGCATGAATAGTGCCCTCACAAACATATATCTATTTGTGCAGTTACTCCACCTGATATTTAAAGCTATGGCAAATAGTATATATTATAGATAGTATGCAGAACAACACTGTATCATGTAAAGCTTTAATAATTCAAACAGTGTGATACTGATGTAGGAATTGACACTGGATCAGTGAAACAGAAGACAACACGTTAACAGACATTTATATGAATTTAGTTTACAATCAAAGCAGCACTTCTAAAAGAATGGTCTACTGAATATACTGGTTAGGGAAGACTGTTTATCCATGGATGGAGGTGGGTGGGGGTGGGGGGGATAAAGTTCAAGTCTTACCCTCAAACCATACACAAAAAAGAGCTGCAGAGACAACAGATTGGTGCTTGCCAGAGGCGGGTGGGTGGTAGGGGTTAGATAAAATGGATGAAGAGAGTCAAAAGGTACAAATTTCTACTTATAAAATAAGTAAGTTATGGCGGTGTAATGTACAGCACTGCCAACTATAGTTATTAATACTGTATTACATATTTGAAAGTTGCTAACATAGTAAATCTTATAAGTTCTCATCACAAGAAAAAAAAATTCTGTAACCATTTATGGTGATAGATGTTAACCAGACTTATGGTGGTGATCACTTCACAATACCTACAAATATTGAATCATTATGTTGTGCACCTGAAACTAATATAATGTATGTCAATCATACCTCAACTAAAAAATTTTTAATAAAAGAACTTTTAAGAGATAAACATAAAAGCTAAACACAGTCACTCCTCTTAGGGAAGCTCTTCTCCAACAAAAGGCCTTTCACTCCAAACAATTTCACTTCATTTCTTTTCCTCCCCAAACACTGACAATCTCTTCTTGCCTCTGCTAGCTACATCAATATTCTGCCAATTTTCAAGGATCAAAATCCAGTCACATCAAGTTTCCTAAAGTGTGTAATCAGTGAAATATGTTAGATTTGGAGTCAAGAGCTCTAGCAGAACCTTGACTCTTATCCTAATAACCTTTAGCACAGTCACTTGACCTCTCTGTCCCTAGGTTTCTCATTTGTAAATGACAATTTTCTACTTAGCTCCAAAGCGAGCTCTAAAATTCTCTATTTCATCAATGTTGCATCTGGACCTTTCTTCTCATTCCACATACATCGCCCCAGGTCCAGAAGACTTACTTGCAGCTAGGCTACTGCTTTTAAGTCTTACCCTGCTCCAAACCATCCTACACCTCCGATCCATCCAGCCCACATCCACTCTCAAAGACTCCTTAGGAGAGCACTTTAATTATGCCATTCCCACGTTAGTGATTCTCCACTATTCTTAGGATAAAATCGAAATGCACTAGCCTGGCATTCAAAAACAATACAACCCCAACTTACTCTTCCAAGCTCATCTTCCGCTTTCTTGAACCTTTTATCTCTGGCATATAGCTCCCTTCCCTGTTACCCAACACAACATCCTCCATCTCAGGTTCCTCATCCTTGCACCTGAAACATCCTATTTCCTCTTGGAAACCTAAGTGTCATCCTTGATCCAAACTAAAGTTCCATCTCTTCTCAGGTCTTCAGATCACCTTACTTATTATTAGCCCAGAGCAATCACGCTTTCCTCCTAAATTTCAGCATTTAATGCCAGTACCATGAATCTAGTACTCAGCAAACACTGCCTAATTCTAATGCTTCCTTTTCTACTTGACCTGGCCCCCCCCCCCCCCCCGCCACGGGGCAGTGCGCATGTGTAATCAGTCACATAAAGTATTCCTTGAAAGCAGGAACCATGTTCTCAATTCTACTTAATTGTTTTCATCATTCCTTATTTCACTATCAGAGAAATGTTTCCTTGCCCTTTGGGGGCAACGTTTATCTTGATGATACACAATCTCGAAAGGTTAGTCTCCAAATAATTAAGAGTTACCTTGAAATTTTTTATATTTATTCTCTGCTCAGAGAATTCTGGATCTCCTTTTCTGGAATTGCCACAGGGACACTTTTGACTACCCTCAATGATGACACATCTTAGTTTCTACTCCGATGATCAACTCTGGTAACTCCTCTGATCACTGCTGAAGGACTCTATTAAAGGAATATAAACTGTAGCTCTTTGAAGGCTGGCCTACTAGGAAACACCCGAAGACAATGCTGTTCTTTACCTTTCTGTTAAGTCTGCCAGCCAATCTTACTGTTCATGGATGAAATTAAGGAAATTTATCTCATCTGGGAATACCATCACACTCTTCAGAGTAAACCATGGAATTACAAATAATCTAATACTGCTTTAGACATTAATGGAAATAATAACCTCCTTCATCTAATAAAACGTGAAACCAAGTATATACATATCATGTCAACATCTTGAAAGCACACTTGCAAATATCAAAGTCACCTCACACTTTCCAACTCTTGGGTCTGAGCCCTACTTATTATCAAGTTATCACTAAGAGCAAATTAATAGAGTTCTCATTTGGGAGGACAATCAGTGCACCAAACATCCTGCAAATACAAAGTGAGCCTTTCCACTTAAACTTCCAAGTCAAATTATTTCTGTGAATGCTTGAATGTATTTGCATAAAAGATCAATTTCGAATAAAGCTGGGCAGAAGCAAAATGAGTCTTAAGCAAGCCTCACTGTTTTCATCTTACAAAGAGAAGACTGACCTGTCTTCCAGCCTTGTGAATAAATATCTTGCAAAATTCACTAGGCATAGGGTGTGCTCAAAGAATACTTGCTGGAAAAATATGCTGGGGAACTGCCAGTTTAAAAAGAAAAACATTTTCACCCAGTTGGAAATCTAGAGAAACAGGGGTTACAGCAAGTCAGCTGAAAACTCTCAAGATATGAAGAAAAAACTTTTTAGAAAAATCCCAGATCTTTTCATTTTGTGAGTAAAAGTCTATGAAAGGCAACTAAATGAATCAATGAAGGATTCAACTATTTTAACTTTATGCATCTAACGACCAATAACTGAAATTCTGCCTTTGATATGTGGCAGTGTGAAAAGGCAACGAGTCTCTTATTCGTTCTATATAAACTAATTGTACAATCTGTAATAGTTTTTAATCAATTGTTTCTGGGAAAGAAACAGGAACAAGAGAACTCTGTATTGTTTTGTTTATATTAGGGGCAGGGGAGAGACAGATGTTTTTCATTAGGGATATTTATTTTCAAAGTGTTAACACTCCAAAAACAGCTTTATTAAGCGAAAAGAATACCTTTCTGGTAAAGGCCTTTGTCTTTACTCTCACTATACCCCATCCTCAGGGTCCATACTTTGTAAACTTAACTTTCAGATTTCTTCATTGCCACAAGTAGAACACAATAAAAAAAATAAACTTACACACAGGCACACACCACCAGGTTACCCCAGGGCAGAAACAGGTGCGCAGACTGCTGCACCTCCGCCGTTAACTCCCCGACGGGACCCAGTCTGGGGGCTCCCTGAGGTGCCGCAGGCAGTGTGAGCTACACGGAGGGGGCTGCCTGGACGGTCAACATAACCTCAGCAAAACAGGGTAGCGTGGCTAACAGTGACAAAGGCCTTTCCCATCCCAGCCTGGGTCTCATCATTACAAAACAACAAGAAACATTCTTCAAAAAGGTATAATCGAGATTTCATAAGTGAGGAACTTAAGCCTAGGAAGATTAAAAGACTAAACTAAAATGAACAATTCTCAATAGTAGTCCAAAATTCTTTCTACTATATTGTTCCCTCTTTAGTACTAATCCCACAGATGCTAAGAAAAATAGTAACTTCTAGTTCATCCTTCAGGTTTTCTGGTGATTATCAAGTAAGAAATCAAACGTTAATGATAAACCTTATACTCAGACACTGAAATGACAAAAATTTGTATAATTGGGTTGAAAACCAATCAGGATATTCTTCAATTGCTATTTCATGCCTTTCAAGTTCTTACAGTAACCAGATTTACCAGTTTATTTTTTTAATTAATTTTTACCGGAGTACAGTTGCTTTACAACCAGAAATTCCTTGAGGAAAATACTTTAATAAACACTAAGTACATGCTAACAATTCAAGCATCAGCTATAAGCACAGAGAAGACTAAAGGAGAAAGAACATAAAATACTTTCGTATCTTAAAAGATTTCTTTTTTCCAGCAACTGGGGAAATAAAGAGGATTTTTCCATGCAACTTGAAATATAAATCATCCCTTTAGAATATCAAAAATGTTTATTTTACCCATTTGCTGGGAAAAAAATTATGAAATAAGCACCTCCTTAGATTATTTATTATAGTAGAGGGAAACTATTTAACCTTCCCATCATCCCAAATGGTCAATGCCATGCCCATCAGTGTACTGGGCCGTCAGAGAGGCATCTAAAGAGCTATGCACCTTCAGGTTGTTCCATTTCTCCAAACAGAATCTTCTTTCTGCTCCTGCCAAATCAGTTCCAGGAGAAAAACAGTAGAGAGAGAGCAGTAAGGAAGAACTAGCTTTTATCTTCTCCATGACCTCAAGCAAATTATTTAACATATCTATAGTCTTGGGTCTCAACTATAAAATGAAGATATCACCTTCATCATATGAATGTTTTAAAGATTTACCAAATGCAAACCACCTAACATATAGAAGGTGTGATCAATACTTAATAATTCCCCTGTCTCCTTCTTTTTATTTTTATTTTTTTGGCCGCACCATGAGGCTTTCAGGATCTTAGTTCCCCGACCAGGGAATGAACCCGGGCCACTGCGGTGAAAGCGCTGAGTCCTAACCACTGGACAGAGTCTCAACCCCTCGACCGCCAGGGAATTCCCTCCTTTTTAAAAAAAATCACCCCCGCCACTTCCTAGATGCTACATCTACCTTAACAAAATGCCCCACCCAATCCATCCAACTCCTATTCCACAAAAGAAATGAGTAACGGTATTGTAAGTTAAGAATATATTTGGGGGCTTCCCTGGGGGCGCAGTGGTTAAGAATCCGTCTGCCAATGCAGGGGACACGGGTTCGAGCCCTGGTCCACATGCCGTGGAGCAACTAAGCCCGTGAGCCACAACTACTGAAGCCCGCGCACCCAGAGCCCACGCTCTGCAACAAGAGAATCCACCACAATAAGAAGCCTACGCACCACAACGAAGAGTAGCTCCCACTCGCCGCAACCAGAGAAAACCCGTGTGCAGCAACGAAGACCCAACGCAGCCATAAATAAATAAATGAATAATTTAAAAAAAAAGAATATATTTGGTATACCTTTCTTCAAAAGATACTATCAAATTATTTAATACTACTTACATTTCTTGACTATAAAGTGCCATATTTTACATGATGTTTGGTGAATCTCTTTTCATCAACCAAATCCAAAGGACAGTTTGATTCTATTTCCACTAAAATAAGTAGTGTTTATGCCCAAGCTGTGGGTAAACAGCCTAGATTAATACAGTTGGCCCTCTTTTTTTTTCAATTTATTTATTTTTATAATAATAATTTTATTATTATTTTTTTCCCCTTCACTGGCAGGTGGATTCTTAACCACTGCGTCACCAGGCAAGTCCCTGGCCCTCTTTAACTGTAGGTTTCCCATCTGAAGTTGGTTGAATCTGCAGATATGGAGGGCTAACTGTACTCACTGTACTAGGCCATTTTATATAAGGGACCTGAGCCTCCTCGGGATTTTGGTATCTGCAGGGCTCCTGGAATCAACCCCTGAGAGTACTGAGGGACGACTGCATCCCGATTTCTTATTAGCTATGTGACATTGAACAAGTAACAAACTTTTCAATCCTCAGTCTGAGTCTGTAAAACTAAGATAATATCTACCTCATTGTACTGTGAGAACTAAATAAATTAATGCATGTAAAGCACTTTTAACACATTACTTACCTCAAAATATTCCACAAATGTAGGTTATTATTTTTTTCTCTATCAGTATGTCTCAAACTATGTTATCTGATTAGGCAAAGCTGATTTAAAATGTTTCCTAGCTCAACCAAATCAATTCAGTCAAAACCTTCTTGGGGCCCACGTTTCAGACTAATTTAATCCCAACAGCCCTTAGCTCTGTCTCCTTCAGTTTCTGTCTTACCAGGATGCATCTCTCAAGTACCACAAGAACAAACAGGAAAGAGGGATTAAGGGTGAACAAGAAAATGGTCACACACATAAATGATATCATTCAGTTCCCTGGCTCATGCCCTTTATTCTATTAGGCAGAAGAAGTAAAACATCTTTCAAGAAAATAATTTTTTTAAAAGATTTTTTTTGACGTGGACCATTTTTAAAGTCTTTATTGAATCTGTTACAATATTGCTTCTGTTTTATGTTTTGGTTTTTTGGCTGCAAGGCATGTGGGATCTTAGCTCCCCGACCAGGGATCAAACCCACACCCCGGCATTGGAAGGCGAAGTCTTAACCTCTGGACTGCCAGGGAAGTCCCAGAAAATGATTTAAAACGGAATTTAACCCCTCTTCCTGGTTGCCATTCCTCAATGTCCACTCCCCACTGCCCCCCCCCACCAACACAATATTCTCCACAAATCCTCTTACTGAGTTCTGAATATAATCTATATGGTTGCTACAATGTTACTAAATAGGTTGCCAGAGCAACCCACAACATTTACAATTTAACAACAATTTTTAAGTATATTCCATTTGAGGAAGACTCTTCAGATACTTTTATTACTAGATTGAAACTGATTTCAAAGCAATTTTGCTTACCACTTTGGTGCAAAACCTTTCTTCATAATTATACAATTATGAAGTCAAACAGATGGCGGGACTTCCCTGGCAGTCCAGTGGTTAAGACTTCGCGTTCCCAATGCAGGGGGGCGCGGGTTCGATCCTTGGTTGGGGAACTAAGATCCCACATGCCGCACGGCACAGCCAAAAAAAATAAAACTAAATTCAAATAGGTTAAAGTTGACACAAAGCCTTAATTAATGAGAATCAAAATTAGTAAGATGCACAATGGAAAACAGGAAAAAGACAACGAACTGGTAGTTATGAAAGGAGATGCCTTAGGCATGAATTTCTGCCTACCTTGCAAAATACAGAAATCCCCAGGTATTCGAGGGGGACTGGTTCCAGACTCCACTCCCCCCAATACCAAAATCTGCAGATGCTCAAGTCTGCAGATATAAAATAGGGTAGGTATTTGCATATAACCTATGCACATCATTCTGTATACTTTAAATCATCTCTAGATTACTTAAAATACTTTACAATGTGAATGTTAAATACATAGTTGCCAGTGAACTGAAATTTAAGTTTTGAATTCAAGTTTTGTTTTCTGGAAGTTTCTGGAATTCTCCCCCCCCCCCCCAAATATTTCTGATCTGCAGTTGGTTGAATCCACCAATGTGGAACCTGCAGATCCAGAGGGCTGACTATAATCTAATCCATGTTGGTCTTTGCTCAGGGAGAGGGTAGAGAAACTAATTAAAGTACTATTCATTTGAAATACAATGTGACTCCAAGCTTTTCCTAGTAAAACAGTTTATTTTATCTTGCTGATGGAATCTAATAGGGTGCTCTGCAAATGACACTGAAACTTCTGGGTATGCCCAACAGCCAAAAATGTTTAAATGAAAATTAGTAAATATGGACCACATTCAGTAACATCCCCCATCGGCTCCTTCTCCATCCCAACAGATCCATCCCATCTAGTTACTCCTGTCAAAAATCTTAGAATCACCCATAATTCCTCTTCCCTGTCTCTCAACATCCCACTCATCGCATCCAATCAATCACAAGTCCTAGTCACCCTACCTCCAAAATACCCAGTTCCCTCACTCTTCCCTCCAAAGGCCAAGTCCCCATTCTCTTACCTAGCTTACCACAGCAGCCTAAATGGTTTCCCAAAGTCCAAATCCACTCTACTCTTCATACAGTAAGAGGGATCTTTAAAAAATCCAATGATATATAAACTCTGTCAATGGTTTCACAATAAAATTTTAAACTGGAGATGACCTACAAGCCCACCTATGTGACATAGCCTCTAACAAACCTCTCTGGCCTCATTTCTCACCACTCTCCTTACTACACTTTGCACTGTTCTTGAAAGCATCCAGCACCTCCCATTCTCACGTCCTTAGCACATGCCGTTTCCTCTGTAACACACCTCCTCTCTTCTTCACCAACTCCTTCTCATCATTCAGGTCTCAACTTACATGTGACTTCTTCAAGATACTTGCTAGGACATCCCCACCCATCTTAATTAGATGTTCCCAATATGCACCCCCTTAGCACTCCGAACTTCGTTTCTGTGGCACCCACACCACTATAAATATATCATTAACTATATGATTACTTGCTTAAATAATCTCTCTTTCTAACCTATACTGCCCATGAGGGCAGGGCAGGGATTGTGTCTCTCTTATTCACCACTATCTACCCCTAGCACCTCAGCACAGAGTAGGCATTCAATACATCTAATAAACAAATTAATTAATTCCAAGGTCTCCAATGTAAGGTTCTGAGGCCTCTCTGTACAGGTCAACTCCTCCTTCTCTGTTTACACAGGATTACTTGGAAGTCCATTTCCTGATTTTTAACAGTTGCTGGAACTTATAAGTAATACAGAAACCTTCATTTTTAAGACACTGGTAAAGAACTTGAACCCTCAGGTAAGGGTTATTTTGCAAGCTGTGTTCTTATAGTCACCCAAGCTTGAAACTTCAATCATCTATAATGATCCCTCCCTATTTTTCCCATACCGCCTTTGTTATTAATCCCATTAAATCTATTTCTGCACCATCTCTAGAATTTCCTCTTTTCCTTTTTACACTACATTTATTACACTTACCTATATTACTAGATCTCTAAAGTATTTCCACTCTAGCCACTAAAGCCCCATGCCTTTTAGTCTCTGTCCTCTCTGTGTATGCTGTGCCTTCTTCCTGTACTGACCTACCTCATCAGGCCACAACCAAGACAACCTTCTATCAAAATCCTAGCCATCCTTCAAGGCTCATTTCTAATATCCTTTCTTTCCAATTCCATCAACCAGCTGTGATCTCTTCCTATTTCATTTGTATCACCCAACATTTACCGTATATTACTATATGGCCAGGCACTGTTTTAAGTAGTCATCTTTATCTACCATGTCTCCAATACACATCAAAACTATAAACTTTTTGTGGCTAGAAACTCAAGTTTATTTACCTATGGCATCTCTCACGTCTCACACGTTCGCTCATAGGTACTTATATATATGACCACTTTAAAAGAGTACAACTGACCCTTGAACAACATGGGTTTAAACTGTGCACATCCATTTAGACGCAGATTTCTTTCAACATTTAATACGATCTGTGGTTGGTGGAATCCATGGATACAGAGGGCCATGGATGTTCAACTGCAGAGAGGGTGGGCAACCCTAACCCCATTGTTGTTCAAGGGTCAACTGTACTTCACTCAATTTTAAAGAATGAAAACACCAATCCCAAGGCAACAGAAAATATTTGGAGCAACTAGATCTGCAGCAAACGGGTAACCTCCAAATTCCTGCTGCCTAACTTCCTTCCTTCAGAATCATACAAGAAGCACCAAGAATAATTCTCACTACCTACATAACTTCTCAGAAAAAAAGCAGGGGGGGCGGAAGATGGAGAAAATACAGAAGTTCCTATTTCTGCCACTGGATGTCATATGCAGGCTAGCAGAAAAAGAAAAAAAAAACATAAAGATGATTAGATTAAATTAGAACAAGGTGTTTGACAAGTGAAAGTTTACTCAGCTCTGAAGTAACTTCTCTAAGAACATGATGGAATATTCCCACGTATGTATCGCACCCAGTAAGATCCACAATAATCATTTTAATGGATTATGGGGCGGAAAGGGGACCTAAGGTAGTAAAAGAATCAAAGCTCTAAGTCACAAGTCAAGAAAGCCATTTTGTTTCGAGGTACACCAGTGACTTAACAGGGAACTTTGCCTCAGACTCCCCAAATGCAAAAAACTGGTGCTGAGAATAGCTCCATCAATGTTAAAGACAGAGCTGTCACAATTCAAAGTAGTTTAAGCCCTAGAGATCAATTTCCTCATTTATATTAGAAAAGGCGGTTACATGATTAGCCCTATAGCTAGTCTGTAGCAAAGAAGGGTTAGATGTTAGCTTTCCAGCTAATAGACCTCTCACTCCATCATTTTGTGAAAGGACAAGGAATAGGAAAATAAGGACAAATCAAGTGGACTGCCATCTTTGGCAACATCATCTGTGAATACTTAATAAATTCAAGTACGAGCTATAACACAAAACATTCCACAGTAACTAAAAAGCAAAATCAACAAACACACTAGTCATTCATTATACCCTGAAGTCTTCACGAACAACTCCAAAAGGGTGAAATTCCCCAGAAACATAGAGAAGTCACCGCAATCAAGACAATCAAAATTCAAATAACTTCTTTAGTGTCACTAAACTGAGCATCTAGTTAATTTTTACTCAACCTTGATCTGGAACAGACTTCAGGAGGCTACCAGACAAATAAAACATAGGTTAGAATAAATTTTAAAAAATAAAAACATGAAAATAAAACAAGAACAGGGAGAATAAAACGAAGCCAAGAATGAGGCTTAAAAAAAAAGTACAACAATAAGTCCTACAAATTTGGCTCTAAACTTCCAAAAGCCAAGAGGAAAATGGAGACCTAGTGAACAACACAAATTATAACAGCCAGGTAATAAAAACAGACTTAAAAGCTTAGGAAAAAATACAATTATTCTTGGTTGCATATCTTTGCCCTGAAGTCCTTATAAAGAAGGCATTGTGTAACATAAAGATATATTTTACATATAAAACAACATATACTTCTGTAGTCACTAACGAAATGTTTTATGGAATCATTTTTATTCTAACCTTCAAGATAAGCCTATAATAACAGTTTACAGAGTTTTTTGTTTTTTAGGGAAAAGAGGTCTACAAACTATCCAGGTACTCAGAACACTGCTGATCTAAGAATACATTTAAGAGAATATCTGGAAAACAATTTTTTCTTTACAGGTACTTACTATAAAAGTTTATAAGCACAAGGGTAATAAAATGAAAACTAAATTCAGCAAAACTAGGTATAGGTCCAGGAATTCCTAACAAAATAGCAGAACAAAACTCTTAGAAATGAGAAGGAGGAATACAAAGAAAAACTAAAGTGAAGAAGAGAGTGCGGGCACACAAGCACACATTCAACAGTTCTTGTTATATACACACGAGATAACTATCAATAAATGCTTCTATTCCTACTTCTACAATTAAGAATTAAACATTGAGGTATTTATTGAAACATACAGCTTCCTTTCTAGTCCCTCGATCAAGAAGATGACGTTTTTAAAAAGAATGGTATAGCACAGGGAACTCTACTCAATGCTCTCTGGTGACCTAAATGAGAAGGAAATCCAAAAAAGAGGGGACATATCTATACGTAAAGCTGATTCACTTTGCTATACAGTATAAACTAACACAATATTGTAAAGCAACTACACTCCAATAATAAAAAAATGCCAAAAAAAAAGAATGAAATGCCATTTGCAGCAACATGGACGGACCTAGAGATTATCATACTAAGTGAAGTAAATCAGAAAGAGAAAGACAAATACCATATGATACCACTTACATGTGGAATCTAAAACATGACCCAAATGAACTTATTTATGAAACAGAAACAGACTCACAGGCATAGAAAACAAACTTATGATTACCAAAGGGGAAAGGGGGTGGGGGAGGGATAAATTAGGAGTTTGCAATTAGCAGATACAAACTACTATATATAAAATAGATAAACAAGGTCCTACTGTATAGCACAGCGAACTATATTCAATACCCTGTAATAAACCATATAAAAAATATGAAAAACAATATACGTAGATATATGTATAACTGAATCACTTTGGTGTTTACCAGAAACTAACAAAACATTGTAAATCAAAGTATTTATACTTCAATTAAAAAAAAAAATTTTTTTTAAATGATGTTTAAATTCCTGCTCATTCCACAGTGTTGTTACTAAACAATGATATAGGTCAAACCCAATGTAATGCAGATTTACCAAAGTAGTAGTTACATGTACCAAGACAGGAAGATATACAAATATAACATTTTTGGATGATTTTCCAAAAAGAGCTTAAAATAAAAAGGTATAACAGTTTTAAACATAAAATCAGTTAACGAAAAAAAAAAAAGGAAAAGGAAAGAACTTCTCTAAACATGTCTCATCCAGCAATATTAGAATTTACTAACTGTAAAATGATAAATACACAATTCTCAACAACATATAAAACCAATCATTCTGCTACGCTAGCATGTGCCTAGGATTTACAATGAATCATTGATTTTCCTCTTGGAAAAAACATAGGAAATAAGGAAAAACACACATGAATTCTTGGTGAAAGCTTGTAATTTTCAGAGAACCATCCACTTGTAATGTAATTTAAGCAACATCATTTAAAAACAATTCATTTCAACAGTCTTCTCTACTAAATATTTTCATTATGGTTGCCCAGACTAAATTTATTGACTTTATCTCTGACAGTACTTCAGCAAAGGAGTGAAATACTAGACAGGCTACTGTAAGAGGTAAAAAGTTGAAATTCACCAGCTGGGTCAAGCTCCTGAAGAGTTAACTAACTTCTTATTCCAGGACTGAAGAATTATAAATCTGGTTATAAGATTTGGGAGGGACTATTAAGTCACAAAGAAAAGGCTTCTCAGCATCCAAAGAACCTCTTTTTTTTTTTTTCTTTTTTAATCAAAGCAATGCATCCACTCTCACTGGCCAATTGCTGAAAATCTTTAAAATACTCAGAAGGTCAACAAACACCTGGCTAAATACTAGCCTTAGTAGCCAATCTGGTAACCTTCCTTAACAAGAACTTAAAAGTATTTACACTTTATTGGTGGTTTTAATTTGTCAATAAATTCATATATATCATAATGTGCAAAAAGTATATTTATTTGACAGTACTTTTAGTGTTCAAATTGTCCTTACTTTATAATATGATCTGAAGCATGGAAACTCAACTTTTTAAAGCATTATTTAGTTGATTTCATTGTAAGAGGATTAGACTGATCCCAAAAAGTTTCCTAAAATGATCCCTCAGTTGTCCTTATAATTTACACCCTGCCAATCAACAAACCATTATGTGAGAAGAAAACCCAAAACGAAGTGATTGGACTAAGAGGTCTTTTCAAATCACTAGACTACCCCACGAAATAAAAAAAGTTCTCTGGTAGGTATTTTCATTTCACTGGGTTGGAACAGTTACCCACAACATTACCAAAACTCAGAAATGTTTCCAATACAATGTATCCTGAAAACATTAAGCTTATAGAGTCTAGGTGTTTTTCTTCATCAAATACACAAAATAAGTACAGGAAACTTAAAATGTTTCAACTACAGTATGTTACACAAAATTACTCTTAAACACGAAATATTCAACTGTTAACCAAGATTTCTTAAAACAGTGGTTTACGCAGCAAAGTCAGTGGGGATAATGCCACAAATACTGGCAAGCTGATTTAAGCTACTAATCCATTTAAGGAACGGTAACTATGTTACAGCAGTAGCAAGGCTCTGAAATTTATTTGCTTTAGACCTGAATATAGAAATGGACTTTTGAGCACAGTAAACTAACAAATGGTAATGGAACTTGGTCTACGAGGAAAAAATACAGCAAAATTATCCAGATTTTTTCACTCAAAATAGAAACACAAACCAAAATTTCATACTCGGATACAGTGTTATCCATGTGAATAACAAACAAAACTGAAAAAAAAAAAAAGGAAATTTACTTATGTTTAAAAGCGTAGCTGTCTCAACAAATCCTCCAGTGAAAAGCTTAGTCACCTTTTTATTTCAGGCAAGGGAAAGCCAATTATTCCAACATATCCACCTATTTCAGCCTTCTCTAGTAATCCAACCTTTACAACATCCCTACCCAAAGAGGAAATGAAAGAAGATCTACTAGTCAACTCCCCTGCCCTTCTTTTCCAACTACTCTGTTTACTCTCTCATAAGTCTCGATAAATGTAGATTGATCTATCTCTAAGGAGATATATTTTACTTCCTTATCTGTAAGGAGCAGAATGCAGGGTCAGGAGGGAAGAACAAGAGTAAAGCACCTCTGGCTCAACCAGATCCATCTAAAGTGCCACACAAAGCTTATGAATAATTTTCCTCAAGCCAACAGATTTTGAAAATCCAGTACCAATTTATCCCAAATATGTCAATACATTTAACTTAACTGAGAGAAAATAAAATCCAAATCTGATAAAGATGGTTTCTTTTAGGGAGAGAATGAGGTTGTGAAAGCAGACTGTGCTTGGAGGCAACCTATAAAGTACTCTGAAGCATTTTCTGATTATTAGTCCTTAAAACATACGGAAATCTCAAGTGTTAAAGGCTGGGTACATTCTCTGCTGAAAGCTCAATTAGAAGCAACTATAAATTCCAGCGAACTTAACTAGGTCAACTAAACTTTTGGCCCCACTTACTAGAAACAACAAAATCTGAAGTCAAGCCTTATAAACTTACAAAAATATCCTACATATAGTTTCAAAAGAAATCTAATTATTCACTCTGAAAGGATGGGTACAGTTATACAAATTGGAAGTCTTCCAGTTTTTTTCTTAGTAAGATTTCAATGGAAAATTAACAGCTTTTACCCTACAGCAACACAACGCTGTACCAAATATACCTTCCATTTCTTCACTAGCAGGTATATATGCACCCACCTACCTAAAATTAGGAAAAAGACAAACGAAAAAAACCTAGGCACCTATATACAAAGAAGCCCATTCTTCCCATGATGGGAATTCACCAACTCTTTCTCCCTTGTCCAAACATTTCCCAAGAATGACATTATGCACGATTCTACTCACAGGGGTAAGTGGCGCTGCTCAGGATCAGCTCTGGTCAGTTCTTCCTCTTCAATATCAGACTCTCCCCCTGAACTACTGTCAGTGACGTCTGAATCAAATGCTCGTTCACTGCACCTCAAGTTGGCTATACCACTGGCTGTAAATCTGTCCAATTCTTCTGAAATCGAATCACTTTTCAGGAAGTTGCTAAGTCCCTCTGAAGTGGCGGTCTCGCTGGCAGCTTTTCTCAACGCAGCTTCAGCCTTTCGAGTTAGCATCAGCTGGCTCCGGGGCCTCAAGGATTCCAAGTTTGGCAGTTTGCTCAAAGTTTTCTCTAAAAATCCACCCAGCTGATGCTGTATATGCCTCTCCACCTGCTTGGCTTGCACAACCTGTAAGCGCTTCTGTAACCTGCGGGCACGGCTCTCAATATCAGCCTGCCGCCGTAGTAAAGCTGATATCCTTGTGTCGGAATCTAAAGCACTGAAAAGAATGGAAGACAGGGGAGACTTTTTACCCTCTAACTTGACACACCCCAAGTTAGAACTGGAGTCTGTGTCAGGTGATAACCTACTGCTTCCTTGAAGTGCCGGCGGCTGTTCCATGGAATTTACAGAAGATTTATTTGCAGTGCTATTATTGCTAAGTATCGTTGTGTGTTCTACATCAAGGCTTCTATGTGGAAGAGTGCAATTGGTCATACCTCCTTTCAAGTCCCCAGATTCAGATGCCACCACTTCACCCCCCTGAAGAGAAGATGACGTGAGAGCTCGTTTTCCCCCATTAAGGGGACTGGAATTGTCGTGATCAGAATGTGTTGAACTTTTAGTCAATTTCTTCGCCAACCCATTTACAGGTGCTTGTGGCAGAGCTGTCTGACCACCTGTATTCATGGTTCTAAGATTCTCTAAGGAAAACTCCAAAACTGGCTGTCTCCCCAACAGCTCAGCTCGGAGTTCATAGGACTGAGATAAGAGAGGATGAGATTTAAGTACTGTCTGCTTGCTGAAGACACCTTGCAATTTCAATGATTCCTTTGAGGGAACAGATGTTACATCGGAGCAAAGATAAGACGCCACCAGTGGTTGCAGCTTTCCCAAGTCTTCCTTGTTAGGATTATTTCGGAAGTCTAGACTGGGGTCCTCTGCAGCAATGGCTTTTCTTTTGGTTCCGTTGGCAGCAATAAGGATGTTGGCGTTGCCGTTATTTTCGGCACTGCCGGGGGACAAAGTGGAGGATGGCGGAGCCAGTTTGAACCGGATATGGTGTGCTTCAGCTGCTGCGTCAGTGAGAGCGGGCGCCATCGCAGCCATTCAGCACAGAGAGACAGGAAGTCCAGCCTCTCCCGGTGCCGAGGCCAGCTCCACAGCCCCTTACCGCCTCCCCAGAGAACAGACTAGAAGAGAAAGAAGAAAAGGAAGTTAGAAATACAAGCACGTTAGAAAACAACACACATGTTTTTAATACAAACATTACTTGAGGCTGTTAACCAAACTCTGCCTCCAGAAGAAAAACACTCAAACCAAAAGGGGAGGTGTGTTGGGGCAGGGCCACAATCCCTGCACAAAAGAAAGAATTCCATCCTTTTTTGTCACTTGTTACCATAAATTGAACGTAGCCACAGACTGTTAAAGTTAAATCATCTGCATCTAAAAGAAAAATATCTTTAAAACTTCTTGAAATTAGTGAATTTAAAGCAAATGTATCAAACTAAGCACCCAGTAATTAAACAGAAAAGAATTAGTAAGGAACTCCTCATCCCTACCAAAAGTTTGTATGCCAATTGTCACAGGTCTGTACATTTTTCTGGCCAAAGGATCCAATGTTCGTCAGCTTCCCACTTCTCTGCAAGACAGATCATACTAAAAGCTTAACTGTATCACACCTGTGTTACCAGTTCACTTCATCAATTTTCTTTTCTTTTGCTGTCCTCAGTACGGCCCACCTCTCAAATTAACTGCCCAACTGATGTGTCTCTTTCCTTTACCCCAAAACTTCTTGAAAAAATAGTTATAAATAGCTGCCTCTGCACTTCTCACTCTTCTATAATCTGGCTTCTACTCCTACTGCTCTGGCAAAGGTCACCAGTAATCTCATTATCAAATCCAAAGCTCAAGCCTCAGTCCGCATTCTATCTGACTTCTCTGGAGCATTAGGTAGCGCTGACCACCCCAATCTTCTTGAAATTCTCCTTTCCAGATGTCCTTGACAACAAGGTCCATTCTTCTGCCCTCTTCTCTCTCAACTCACTTCCTTGGCAACAACCACTATAGCAACATGGTAAGGCCTCCTAGAACTCAGAAAAACATGCTCAGCTGCACTAATCAACATCCCCACCTATGTTCCTCAAGCCCCCTGAAACTCAAAACTGACTTTCTTTTTACTCCTTACCCATTTTTATCATCTCAGGTAACAGTATTGCTTTCATTTAGTAACCCAAGCTAAAAACCTCAGCCATTTGCCACTTCTTTATCCCCTTTGATTTATCTGGTCTGAGAGTAAAAGGAAATCTATGCAAAGAACGAAGCCAGCTGTTCCTAAAGTGTGGCCTATGGACTTCCTGAGAACTCGAAGACCATTTCAGAGGTCCACAAGATCAAAGCATTTTCGTAATAATATTAAACGTTATTTGCCTTTTTTCATAGTGCTGACATTTGCACTAAGGGTACAAAAACAAGTCTGAGCAAAACTACTGGTACCTTTGCACAATTCAGGGCAGAGGCACCAAACTACTAATAACCACTGGTCAATGTATTCTCTATTCATTTAAAAATAAATAAATAAATAGGTTAGTACCACTGACCTTTGATATCCTTGGTGAAATATGAAAATAATGAACTTTATTAAATCTCCACTCGAGTCTTCAGTGTGTGTGTGTATATATAGATATACAAATATTCTGTGCAATGAAGGGAAAGTAGACATAAAGCACTTCTGCTACTTTAAGAAATCTGAGAAAAAGCACTAGTACAACTGAGTTACAAGCTGAACTAGAAGCTTCCCTCACGGAACACTATTTTTACTTGGCAGAACAACTGACAAACTATGATTATTCAGACTTGAATAGTTAGCAGACATTTTCTTGAAAATGAACAAAGTGAACCTGTCACTTCAAGGAAACCCAATGATGATGTTTGTTGCCAATGAGAAAATCTGAGTTTTCAAGCAAAAATAAGTATTTTGAAAACGTGTATCCACCACCATGAGCTTGAACGTTTCCCCAATACTGAAGTCTTGATTAAGTAGACTACTGCTGATATTAGTGAATGAGAATTTGATACCTCATAATGAAATGTGTCAACCTTCGTAAGATCTGCATAACTCAGTGAATGACCAAATGACCAAGCTTGTTAGAAACGAGTGCATGGGTAAAATAAGTGCAAGACAAGCCAATGGATTAATGTGACAGAGTATGAAAAGCTCACTGACACAGCTTTAGATTCCACAGTGCAGCTAACCTTTATGAAACTACTATTTGTCAAGTTTGAGTATAGTGTTAAAGGATAGCCACACTTTAAAAGGCTATTTAAATACTCCTCTCTTTTCCAAACTACACATCTGTACAAGGTCAGATTTTCTTTATATAATTCCAAAACAACATATCACAATAGAATGAATGCAGAAGCAGACAGGAGAACCCAGCTGTTTTCTATTAAGCCAGACATTAGGAAGATTTGCAAAAATGTAAAATAATGCCATTCACACTTAATATTTTTTTTGTTCTGGTAAAAAGTTATTTTCAGAATATGTAATAGGTTTGTTATTTTTAAATGAACTCGTAAATAATTTTTTTTTTTAATTTGGCCACACTGCTTGGTTTGTGGGATCTTAGTTCCCCAACCAGGGATTGAACCTGCGCCCTCGGCAGTAAAAGCGCGGAGTCCTACCCACTGGACCGCCAGGGAATTCCCCGTAAATAATTATTCTTTGAATTTCTTGAAGTTTCTAATCAACTACTGATAATAACCCATAAAAGTTCTCTGTGGTTTCCAACATTTTTTATAAGTGAAAAGGGGCCTTGAGACCAAAAAGTTTATGAATCACTGAACTAAACACAACCTTCTCCTCCCTCAGAAAAAAAAATGACAGCAACTTCCAATTTGGTCAAACATTTTATCTTTAGATAAAAATCAACATAGGATGGTAAGCCCTATAGTACTACACCAAGATTCTTCATAATATGGCAATTCAAATCATTAGTATCAAAATATTTAAGTAAATGATTGAGAAAACATCCGTACAAATACCAATACACTTATAGGTCAAATTTGACTACTGCTCTATGTAACTGCCAAAATTTTCTCACTCTAAGCTTATAATAACTTTAACAAACATCCTATATTCATTAAACTAGATCTTCTGGGGATTACAGAGTTTTATCCTCATGGACTTTCTAGCATATGGCATTCTGTGTGACTAACTGTTCTACGTCCACTTTTCCTATTTCTTATTTTAAATTTAAAAATAATTCCTAATGTAATAAAAAATAGTTATGTTACACTGGTTGAATTGACAGATGAACCAATGTAAGTTCTTTATTCAAAATACCTTGAGTCAATTTTATAAAAGGCATTTTCTCCCATAAACAAAAATCACTATCTGATCTTTCCCATCAACTCAATATCCTCTTTCGAACTGATATCAATACACAGTTGAGGGCTTCCCTGGTGGCGCAGTGGTTGAGAATCTGCCTGCCAATGCAGGGGACACGGGTTCGAGCCCTGGTCTGGCAAGATCCCACATGCCGCGGAGCAACTAGGCCCGTGAGCCACAACTACTGAGCCTGCGCATCTGGAGCCTGTGCTCCCCAACAAGAGAGGCCGCGATAGTGAGAGGCCCGCGCACCGCGATGAAGAGTGGCCCCCGCTTGCCGCAACTAGAGAAAGCCCTCGCACAGAAACGAAGACCCAACACAGCCAAAAATAAATAAATAAATAAACCAAAAAAAAAAAAATACACACTTGATACTGGCAATGCAAGGAGGCACATTATCAGTGCCACATGATTAATACAGCATATGAGAGTAGATGTAGCCTACTACCCAAAAGCACTACAGTTAAGTCTCAGAAATAGCAGGAAACAGCCTCCCTCTGGGGACTCAAGCAAGGGCACAGATGTTACACAGCTTCCACAAAACTTACTGAGGAAAACCCATGTTCACACAGCTCACGTAAAAAGAGGGGTGTAATTAACATCACACCACAGAAGGTACTTAAGCAGTAAACATTCCAAAGTTATTTCAGAATTATTCAGTTCTTAAAAATTCACAACTTAAAAGAAAAACCTGCTGACTCAAATCCCATCTCTTTCAAGATTTCTCTGACCCTCTGCAAGCAGTCCGAGAACTTGACATTAATCACATACACCTCAAAAGCGAATTTATTTTGCTTACACTCCCTCCTTGGTCTCAATATCCCCACAGGATGCATTGCAAAGAGTAGTTACTAAAACAATTGTCTCAATAAATAGGGAAAGGGAAAAGTGAAGTCTTCAGAAGAAATTCCATTCCTAACTCCTAAATCTTTATCTTTCTACACCAAAACTACTGTTAAAAAAAATATATTAGGGCTTCCCTGGTGGCTCAGTGGTTGAGAATATGCCTGCTAATTCAGGGGACACGGGTTCGAGCCCTGGTCTGGGAAGATCCCACATGCCGCAGAGCAGCTAGGCCCGTGAGCCACAACTACTGAGCCTGCGCGTCTGGAGCCTGTGCTCCGCAACAAGATAGGCCACGATAGTGAGAGGCCCACGCACCACGATGAAGAGTGGCCCCCGCTTGCCACAACTAGAGAAAGCCCTCGCACAGAAACGAAGACCCAACACAGCCAAAAATAAAAATTAATTAATTATTAAAATATATATATATATATAAATATATATATTAAAAACTACACCCCTCTCCCTTCATTGACTTGAAACGCTGTGCTGAGATGCAATATTACTCCCAAAGACACTCACGGATAAGGGGAGCCGGTCCAGGTTCACATCCTGGCTCCACCTGTATTTAAATTATTTAACTATTCTGCTCCCTCAATTTCCTCATCTGCAAAAAACAGAGCGGACCTCAGAAGGCTGCTGTGATGATTAAATAAAATACTTTCAATTACTTAACCTAGTGCCTGGCACAAGCACCCATTATTTGCACTGTTATTATAACCTATAGACAAAAAGCAAACATTACTGAAATGAAAAAATGTTAAATGAAAAAAAAAGGTGTTAAAAAATAAAACATATACTATGACCTCATTTCTGTTTTTAAAAGTAGGTGATAAGATTCTTTTGTCTTTTATTTTCTGGCTTATGTAATGTTTCCACCATAAACATGTATTGCTTATATAATAAAAAGGAAGGAAGCAAAAATAATGCAAATTCCTAAAGAGCCAAAAAATGTGAATAAGGCAAAATATCACAATAACTTTCTTAAATTTAACATAATGAGCAAAATGTTGATTGAAACGATTCCCATCCCACTTGAATCCCAAAAAACATCACTACTCAACAATTCAGAGCAGAGAAAAACTGTCAGACTTAAGCAGTTTTACAAAAACAGTTTATGATAAATCACCTTTCTCCAAAGAATACAAAGCATTAAAAGCTATAATTACTTACTAATCCTCATAACAACCTGGGTGGTAGGTTTCGGGCTGGGATTATAATTTCCAATTCACTGGTGGGGACAGATAGTAAAGTTATATTGTACATTTAGAATAAAGGAACCTAAAATATTCCAATTTTTTAGTTCATCTAATAAACCACAATCTGACCAAAAAAAAAAAAAAAAGATGGAGCTAATGTACCTGCTGTCACTGACATAAACTAAGATTCAGCAGTAACCTTGAAGAGACAAAAAGAAGGGCTATCTTATCAAGGTCCTTTAAAAGGCTATAAAAGTTTGGGCTAGGTAATAACAGTTTCCCTCCCAGTTCCAAGAAAGCATTTTGAGGACTGCAAGATGTCAAATGGGTTCAGCAGGCAAACACATTTAGGAGAAACTTCCTTGATGAAGATTCACAACACACTTCATTATACTGAATACTCAAATATTTGCACCTTTAACAAATAAACATCATTTTTCCATTACACCTACTAATATCTTGCAGAACACTGTTCTGAGGGATACAAGTTAGAATACAGTTCAAATATGTGACCTCTAGGGTCCCTTCCTGTGCTTATGATTCTATTATTATAAACTGAAATACAGATTCAAGAACAAACTTCCACCTAACACAAGTAGCACTGGGAAGCCAAAGTACACCCCTAGGACAGAGTTCCTCAACATCAGCACTACTGACTTGTGCCAAATTATTTTTCGTTATGGAGGAAGGGGATCTCTCCTGTGCACTGCAGGTGGTTTAGCAACATCCCTGGCCTCTACATGCACTAGATGCCAGCAGCACTCTCCTCTCCTATAAATTATGACAACCAAAAATGCCTCCAGAAATGACAAATGTCCCCCAGGGGGCAAAATCACAACCCCCAATTGAGAACCACTGTCTAGAGACAGATTCTCTCTACAGCTACAGATGTCTGTACATACATACATATTTCTGTATATACAGATTTCCAGAAAGCACACATATCTGGCTGCTTCAAATAGTGCAAGTCAAAACTAACTCCACACCTGCAAATGAGAACCATGCCTTATTCCTTGTAAATTCCCAAGACAGGAGTCCAGTTACACAAGAATAAACTGGCAGCATCCACCTTGCAAAAATGTTGATAAGCTGCCGGGACCCAAAGGGAAGGGTCTGGCCATTTGGGTGGCCAACAACCGCACTTTCACTGAAAACAGAAGCAAAAATCAAATGGGGGAAAAGAAGCTTGCCCATAATGTGGCTTCTACTAACCTCTTCCCACCATTACCTCATTACTCTGCACAAAACAAAGAAATAGCCAGAGGAAGGATGGTTAGGGAAGTGTCTGTGAAGTTATCAAAATTTCAGCTGAAACTTGAAAATTAGCTAAAATTTCATTATGTAGAAGGCTGGGGTAAAAGAAGGGTAATGTGGCATTCTAGTAAGAGGAAAAGGCACAGGAAAAGGCAAAACTGTGGGAAAACATAGGATATCCTGGAGGTTGAAAGAAATGATCAATTTGCTTGAAATATAAAGCATATTGTAACAGAGAAAACACTATAGAAAAAGGTGAAAAGGAAGTTTGAAGCCAGATCATTAATGGACAACCTTCAATAGCCAGCCTTTACTCAGACTAAAAGGCAGTAGAAAGTCATTAAAGGTTTTTCAAATGGGGAGTGACACATGAGAACTGTGCTTCAGAGACCAGTTGGGTAGGACAGATTAAAAGAAAGTAAAAAGTCAAAGACCAATGAAGAAGCTACTGCAATAATCCAGATAGGATACAACAAGAATCTCAACTAAGGTGTTCACCACAGTGGAATGGTCGAAGTCTCCTCCAGGCTTTGGAAGGGCCTAAAGTCTGCAGAAGGGCCAAATAAGTGACATAAACAGAAAAGGTAAAAGATTCTTAGGAAACAAGAGAGAAGGCTGTCTTTTCCTTTATAATTTCAGCTCCTTAATGATAAAAATCTCATTTATTTCTCATAAAGCTGTACAGGTGGGGGGGGCTGTTCAGTTTTGGGGTATCCTCTCCTTTCCTAACAGGGCCAACCCAAACCCAGCCCGCATCTGCATCAGCTCACATCTAAATTATCATAACAGCTTCCTGACTGATGCCTCAGTCCTCTAATCCATTCCATAATCCATTCTTTTTATCGCCTCTCTTCTCTACTCTAGAATAACTCCTAGTACCTTTCTCATGAGTCCAAATTCTCCGAGATGAAACTTAAAACAATATCAAAGCAAGTGCATCAGTTGGCTTAGACCTAGAACTCCCTGCCCCCAGATTCAACTCCATAATCTTTGCCTATGCTGCTGCCTCTACCTGGAAGGTCCTTCTACCCTTTAAGCCCAAAACTTAATCCTTCAATACACAGCATCTCCACAACAACTTTTCCAGACTATTCAGATTCACATCACTTTCTTCCTGCTTAAACTGTACAATGCACTTAAAGTCATCACTCAATTAAAATCATCTGAATGTTCCCTAGTTGTCAATTTATTAATATTAATTTATTCTATTTCCGAGACAGGAGAAGTTCTTTAACATCCCTCTTTGTATGCTCACTAACTTTATCTAGCTAGAGCTTGGTACATAGTAAGCACTGTGAACACTTACTGACAGGGCTAGAGTAGTTAAAAAAGACCTAGAGGTAGGCTTTCACGTGTAAGATTGTGCTAAGCAGAGAAAGATGAGGAAATTCTAATCAAGAAACTGACACAATCAAAATAATAGGGAAGGATTTGGGAGATGATCCACAGAACTTGGATGAACCAAGTGTTACGTGTGCAGCTTCTCAAGAAAGAGAGGGAAAAAGCAGCTATGCAGTGCTTCGTGATGAAGTACCAAAAGCTACATTATGGAACACACTGGAAAGTATTTTTTTTTTGTATTTCTTTTACAAATGTAGATTTGTTATGGAATACAACAGGGAGTGGGCAGCAAAATTTTTATTATAAAACAAAGAAATAATGTGGACCTCACCACCCCAGTCCCTAACGCTCTCTATGCCAACAGGGCAGGGCTTCTTAGGTTTTATAATTACTAAGGGAATCATAGCTCTGGTTGGAGAAGAGGTTATTATTATGATTGTTCTAACATTCACTAACATTCACTAAATGCTCTAATGTTCACTAACATTAATTGACCTTTTACTGCGTCTGTCACTGTGCTAAATGTTTTACATACACATCCTCATTTAATCATCACAATAACATTATAAGACGAGTATGTACTCTTATTCTCATTTTATAGATAAGGAAACTGGTGCTCAGAAGTTAAGTAACATGCCCAAGATCACACAACTACCAAGCTGCAGAGGCAGGATTCCGATTCAAATCTCTAACTGTAAGGCCCATGCTTTCTTTTTTTTAATTGAAGTATAGTTGAATTACAATGTTGTGTTACCACTATATACAAGGCTAGGTTTAAACTGGAAGGAGCTTAACTGCTAAACATGAGGTTTTTGAATTTTAGTCTTTATGGGAAAGTCAATAACAAATACCAACTGATTATCTCCAATAGACATTTTATTAAAATGCCTACAGCATTCAAAGCCCCACACCAAGTGTCTATAAGGACGACATGGACCAGTAAAGACAGACACTCACTGTGATCAGGGAATCCTGGGGGGACATTAGGGGACCCTCACACAGGCTGAGAGTGGGTGGGGTCACAGAAGGCTTCCCGGGGGAAAAACATCTAAGTTGAAACCTAAAGAATAAGGAGGGTCCAGTATCGCCCATACAGCTACTTCCAACACCCCTACCCCCAACACCAAATCCAAAACCAATTCTTGCCCCTCAACATGCCCTATGTGAATGAATCCCGATCCCAATCACTGATTTACCATCTACCATAGACATCTTAAACATATACTAATACTTAAACATATACTAATACCAGACAGGAATAATAGGAAGACTATAGGAGTTCATGGTCTAATGCTGGAGACACCAAGAATTATAGCAGTGTCATCAATGCCAAAGATAAGAAGATAGAAATTAGGTGTGAAGGTAAACCCAGATGATAAAGCACTGTTTTTCCTGAAGGGATCAAGCAAGGCTTCAGAAAGAGATGACATTCTGACTGAATACTGAAGGTTAAATAGGGAGGATTCAATATAGAATGACAGGCACGTTCATTGCATCCTTAATACCACTGCCTTAGTTCAGAACCTCTTACGTATTACAGTAATCCAGGCAGTAGTAATCTTCCAACTGTTCTTTCTTCCTGTCTCAGCAAGCCTTCAATCTAGTGCCCACTACCACTACCAAAATGATTACTAGAAAAGAAGGAGGAAAAAAGGGAAAAAGAGAGGGAACATAAATCCAACCATGTTGTGTTCCTGCTTAAAATCCTTCAGTGACTCTAGGGTAAGGATGAACCCAAACTCCCACACATTTATCTGCCCCCCTTTTACACTCAGCCTCATCTCCAACCTGTCGCCACCTTAGCCACCTGAATCTTATTTAGTTCCAGACTCTTACATACCCTTGTACCTTTGCTTTTCAAGTTTTAGCTCAAGATCTCATGCTCTTTAAACTATTCCCCATTCATTTCAGGTGAAGTTAGAGGTCCCTTCCACTCTAGGGTCTAATATGCACTCCCATGACACCCTGGGCAACAGCTCATAATGGAACATAAACACCTAGTTTTGTCGCCCTCCCGCCCCAATCCCGACTGTATATTTCTTAAAAGGAAGGTTATGGGTTGTTTTATCTCTACCCTTACATGTAGCACTGCGCCTGGCAGAGAGTGGACCAATACATGTTAGCTAACCTGAGTAGTCTATGCTGAATGCATCAGATGGAGATCCATTATAAAGTTAATGGGGGTGTCTGATCATAAAGTAAAAACAATCTAACAATAAGCAGGAACGGGGCTTCCCTGGTGGCTCAGTGGTTAAGAATCTGCCTGCCAATGCAGGGGACACGGGTTCGAGCCCTGGGCCGGGAAGATCCCACATGCCGCGGAGCAACTAAGCCCATGTGCCACAACTACTGAGCCTGTGCTCTAGAGCCCGCGTGCCACAACTACTGAAGTCCACGCACCTAGAGCCTGTGCTCCGCAACAAGAGAAGCCACTGCAATGAGAAGCCCACGCACCGCAAGGAAGAGTAGCCCCCACTGGTCGCAACTAGAGAAAGCCCACACTCAGCAACGAAGACCCAACACAGCCAAAAATGAATATAAATAAAATAAATAATTTTTTAAAAAAGAAGCAGGAACCAACTGAATCTAGGACAGACTTCAACTACCTCAAGTTCCGGTCATTTACATTGCCAAGCACATGCACTCAGACCGACAAACTTTTTTTTTTTTTTTTTTTTTTAATTTATGACTGTGTTGGGTCTTCGTTTCTGTGCGAGGGCTTTCTCTAGTTGTGGCAAGTGGGGGCCACTCTTCATCGCGGTGCGCGGGCCTCTCACTATCGCGGCCTCTCTTGTTGCGGAGCACAGGCTCCAGACGCGCAGGCTCAGCAACTGTGGCCCACAGGCCTAGTCGCTCTGCGGCATGTGGGATCTTCCCAGACCAGGGCTCGAACCCGTGTCCCCTGCACTGGCAGGCAGATTCTCAACCACTGCGCCACCAGGGAAGCCCGACAAACTTTTTAAGTTACTTTTAAACTACTAAATTTGGCTACATAAGCCTTTTGAAGGCAATACCTATCAAAATTTTAAATGCATCTACTCAGACTTTTACCTAGTAACTGCACTTCTAGGAACCTATCCAACAGAAATATTCTCACAGATACATAATAATATATGCACAATTCTTTTGCTGAAGACAATTCTTTTACTGAAGAACTGTAATAGCAAAAAAAAAAAAAAAAGCTAAACTTAAAAGATACAATAGAATATTCTGCAGCTATTAAAAAAAACTGTTTACGTTGATGTGAAAAATCTCTATGATCTATAACTAAATGAAAAAAAAAGACCAAGCTACGAAACAGGTAAGATCATGTTTGTATTTTAAAAAAAATAAAATTGTTTTGAAGGATAACTACATATCAAAATATTTATTCATGTTTATCCTATTTCTATCTTATCACTGAATTCAAGTTTCCTACCAGTTTACTTCACAAAAAACAAAGAAGGAAAAATGTATTTTTATCTCATCTCTTCCTAGCAAACTCTAATAACACAAGTGTTTCTGAACAATACTAAAATCGAAGATTTCTTGAAGGGTCCAAGCAATTCAAAAGCAAACAAGTTCTTAGGTTGGGGGGGTAGGGGATGAGGAGGGGGTACCTGACCAAAGTCGAGGGATCTCACTGAATCAACCTATCCCTTTAGAATACTGAATTAATAAAGATTAACTACAAAAAAACAGCAATCCATTATCTTCTGAAATATGCTTAAAGTCTTCAAACATCCTCAGTTCTCCATGGCAATATATGAGCAGTTTAACAAAACTTTCCTGACAGTTCAACTTATCAGACCAGTATTTCTGCAAAGCCTCTAATGCTAGCAAACATCAGAAGCTAAACTAATTAGCTTTTCGCCTTTATCCCTTCATCATACCCTCCAGTGGAGGTGCTAGTAAGCAGTCACAAAGGCCAAATAGCAAGGGAAAGCCTAGATATCAGTTTTTAGCAATTTTTGGTTTAATGCCCTAACAACAAAATTGTAATTCATCTTTTTTATTCCCAAACACTTCCCCTCCAAGTGAATTTAACCAGGTCTGACCCTAAGGTGCTCCCTTTTTAAAAAAGAAATTAAGGGACTTCCCTGGTGGCACAGTGCTCAAGAATCCGCCTGCCAATACAGGGAACATGGGTTCGATCCCTGGTCCTGGAAGATCCCACATACCGTGGAGTAACTAAGCCCAGGCGCCACAACTACTGAGCCTGCGCTCTAGAGCCGGTGAGCCACAACTACTGAAGCCCGCATGCCTAGAGCCCGTGCTCCGCAACCAGAGAAGCCACTGCAATGAGAAGCCGGCACACCACAACGAAGAGTAGCCCCTGCTTCTCCACAACTAGAGGAAACCCACATGCAGCAACGAAGACCCAACACAGCCAAAAATAAATAAATAAATGTATTGAAAAAAATATATATAAAGAAATTAAAAGGTCAGGGACTCTATTAAGTTTGATGCCACTCAAGCAACTTTTTTTCCAAACAAGGGTGGAATCTGCTGTACTTAAAATTCAGAGTGAGATCTCATTTGGGATTCCTGGTTCAAGTAACAAGAACCAAAGTTTTTGATAACATTCAGATAAAACTGCACTGAATTTACCTCCACCTTACATTTCCTCACTCTCAAAAGCTTGGGGAGAAACTATTTTTAAAAAGTTAGAACTGGAGGAAAAAAAGGAAAGTTTACAGTCAACAACAATATATAGCTAAATAATTCCCTAGGGGGCTAGGGCATGCAAATGTTACAATTTTATAGAGCTAGTTTAAAATCTTAGAAAAGCAAGGCTTGCAGAAGGTAACATTTATTAAGCAGCTAACCGTTGCCAGAGACCACTACCCAACAGAGAAACAAGAATTTAAAAGGTATCTACCTTGAAGGGCCTCTCTTGACATAATGGTTTAAAATCTTCATATACAATCCTTAAGTTTTTCTTTCAGACTACCCAAGTTTGCTTTTCATTCATAAATATGAACTGTGCTCTCTACTTTGAAGTCGGTTTCCTCACACCCTACATTTTTGCTTTACTTTTATTTGATTAAAGACAAGAAAAGCTTAACACACAAAGAGAAAAAACATCTACTTCAGTTCTTTTTGGAGACCAGGCTTTTTGGTAAATCATACCTATCAGCTTATTTTCTCCTATACATTTTACCCTACATCCTAAAAGACAGGCACAGGGCATAATGCAGGAACAAATGATAACCGAACTAATAAATAATAGTGACCCTCCCAATCATATATACTGGTCTTTTCCTATGAGCCACAATTCTCTCCACAACCTGCAAGTGACCCAAGGACACCACTTTCTTATCTCTTCTTGTGGCCTTCAAATATTAGTGACCTCTATCACAGTGTAATATTTGTCTTTTTAAATTCATATTGTCTTTTCTAAGCATTACTGCGGTTCACTGAGTTTTGATCTCACATTTCAGGGAATGGGAAGTACTGATGAAAGTGTCTTGTTTTGTGTCATGAATTATCACTCTGGCAGGAATATTTTTGCACGGCTTTTAGTATGCCCAGAGACTAACATGCAATTTATTATGATAGAAACTATAATTTAAACATACATCTTCAGAAGCAACATGAAGACTCAAAATCCAGACTTAATATAGGTTTCCAAGAAATAGTTAAAGTCCTTTTTAGGGAAAGGACGTGGTCCAAGTACTCTCTGCACTGTCACAGTAAAAAGGCCAGGTGTTTGGGGCCATTTTATTTGAGTCACCTGCACCTGTACTTTTTTATAAAGTGATCAAGTAAAAAGGCACTAATGTAAAATATGCTTTCTGAGACCCAGAACAATCTAACCAATCAAGGCAGAAACTTACTTAAAATAGAGAAAGAGGGCAAAGAAAAGGTGCTTTGAAACTCTAAATAAACTACTCAATAATGAGATTTGCTCTGGGGCAATCAACCAAAGACCACATACTTGGTCTGCACTAGTTCCTCCTTTCCAAACTCAAGGGGATGGAAAGATGCTTGGGGTTAAAAACAAAAAAACAACAAAAAAAAACAATTAATTAAAAAAAAAAAAAGTCTCTCTCTCTCCAGGAAGGAAATCACTTAATTTCTGTGTCTAATGACCTCGCCAAGAAGAAAAAAATAACCCCTACCAAACCCCCCGCCCAAGGAAGATGACAATATAAGAGGAATAAGCAATATTCTTTAAACACAGTACTTTCAATGACTATTATTTAAAATATCCAACATGGATTACTAAGTTTTTTCACATTTTAAAATTGCTTTTCTAGTACTATAACAAGGTAACTAAGCTTTACTCAAAAAAGTTTCTAACTAGAACCACTCAATAGTAAAATACCCTCTCAAATCAGCATCATCAACCACAATGGCCCTATGTTTACAGAACATGAGTCAGGTTATATCAAACAGAACAAATCTATAACTTGTAACTCACTTTAAAATACAATTAAAATCTGTGATCAATCCAATAAAATCCAGAATAGTAGAGACACTGGTTACAGTGTAGCATGACTAGAAATGGAAAGGTACCAGCAGTGCTTGAAGAAGAAAAATAGTTACTTTCCTTTCTTCTCACCTTGATAAAAGTTAAAAGTAAACTAAGGCTTACTCATTTTCTAGCTTCCAGAATTTTCCTCAACAGGATAATGATAAGTCACCTAACAATCAATGTGTGCTCTGCAGGTTTAACCATAGGAATAACGTGTGTAGGCAGGAAGAAAATCATACAAAGATTTAACATCTCACTTTGGTAAAGCACAAAAGTCAAACACTGAAATTCTGAATAAGGCTTTCAGGAAAGATGCAGCAACACTTCTAAATACTTCACTTAAGTAGATTCACAAAGATAAAAGGACCAAAACCCCACCATACCTCAAGGCTCTATCAATACTTAATTGATCACTCTTTTAACTGTCTACAGACGTAAATCAAAAATACTTTTTATATACTTAAATTAGGCAGTCATCAGAGACCAATCATCTTTTACCATAATACAGATGTTAAGAATCTTTGTCACATCTATGTTTCCCTCCAAATGGTATACACTTGAAAATTTAAAAATTGACCACCTCAAATCATGAGATCACTAACAAATACATCAAATATGCTAAAGGTCAAAGGAACTGCATACTTTGTAGGATAAACCTAGCAGAAATCGAAATCAGAATTCCATGACTGAGGATAGTTATCCCACATTTATAATACATTTTTTAGATTCCCAAGGGATGAGCATTTTTACCTTGCCTTATTTTTAGAACTACACATCACACTGCACATATCACATGACATGATGTAACTGTTAGCAAAGAAAATGGCCCAAAACCATTGAAAATATACATGGTAGAGGAAACGAATCAATGCACACAAGAATCACTATATTTCATATTTACTTTTTGAAATTTTTTGAACTCAGAACAGACCTTTTTTCAAATTGGAAACGCGGTTAGTAAGCTCTGTAGAAACAACACAGAAATGTATTCGGTATTTTATAAAATAGGAATTTACCCAACTATGGGGAAAACTGATACGAAGAAACATAATAGAACAACATTCTTCTAAATCTACAGGATTAGTAGTAAAAATTCTCTGGATCAAAAACGCAACAGAAACATAATGAAATACCTTCAGGTAGAAAACAATTATTACTCAAAACTGTTCAGTGTTGTTGCGAGAAAAAAAAAATAGTTTTAAATGACAAGCATGTAGACAATTGAAAATTTCTAAATTGGTCAGACAGTATGCTAGAAAAAGAACTAAGTATAGCCTGTAGAAGGGGGGAGGGGAAAACACACCCACTTAAGCCCTTGTAAATAGTGGTTAAAGGACCCAAAAAGCAGGGAAAATACTACAGACTATTCTGAGAAATGGAAAACATATTCCAATGTTCTACTTTCCATACTTGAAAGTGCTTTAGAAACGAAGTTCAGTAACAACCTATAACTATATCATGATTATGCAAGGCAAAGATTATGTAATTTTATCGTTTATTATAAATGTTCTCCGATTTTAAAACTAAAAAAACTAAAACGTTTTGATCTCTGTAATAGGGAGGAGAGAAGTTCTTCTGGGCTACAATTTAAAAATATAAACACACACCCCAAAACAAACAAAAAAACACAATGATTGCTAGCCACGTGACAAAGGAGATGGCAACACCAGGATTGTGAATGGAGGGGAGGGAGGCGAGGCAGGAGGACTAGGAAGATTTCTCGGAACTTTGGGGACCTCGGGATTCGGGTCTCCCGACGCTTAAGGTACCAAACTCTAGCCCGACTAGTTGTACTGTTAACATTCTCAAGTAGTTTATTAATAGGTCACGAAAAATGCTCCAGTGACCTCCAGAATAAAGGGGGGAAAATCGGAGGAGGAGGAAAGAGAGCAATTTAAAGTGGCGCCATCATGTCACCCCTTCTCCCCTGAGGCAATCAATAAGCAATAGTTAAGTAACGTGTTTCTCCAAAAAAACCACACTGGGATCCCGACAACGGAAAACAAAAGGATTTTTAAGTAAAACATGAGGGTAAGGCTGTTTATCCTATGGAAAACAATCAAATTATTTGCTGAGAATCAAAAGACAGTCAGCCGGAAAACAGGCCCCCCAAACTCACTTAAAAGCAAATAAATGTCTCTTCCTCTTTAGTTTAAAAAAAAAAACAAACACGTCTGCCTGAGGGAGACTAGATCTGAAAACGTAAGTGACCTCAATTTACAGGCAACAAAAATAATAAATAAATGAAACAAATAATCATCTCACTAAACAATCAGAGTTGTGATACACACCGTGAAACGCGCAAGACGTGTGTTTCGGCCAGAGAAAGGCCTTTTGCAGTCAAGAGAAGTTCAAGGCGAGAGCAAGAGTTTGTTTGGGTTTTTTTTTTTTTTTTAACCGGAATAAATCGTGTTCTTAAGGCCGCATTTTTAAATAGAACGCCAAAGGAAAAGCTGGCGAACGAGGCGGCAGCTGGTGGGGAAGGGCCCCCGCACACCCCCGCCCTTGGGGCGACTCCCAGCCTCGGACCCGCAGCGGGGAAGCCCGGAGAGGCCATTTAAAGTTCCGGGGATTTTTCCTGCCCTGCCCTGCCTTTCTAGTTACAACTAACAAAGAGAGGGAGAAATGGGAGCCACAGGGAGAGCGAGGAGAAGGAGAAAGGGCAGCGGGAGGAGGAGAGCAGCAGCAGCAGCAGCACCTACCACGTGATGGAAGAGCGTTGCCCGGGCGGATTCAGCCCCACAAAATGGGCGCAGTTTGCAAACAGCCCCCGGCCTGGGCGCCGAGGGCCGGCGGCGGCGGCGGCGGCGGGCGGGGGCGCGCGGCGGCGGCTCCGGCCCGGGCCCGCCGCTCTCCTCCCCCCCGGCGCCCGGAGCCGCCCTGACTTTCCGGGCGGGGGGGCGAGGCGGAGGGGGAGGGGAAGGCGGCGGCGGCGGGGAGCGGCCGCTTTTTCTTCTCTTTCGGGCTCTTTCTCCGGCCTTCCTCGGCTCCGGCGGGGCCTGGGCACGGCCGGGGACCACAGCCCGGCCGGGAGGACGGGCGGGCGGGGGCAGAGAGTGAAGCCGCCCCCCCGCCCCGCACAAACAAGCGCCGCCGTCTGCAGCCCAAGCCCGCACCCCGGCCGCCGCCCCCGGACGCCTCTTCCCGGCCGGGGAGAGCGCTCCGGCCGCCCCCCGCACCGCCGCGGCGAGACGAGTCGGCTTCGCTAAGGTGCTCGGTTCTCCCGCCGGCTCGGCGAGCGGTGGCGGCGGTGGCGGCGGCACTGGGAAAATGGCGGCCGAGCTTCTTTTCCCTCCCCCCCTTTAATCTGAAGCGGAGGGAGAATGGAGCGAGCGAGCGAGCGGGCGAGCGCCGGGGACACGGGGAGGAGGGACAGCAGCGCCTCCGCCGGCTGCGGCTGCGGCGGCGAAGGGCCGCTCCGCCCCGGCGCGCCGCCAGGGGGCGCCCACCGCGCCGCCCCCGCGAGCCTCCAGGAGGCGCGGCCGCCGCCGCCGCCTCAGTCATGGCTCCTCGCCGCGGCCGCTGTTTCTGCACCTCCAGCTGCGGAGGCCGCGGCGCCGGGACCCAGCCGCTCCCAGACGTGCGGCGGCGGCACGCGGCACTGCGGCAGGCGGGAGCGGACCCTCGCTCCGGCTGGGGTGAGGCTAACCTGAGGCACTGACGCCGTCACATTCCTTCCGCGCTTGGGCTGACAAGGCCGCGCGCCGGCTATGAGGGGCAAGGCAGGCTGGGGCGAGAGAGCAAGAGGACGTGAGCGAGGAACTGTTTGTACTGGGTAGTAAATAGGCTAATGCCGTCGGTACCACATTATTCCAGGGCTAAACGTGCGCTGAATCAAGTGGGGAGCTCCCTGACCAGTGAACCGCTTCCTGCCGCCCTTTGTCCTAGCAGCCTGCCTCCGTACACTGCAGCACGCCTGGGCACTAGCCCCAGTGCCGCGATCCGCAGCCGCCAGGGTTAAAAAAAAAAAAAAAGCGCACGTCTTCATTGCGCAGGCGCGGGCCAGGGCCCGCGCCGGGCCAGCCCGGGAAGGGACAGCCGGGAGCAAGAGGGGAAGTGATGGCCCACCAGCGCCAGGCCCGCTGGGAACTGTAGTTTTCGTTAAGAAACACGCGTCTGGTTTTGGGTGTCACGGCTTGGCGGATCCACCAAAGCAGGCAAATGGCATTACACAATGAGTATTTATGCTTCCTGTCTCCACCAAAAGGAAGTTCACTGCTATGCTAAAAGTTTAACAAAGAACTCCATAGAGAAACCCAAATCTCACAACAAAAAGCAAACTTCCACTTTCCTACCAGAGTTGGTTTAAAGTGGTGGCACTTTATCATTTCTCATGACCAGTTTGTCAGTACAATATCTTATTCCTTTTCCAAAATAGGGCCTTAAAATAATGGAAGATTTTCTAGATTAAAAAAATTCAGCAATATAATGCAAAGTGTCACATTTACATAAATTATAATCCACTATCCTTTAAAACTAAAGAAAAAGTTGCCAAAAGATGAATCCAGTGCTTAGAGGCTTAAAAAAGGAACTCTGGTATTCATCAAAATATTACTTTAAATTACAGAACAACAACAACAAAAAATGTTTCCAACAATTAAATCATCAAATGCAGCAGATGAGAAAGATATGCTCTACTACCAAAAAGGAAGATGAGAAACGCTCAATACTTTTTTGTGGCTTACCAAAACCAATATCCGGTGGTATGCGTCACTTCTGTTAGGCCAAAAAACAGCCCAACAGCTTGTCCTCCCACAAACTTTAACTCACTAGCTCCTACAGCATCTACACCTATATTTCCATTTGTACCCTTAAAATCACACTCTCAATCATAGTCATGGTTCTCAAATATCAAAAGAAAGTCACAGGGTCAAATTACACAAGAATAAAAAAAATATGTATACATATTTGTATACACATCCAAAAGAGATCCTAGTCTTGGCTTTTTAAATTATAATCCTGGGGGGGTGGATTTAGTTGATTGAAAAATGTATACACACATCTCCACATAGTTATTCCACAAAATACAGCAGATAGTGTTGAACACAATTCTAAAACCAATAGATGGCGAACTAGAGCCCTAATGTGAGGATTCTGAAATCCAAATGAGCAGAATGAAAATACCAAATAAGGCATAGCCCTTTGCAGTGTATACTTAAATATTATGTTCAAAGACACTCACCACAAAATAATTAATTTTACTACTGCTTCGATTCTTAAAACTCAACTGTCAGATTTAATTAGGCCCCCAAATAACCAAGGTTATAAAATACATTCTTTTCAAATGATTAAGAAAGAGGTGGAAATGCTCATTTTTAAATATGCATTTTGGGTAAAAATAAATCCCCACTTTCCCCTTTTCTCACTGCTTAGCCCAAGAGTAGGGAGTTCACAGTGTTTATGGCACTTAAATCAATTTGTTTTACATTGTTATCTCGAATCAGATGTCTTTCTGCTCAGACACCAATTTTTCCAAATAAGGACATTCAAAGGTGAGCTACTACAGACACAAAAATCTTAGACAAATACATTTTCTTAAAATTTCCCCCCAAAACACAGTGGATGTCAAGGCTGATTAACACACACACACACACACACACACACACACACACACACACACACACACACACACACACACACGCTTCCCTGGTGGCGCAGTGGTTAAGAATCCGCCTGCCAATGCAGGGGACACGGGTTCGAGCCCTGGTCCGGGAAGATCCCACATGCCGCTGAGCAATGAAGCCCATGCGCCACAACTACTGAGCCTGCGCTCTAGAGCCCGCGTACCACAACTGCTGAAGCCCACGCGCCTAGAGCCCGTGCTCCGCAACAAGAGAAGCCACCTCAGTGAGAAGCCCGCGCACTGCAACCGAGAGTAGCCCCCGCTCGCCACAACTAGAGAAAGCCCACACACAGCAACAAAGACCCAATGAAGCCTAAATAAATAAATAAATTTATTTTTTTAAAAAAAACATACTACTCATTTTCCTAATCATTCTTGGAATAGTCATTGTGATTGACTGTCCTCCAATATCCACTCTATCCTAGTAGATTAGTTTCAACCCATTCTCTTTGCCAGTGATTGGTTGGGAATGGGCATGAAATGTAATCCTGGCCAATGTGACACAAGTGGAAGCCCACTGGAAGGCCTCCAGGAGAGAATTGTGAGAAAAGATTCTTCAGTCCTAAAGATGAGATGAGGAAGAAACAGTCCCTTTTCAGGTAATGCTGAACATGACACTTCACACTGCTACAGTCACCTTAACAGCAAGCCTGAAGATGCCACCAACATCAAAGAGAGCAGAATGGAGAACTGGCAAGTACCTTGATCCTTGGTGACAGCATTAAATGATTATATCAAACAATCCTGACATCTGCAAGACTTCTGGACTTCCAGCTACATGAGACCAAGGTAACAACAAATATTTCTTTATTGTTTAAGCCAATTTGAATTAGGTTCCTATACCTGAAGTCAAAAACATACTGATTATTTTCTCATATTTTAGAGTATTTGTATACTCTAAAATACTTTATGGATAATTTATATTGTCATATTTTATATAACCTATAGACCAGTCCTTTCCTCATATACACAACTCTGTACCCATCCATGTCTTTATGTGTTCTTTCTGCCCTGAAAAAGAGGACCATCCCTCCTCACCACCAATCCTTGTTCATTCCTCTCCCCCAATCCACCTCTAATTTACTTTTCCTGCAAGAAACAGTAATAAGAGAATTCCCTGGCAGTCCAGTGGTTAGTACTTGGCACTTTCACTGCCATGGGCCCGGGTTCGACCCCTGGTTGGGGAACTAAGATTCCACAAGCCGAATAAATAATAGAATAGGAAAGAAAGAAAAAGAAAACAGTAATAATAACAATAATGTAGATAATTGGCACCGTATTACCCTGCTCTTGGTTAAATGCTCTCTGTAATTCCTCTGAGGTTGTTTTCATATACCAATCTTGCCTCCTGAAGCCAGCCTCAAAGCTCTTAAAAGCAGGAACTATGATTATTCCAACTTCTCTGATTTATTACCCTGGTCTATATAATAAACATACTCCAAAAAGGCACTTTAACTTCTTCACCATATATCTTCTAACAACCCAGAAATTCCTAAGCAGAATATTCTATCACAAATTCAGTATTTCATATGTCCGAACCAATCTCAAAAGGACAAGGGATTATTCTGTGTTGTACTTAAAAAAAAAAAAAAAAAAAAAAAAAAAGCAATTATTAAAGTAACTCAGGAGAGAAAGTCCTAAAGCCTAAACCATTTAGTTTCAAAAGGACAGGGACCCAGTTTTTCTTATTTGCCATTGCATCCCAGGGACCTAGTCCAGATATCAGAGAAATGAACACATCAATCTATATAAGACAATTATTAAAATTATATCATGGAAGAAACATCTTTAAACTGAAATTGGTGCACGCTCTCATGTTAATATTCAGCCAGCTAAATATTAAGTAGAAAGCCAGGATAAACTGAACCAAAACTGGGAAATTTAAATAAAAGAATTTTGGATATTAGAAGGAATACAGAAGGCCATCTAATAAAAACCTCCAGATTTTATTATCAGGAAAATGAAACCAAGAGAAAATAGTTAGGAGACTGGCCAAAGCTAAAGCTGGAACACATGCTGGAATCCAGGTGTCAGTCTCCAATTCTCACTTTCCCCACTGTATCACCTGCCTTCCAGAGTTAGAGCCTCCCAACAGAAACATGCTACTCACCTGGAGAGTAAGAAGTGCAAACATGACAAAGGTATTAAACCTGAACAATACTACCAATTCAGTTTCATCAGTATCAAGACTTGGTCAAAGGTAAGTAGGAGAAAATCCTCACATTGATTACAATAAAGCGCCTCACATTGTTTACAATAAAGCACAAAGATCAAGATTTTTTTTCACTAAATGGAGGTCTCAACTAATTCACAATATCATATATTCTTATGTATTCAGTCCAATAGCAACAAACTTGCAGTAAGATTAAACAATTTAAGGCATTTGAAAAACTTGTCAATGACAAAGTATTATAAGAATGCATGGTATTCCTTAGTTTCAATCCCACCCAAAAACAAGATAATATTCTTCCTCATACTAAAGATATATAGGCTCTGGAATTTAGAGAAAGATATTATCTTACCATCTCACCACAGAAGTGATCCAATAACTCATTGAAAAGAAAAACTAATCTTTAGGCAGACTCATGATTTAACCGTGTTAGTACTGAGAATAGTAACTAAAGTTACAGATTAACCCTGAAAGCACTCCTCAATCTAGAAATAATTTATTTGGGGATATTTAAGAAGACAATACTAAAATTCAACTGAATACAACTGTATCACTTAAAGAAACAAGTCAGGTTCTCCCAGGCCATCAGCTATGTTAAGACTTAACAAACAGGATTGATGGTTTTCTCCTCTGCAGTCCCAGATTTCAAAGTAGCTACACAAGCACTGACTTCTAATACACGCAGTTTAACCAGAACTTTACATGAATATTTTAATAAAGTTTCTCAAGGAGTTAAATTAAACAAACATACAAAAAACTACTGATTAAATTAACTGATTATTTAGGTGGATTTTAATAAATTCTAATGCTTTGAACTTTAGTATAGAACGTTTTAAAATTCTCCAATAATTAGAATTAACCAAAAAAGTTAATTGACCAAACGTAACAGGAGTATTTTAATATACTGATTTTGCAGATAAGGCAATGTCAAATAAAGGAATCTGCCTAAGACCTAAACACTGTATCAGATAATAAATGTCAGAACATGCCCCAAATTTACCAAAAAACTGCCTGGCTTCTTTTCCAAATGATACGTAAAGGTAAACATGGAGAACTTCAAGGCAGCTGTGAGCACCCAAGTTGTGGAGGGCCTGATAGAGAGTCAGAAGGGGAAAAAATGTTCACAGAGAAAAGGAGGCAACAAGTGCACAAGGCAAAAGGCATTCTAAAAAAAATTTTTAAGTGAGTTGCTGAGTCCAAAGTTAAGATGCAACTTCTAAAATCTTGCTCTGATGGCACAGTGAACCTAGGGATTATGGAGATAGCACATCACACCTGTTCCCTCCAATAGAGAGGCACACCATTCTTGGAAAGGACATTACTTTTTAATCCACTGATTCCTGGATTCCTGAACTGGGTTCTCATGTACAGTGTGCAGCATACAGCTATGGACTAGGAAGTAACTGAAGCCACTCAACAGACAGGAGACATCTTGCTGGAGTGTCGATTTAATCAAAGATTATAGTAAAATCGGATACACTTTTGTTAAAATAAACACATATATTACAGAACAAAATGCAAAATTCTCATTTTTTCAAGATAGAGAAGGAGTCTTCAGAGAAATGCTCTTTTTGTGACAAGCTGCTTTGGACAACCCCAGATCTTGACAGTACTTTAGGAGAAGCATTTGTAGATAAATATGCATGCCCAAAAACCCTGAATGTAGTCCCTTTATACAGATGATGAAACCTGAAAACATCTAATGTAAAAATTGTTGTGGGTACAATATTATAAATGAGACCATAAGCTACTGAGAGAACATGACTGGAATTCAGGAAATGCTGAAGTCCCTGTCTTATCTCTGTCACTCATTTACTAAGAAATCATATATAATTTTCTTAACGGCAATCTTTTTTCATTTCTGGATTAGACTGACAAAAATAATAGAACATAATATTCAGTATTTTCAGCCATATTCCAAATTAATTCTCACAATCAAATTTAGAAACAAATTTATCTAACAAAATTGTCTCAAATGATCTAGCTCTAGCTTCAACTAATAGAACAACAACAACAAAAAATAGCCTAATGAAACTGTATCTTTTATGGTATAAAGAAGAAAAAAATCCTTCTGTGTAGAGGAGGAGAAAACCTACTCACACGTCCTAGAATTTCTATGGTGGCAATGTCAAAATGTGATCTTGCTGGTAACATTTAGGCTAGGGCATTGAATTTTTATAACATGACAACAGTAATACTTGTATTCCTGCCTTGAATGACTTTCTTTGATTTTTCAATAAAACTAGATATCCCCTTAAAGCCCTATTATTAATTCCCAATCATTCATAAACATTTACTGAGTGTCTACTGGATGCTAAACACTATAGTACCTCTGGAAAAAAATGCTAAGTCACCATCATAAACTATGTGGTAGCCAAAAAAAAAAAAATCCTTTCTATTCGCTGATATTTTAAACAGTAATTCAAAGCCAAGAAGTAGTAAGAGAACAATCAGCAAAATTTTAGTGCTTTATGCTTCCAATTCAACTCTCTTCTGGCCCTTTTGGGAAGCTTTTGTAGACTACCCTAAGAATGCTAAAATTAGGTGTTATTTATGGCATAACTAGAATGAGGTAACAAAACAAGTACCTCAAAAATAAAACTAAGAGAAGAGGTTAAGGGAACCAAGTAGGAGACAAGGATCTGAAGTGCCAGACTTGGAACCTCTACCCTGAATGTCTCAAGATAGGGAAAAGGTCAAGAAAAGGAAAATTTGTGACCTAGTCCAATTGTATTTAATTCTACATCTTTGTTTTTATTTTTTTAATTTTATTTATTTATTTTGGCTGCGTTGTGTCTTCGTTGCTGCACGTGGGCTTTCTCTAGTTGTGGTGAGCGGGAGCTGCTCTTTGTTGCAGTGCGCGGGCTTCTCATTGAGGTGGCTTCTCTTGTCGCGGAGCACGGGCTCTAGGCCACAGGCTTCAGTAGCCGTGGCACGCGGGCTCAGTAGTTGTGGCACATGGGCCCTAGAGCATAGGCTCAGTAGTTGTGGTGCATGGGCTTAGTTGCTCCGCGGCATGTGGGATCTTCCCGGACCAGGGCTCGAACCCATGTCCCCTGCACTGGCAGGCGGATTCTTAACCACTGCGCCACCAGGGAAGCCCTACGTCTTTCTTTCATTCTCAAATATTTGCTCTTGCCCCGTGGGAAGGCTTCTAGATTTCTTGTGATTGCCACAAATTTAATAACTCATAATTTCTTAAACATTAGTTGTATTAACTATTATCTTCATTCAGTAATTAGGCAATTAGAATTTACTATTGCTAAATGAATGTCCAAAATTAAACCAAAATTATTTCAAGATGAAGTCAGAATACATCTCAACTCATTTGATAAGGCTGTTATTACCCTGACACCAAAACCAGACAAAGACATCACAAGAAAACTACAGACCAATATCGTTCATGGATATAGATGTAAAAACTCCTCAACAAAACACCAGCAAGTGAATCCATCAACATAAGAAGGATTGTACACCTTTGCTAAGTGTGATTAATTCAAGGAATTCAAGGTTGGTTTAATATCTGAAAGTCAATTAATGTAATACATCATATTAATAAGGAAAAAAAACCACATGATCATCTCAATTGATGCAAAAAAAGCGTCTGACAAAATCCAATACCCTTTCTTGATAAAAACACACAGGAAATGAAGGAAACTTTCTTAACCTGAGAAAAGGCATCTATGAAAAACCCACAGCTAACATCATACTTAATGGAGAAAGACTGAATACTTTCTCCTTAAAACCAGGAACAAAACAAGGATGTCTGCTCTCAACACTTCTATTCAACATTGTACTAGAGGGCTTCCCTGGTGGCACAGTGGTTAAGAATCTGCCTGTCAGTGCAGGGGACACGGGTTTGAGCCCTGGTCCAGGAAGATCCCACATGCTGCAAAGCAACTAAGCCCATGCTCCACAACTACTGAGCCTGTGCTGTAGAGGCCACAAGCCACAACTACTGAGCCCATGTGCCACAACTATGGAAGCCCGTGTGCCTAGAGCCCATGCTCTGCAACAAGAGAAGCCACTGCAATGAGAAGCCCACACACTGCAACGAAGAGTAGCCCCTGCTCCCTGCAACTAGAGAAAACCCCACGCGCAGCAATGAAGACCCAATGCAGCCAAACATAAATGAATAAATAAAATTTTTAAAGAAATATTGTACTAGAGATTCTAGCCAGGACAATTAGGCAAAAAAAAAAAAGAAATTAAAAGCTTTCAGGTTACAAAGGAACAAGTAAAACTAGTACAATTTGTACATGACATAATCTTGTATATAAAAAATCCTAAGGAACCCACAAATAAACTATTAGAGCTAATAAACATATCCATCAATGTTACAGAATTCAAGATCACTATACAAATAAATACCAATTGTATTTTGATACAATAGCAACAATCTGAAATGAAATTAAGAAAACTCCATTTATAATAGCATCAAAAAGAATAAAATACTTAGAAATAAATTTAACAAAGAAAGTATAAACCTTATAATTTGAAAACTACAAAAACTGTCACAAGAAGTTAAAGAAGTCCTAATTAAGTGGAAAGGCATCCCATGTTCATGGATCAGAAGATGTAAATTTGTTAAGATGGCAATACTCCCTAAATTGATCTATATATTAATTCAATTCCAGAATATCCAAAACAATCTTGAAAAGGAAGAACAAAGTTGAAGGACTCACACTTCTTGATTTCAAAACTTAATTCAAGGCTATAGAAATCAAAACAGTGTGGTACTGGCATAAGGATAGACATATAAATCAATGGAATATAGTTTAACAGTCCAGAAACAAACACTCACATTCACAGTCAATTGACTTTTGGCAAGGGTGCCAAGACAATTCAATGGGAGGCAAGTGAGGTAGGAGTAGGGGTTGGATAGTCTTTTCAGCAAAAGGTCGTGGGGCAACTGGATATTCACATGCAGTAGAATAAAGTTGGACCCCTATCTCACACCATGCACAAAAATTAACTCAAAATGTATCATAGACTTAAATATAAGAGTTAAAACCATAAAATTCCTAGAAGAAAACAAGAATAAATCTTCATTATCTTGGATTACACAATGGTTTTTAGACATGGTACCAAAAGCACAAATGACAAGAAAAAATAAGTAGACTGAACTTCAAAATTATAAAATTTTGTGCATTAAAGGACACCATCAAGGGACTTCCCTGGTGGCACAGTGGTTAAGAATCCCCCTGCTAATGCAGGGGACACAGGTTCAAGCCCTGGTCCAGGAAGATCCCACATGCCACAGAGCAGCTAAGCCCGCAAGCCACAACTACTGAGCCTGCGTACCACAACTACTGAAGCCCATGAGCCTAGAGCCCATGCTCCACAACAAGAGAAGCCACCACGATGAGAAGTCCGTGCACCAAAACAAAGAGTAGCCCCTGCTCGCCACAACTAGAGAAAGCCCATGCACAGTAACAAAGACCCAACACAACCAAAAATAAATAAATTAATTTTTTAAAAAAAGGACCCCATCAAGAAAGTGAAAACAGCCCATGAAATGAGAGAAAATATTTAAAATTCATGTGTGACAAGGGACTTGTATCCAGAATATATAAAGAACTCTTAGGACTCAACAATAAAAAGACAATGGAGTTTAAAAATGGCAATGAGGGCTTCCCTGGTGGCGCAGTGGTTGAAGGTCTGCCTGCCAATGCAGGGGACATGGGTTCGAGCCCTGGTCTGGGAAGATCCCACATGCCGCGGAGCGACTGAGCCCGTGAGCCACAATTGCTGAGCCTGCACGTCTGGAGCCTGTGCTCCGCAACGGGAGAGGCCATGATAGTGAGAGGCCCGCGCACCACGACGAAGAGTGGCCCCCGCTTGCCGCAACTAGAGAAAGCCCTCACACAGAAACGAAGACCCAACACAGCCATAAATAAATAAATTTAAAAAATTTAAAAAAAAAATGGCAATGAATGTGACAGAAATAGACATTTCTCTGAAGATACACAAATGGCTAATAAGCATATGAAAAGGGCCCATCATCATTTGCTATCAGAAAAATTAATTCAAAACCACAATGAGATACCCCTTCACACCCACTAGCATGGCTATAATCAAAACGATAGACAATTACAAGTGTTGACAGGATGTGGAGAAACTGGAACCCTCACAATGGGGTATATCCATACAATGGAATATTACTCAGCCATAAAAGGAATGAAAAGCTGATATATGATACAACGCAGATGAACCTTGAAAACATGCTAAGTGAAAGAAGCTAGTCACAAAACAGCTCATACTGTATGATTCCATTTATATGAAATGTCCAGCAAGGACAAATCATAGAGACAGAAACTAGATTAGTGGCTGCCAGGGGCTAGGGGACAAAAGGAAATAGAGAGTGACTACTAATAGATATAGGGTTTCTTTTGAGGGTGTTGAAAATGTTCTAAAATTAGTTTGTGGTGATGGATGCACAACTCTGTGAATACACTAAAAAAAAATTGTATGTTTTAAATGGGTAAATTTTATGATATGTGAAATGAATATCAGTAAAGCTATTAAAAAAAAAAAGATGAAGCCAAAATAATACTTAATTTCTAAACAACTTCACTGTGCAAAAAAAATGTTAAACTACTTGTAAAAATATCAGAAGACAAGCGTAATTCTGCAATTTATTTCCACTTGAGAGATTACCTCAGAGCACTAATATGCTTTCATGTTACACTTGCAACCTCATTGCAAGCAGTATATATAAGCAAAAATTAGGTCCTCGTCAAACTCAAGTTATTCAACTTACTCAAGTAAATTATTCTAAATTACTTTATGTAAGAATGAAATGAGGAAGATACAACACGTCATAGATAAAATCAGTCATCTATAGGAATGATACAAACTAGGACATCAATAAGCCAGTGAAGAGTTTAAAGAACACAAAATCCTATTCCTGGAAGGGTTATCTTCAGTGAGATAGGATTGGAATGTATTATTATTTTAAAAGCTTAAACAAAAGTAGCAATATTATACTCTGCCCAAAGAATATTATAACAGATGGTTGGCAAGGCTTCTGTAAAAGGGTAGTTCAAAGAGAAAAAACTTGGCATTGTCATTCCCAGTTCTACCTGGAGTATAAAGAAAACTGCCCTGGTTCACAAATACAGGATCTGAGAGGAAGAGTATGTGCTGAACAGGAAAGAGTATGCTGATCAGTCAACTCATTTCTGAGCCAGATTGATCATTTTATTTTTGCCCCTATAAATCAACAATTTATTTTTGTTTCATGGTCCAATCAATATAGATGTGATTAGCAGATGAATCTATCCCCTAGCAATCAACAGACTGATGTGATTAATGCTGGACTGGCATTCAAGTTCTAGTTCTACCACCAAGCAGCGACGTGACTTAGGGCAAATGACTTCACTGCTCTCAGTTTCCTCATGTAGAAAACAAGACAGCCTGACTAACTTAAAACCAAGGTTTCTTTTCAACTCTAAAGCTCAATGATTCAGAAACCTGAAAACTACAATAGTAACAATGATGTGTGGGGTTCAAGAATCTGTGTGTTCAACACTACAAAACTTCTTTGAAGGGAACTGATATAAAAATTTAAATAACACAATAAATGCTTTCTCAAAAAAAAAAAAATTAGAATCTACTAAGACATACACATATAACAGAACTTGGTTCTAAATTATAATCAGAAACTGACATATATGACTCACTAGTAATAGAGATAAGAAACACACTTAACCAATATTCTGTAAAGTCAGGAAAAACTAAAAATGTATTATATGGTTACCCAATTTTAGAAGGAAGATCTAGACTTTGGCTAGATAAAACTAAAGTTATGTTTAAAAGGCAAATGTGTAATACAAAGCATAGAGATGGACTTTAAAAATACTTGACTATAAGAAAGCAAAAAAGTCAGATGCTCAAACAAAATGTTTAAATTGCTAAGTAGTGTGGGGGGAGCGGAGGAGAGTAGGAGTGGGGAGAGGAAAAGGAAAATAACTTTTCTCAAAATAGACAATAAAAATGAGGGACTTCCCTGGTGGCACGGTGGTTGAGAGTCCGCCTGCCAATGCAGGGGATACGGGTTCGATCCCTGGTCCAGGAAGATCCCACATGCCGTGGAGCAACTAGGCCTGTGTGCCACGGCTGCTGAGCCTGTGCTCTAGAGCCCGTGAGCCCGCATGCTGCAACTACTGAAGCCCGTGCACCTAGAGTCCATGCTCCACAACAGGAGAAGCCCCCGCTCTCTGCAGCTAGAGAGAGCCTGCACGCAGCAATGAGGACCCAACGCAACCAAAACACACATAAAATAAAAATTTAAAAAAAAAAAAAATGAGGAAAAGCAATAAAATACCATAAATTATAGCAGATCAGGAGAACTAAGGCCTATGTAGGCAAAACAACAATTAAAACCTTGCAAGAGGGACTTCCCTGGTGGTCCAGTGGTTAAGACTCTGAGCTCCCAATGCAGGGGGCCCAGGTTTGATCCCTGGTCGGGGAACTAGATCCCGCATGCATGCTGCAACTAAGAGTTCGCATGCTGCAACCAAAGAGTCCGTGTACCACAACTAAAAGATCCCGCATGCCAGCAACGAAGATCCCGCATGCCGCAACTAAGACGCAGCGCAGCCTAAATAAAATAAATAAATAAATGTTTTTAAAAATATAATAAATAAATAAATAAACCTTGCAAGAAAATGCAAAGCCACAGAGAGGTGGTTTAAATATATAAAAAGCCAGATGCTGAATAAAGACTGGATGGAGCACTTGATAAACAGGGTATAAACAGTGACAAGAGCAAGACAACTGACAGGCCTAACTGTAATTTGCTTCAATACTTACTGAAGAAGATATAAGGAAGAAATCTATTTCTACTTTAAAGCATATGAGTCACTGACAGTGAATTAAATTCATCATTAAACAAACAAGATGCTTCCAAACTAATATATCACATGTTAGGTAGTCATGAAGTCCCAAAGTACTCGCATTTAAAAAGAATTTATGTATAAAATTATAAAATTGCAAGGAAGAACCTACTGACAGTCATCTGAGAGAAGTGACATCCAATAAGACCCAAGAGGATGGAATCGAGATCTCTTTCCTTTATCAACAAAATTTACCCAGCCCCTTGCTCAACTCCTGGCATATTTTGGCACTCAATAAATATTCGCTGAACAAAAATGAACAAAAACATGCCATCAATATAACTCCCATCTATTCAAGAGAAAGGCTCTGGCTGTGAGCTTCAAATCGGTCAAACTGGCAAACCTCTACTAGAGGATGAGATCAGAAAACATATCAGCATAAATAACCTTCTGAGGAAAAGACAAACATGGCTTCTAAAAGAAGAAATCACACCACACCAGTCTACCCAAACTCTCTGAGGAGAAAGTATGTGAATATAACTTATTTAGGCTTTTATAAAAGTCTTGACAAGAGTCTAAATAAAAGGCTATTTTTAAAAAGCCTGAGTGGCCACAGAGTTGAGAATATTTCCCGTGGATGGGGTGTGGTTTATGAGACTGACACACTGTGTACTGCGCAAAGGGGGCAGGTTTACACAGGGCATGACACATAGAAAACTATGGGTGGACGGACGCTGAGGTACTTCCCCGGGAAGTATAAGCAGACGATTGATCTTAGGTAATGTTTCAGAAATGCTATATTTAACATTTTCATAAATTATATGAAAGGTATACAGAGAATTCCCCATTTTGCAGATGGAATGATGAGCTTCCTGACAGTGAAATATTGCACTAAATTGGAAAAATAAGGGAACTGAGAGGTGGAGAAAAATTTTAAGTATATCAAATGAGAAACATTTGCAAAAACTAGGATGTATTTTCAGTTTAGAGAATACTTTGCAAGCATGAAAGGTGTCTAAATATCTGCAGGGCTGTCCAGCAGAAGAGAAACTAGAGTTGCTCCAGGCAGTTCCTGTGTAGACAAAATTAGGCCCAAAGTGGAAACTGCAGACGGACACATTTCAACTAACATAAGGTCAAGCTTTCTAAGCACCAGACCAGACCTAACTGAAAGGGTGATTCTTACTCTGAATTATCTCTTAAGAGCCCACTGAGATTACAAGCTCCTAAAGTACTGCAGGCAGGAAAACAGCAGGTATTAACAGCATGCAGCATGGAAAAATGAAAAGTAAAGCATTTACAGGAAAAAAATCTAAGTTGTACCTAAAGGATGCATGGCTTCTAGTTAAAAAAGAAATTTTTGAATAATTACAGAATGTTACTTAAAGACAATGTGATTTTTGTATGCAAAGCGGGGAGGGATTGCAAATTCTACTGCCAACAAGGAAAAGACTGTGAATAGAACATATTTTCCTATCCTTCTAACAAATCATAATTTAGCTGTATCTGAAATGCAGTTATGATTGGTTACCATAAATCCAGAAAGGCAAAGCAGTGCTGACAAAGATCCAGAGAAGTATACGTAAATGGAATGACTAAGAGGCTGAAGGAGATGTCACTGGAGATTACATTTTAAAGTCAATCATCTTCAACTGAGAAACATGAAAGCCAAGGGGCACTATGATCAAAATCAGAAAATGTATCAATATGGTAAATACTAATTTATTCACCAAATCTTGGTACAATACATTAAGCTTTTAAACTTGAAAAGATAGATCTTTTTTTCCACAAAAGATAAAAAGAAAGTTGTAGAACGTGTTATCACCAAGCAGTATTTAGGGTTAAGAATACTCAAGAAGTATACAAATTTATGTATATTAAGTCCATTCTGGGCTCCTATAGGATAGAAGTGACATCTGAGGTGAGGCCTTAAGTTTCTGAGGTTAACATCTTATAATTGCCTCACATCAAAACATTCCTTGGTGCCATCTGAGACATGACAATTGGCTGACAGCTCCCTAACAGACTCAGTAAGGCTTGCTGGTATAGTTCTTGTTATTTTTATTATAATTTTTAAAATTTATTTATTTTTATTTTTATTTATTTTTGGCTGCGTTGGGTCTTTGTTACTGCGCGCGGGCTTTCTCTAGTTGCGCGGAGCAGTGGTTTCTCTTGTTGCAGAGCACGGGCTCTAGGCTCGCGGGCTCAACAGTTGTGGCTCGCAGGCTCTAGAGCACTGGTCAGTAGTTATGGCGCATGGGCTTAGTTGCTCCACGGCATGTGGGATCTTCCCGGACCAGGGCTCGAACCCGTGTCCCCTGCATTGGCAGGCGGATTCTTAACCACTGCGCCACCAGGGAAGCCCTATAGTTCTTTTTAGTCCTTTATCTATGTATGTACAGTTGTCCCTTGAACAACACAGGTTTGAACTGGTCCACTTATACTCGGATTTTTTCCAATCAATACATACTACGCAATGCTCAATTGAATCCCTGGATGTGGAACTGCAGATACAGAGGGCCTACTGTAAAGTTATATGTGGATTTTCTACTGCACAGAGGTCAGCGCCCCCAATTCTTGCATTGTTCCATGTGTGTAATATATATATATATGTATATATATATATATATATATATGTGTGTGTGTATCTTCTTTATCTTTTATATATTTAGAATCCTTATATATCTCTATATCCTGAATTTTTCATTTATCATATACTCAACATTCTAAAACATTAAAAGTTCTTTAAAAATATTGTTTTATGGCTGTATAATAATTCACCATTAAATACGCCATAATTTACCCATTAATCTCACTGCTCATTCAAGTTTATTCCCAATTCTCACTTGTATAATGCTACAATGAATATCTTTAGTCACAAATCTTTCTATATATCTCTATATTTTCCCCCTTAAGATAAATTCCTAGAAGTGGAATTACTGAGTTAAAAGACAGTTTAAGGTTTTTTGATATATGTTGCCAAAATACCTTCCAGAAAAATTGGGCCCAATGCACACTTCCACTAGCAGTTTTAGAGACTGCCCCCTCACTACCTTTGACCATACAGTTCAATTGACAATTTGATAGGCTAAAAAAAAGTAGTATATCATTTTTATCTGAATTCCTTTGACTACTTATCAGAATAAAAATGTTTCTTATATGTTTCTTGGTCATTTGTGTTTCTTCTTTGTGAACTCTGATCATGACCTTTGTCAATAAGGCATTTTTACTTTCTTTCGGCCTTGACAAACTGAAAACCAGCTGAGATGGAGTCACATATCAGTGACTTCAGCTCCCCCTGCTGGCCAAAAAATTACTACCATGATCAAGACCTAGATTAAAGTACCACGTAGACTACACTTAAAAGCTTGCCATTTTCTGGGCTGTTGCTACAAACGCAATTTATACACGGTGATAAAAGATAAAACATTATGTGTCTAAACCCATACTTAACAGAGCTGTGATGGGAAAGGAGAAAGGGGATACCTGATCACTAATGTTTAATGATTAGTGTCACAAAAAATGTTTAAATTATAATCAGTTCACTGCCAAATTACTACCTGGATGGAACATTACAAGCATAAAATTCATTTCTCTATACTTTATTTTATTTTATTTTATTTTATTTTATTATTATTATTTTTTTTAATTTATTTGGCTGTGTTGGGTCTTCGTTTCTGTGCGAGGGCTTCCTCTAGTTGCGGCAAACGGGGGCCACTCTTCATCGCCGTGCGCGGGCCTCTCACTATCGTGGCCTCTCTTGGTGCGGAGCACAGGCTCCAGACACACAGGCTCAGTAGTTGTGGCTCACGGGCCCAGTTGCTCCGCGGCATGTGGGATCTTCCCAGACCAGGGCTCGAACCCTTTCCCCCTGCATTAGCAGGCAGATTCTCAACCACTGCGCCACCAGGGAAGCCCTCTATACTTTATTTTTATTACTGTTATTTTTTTTTATGGCCGCACCGCGTGGGCGCTTTCTGTATCTTAGTTCCCTGACCAAGGATTGAACCCAGGGCCACAGCAATGAAAGGGCCAAGTCCTAACCACTGGACCACCAGGGAAGTCCCTATACTTTATTCCAACAATGTAAAAACATTCTAGTTGCCAGATGACACTGGGTTGTCAGCACACTGGTTCTCTTTTTTAAAAGGAAAAATAAGAAAACAAAAACACCTATGCGCCCTTCATCATTCAATGAACGATTTAAAAACAAAAAACAAAACCCTCTTTGTAACCCTTATTCCAAAGCTACAAAGCTGCTCACACTAAACAGATTGGGTCCTATAGTTCCAAAGGGTAAGGCCAGGATTGGCAAATGGATGTAACTAACTCAGCTTTCCCACTGATACCCTCTTAAAGATGCATTTCACAGGTTGGGCAGTGCAGTGCTCAGACCATTCATTCATTCAACACATTTACTACATGTCATCACTTTGCAAGCAGTGATGATGGAAGACAGGACACAGCCCCTACTCTCAAAGAACTTGGAGACGAGCTGCGTGGAGAAGCAAACCTGCAATCACTGTACAACAGAAGTGCTAGGGATGCACACACAAAGGCAAAGCCTGGGTGCACAGGAAGCTCTCCACGTCAGTTACTGCTGTTACTACACCTCACTGTTATTCAAGAACTAGGACAAGTATGTTTCTAGAACAGGGCAGGAGGTCACTTTAAACAGTGGCAACTGCTTGTGTGAAGGCCCAGGGGCAAAGGAGCAACAAGGTGTACAGAAGGAACTACAAACAGCAGCTCAACGCTGCTGAGCGCAGAGAGCTCAGGAAGGAGCAGAGGAAGTGATCTGGGCCAAGGGCCTGTGTGCTTGGCAAAAGCGTGTGAACTTCACCTCGAAAGCCAGGTAAGCCATGGGGAGGAAACATATGGTCATATGAGGAGACCATTTAGCGCTGGGAAAAACACATTTGCAGATCATCAGTATATGGATGTGGGACTCATACAGAGTGAGACACAAACTTATCTAAGATGTCACTCAGGAATTACACAGGCTGGGAGGAGAGAAGGCCAAGGCAAGGCAAACACTGATTGAAAGAGAAAAAATGTCTGCAAAGAAAACTGAGAAGGAAGAGCCAGAGACGACAGCGACGACAGAAAGAGGCAGCGCTCAGACCACCTGTACTGCACTGTGCGCCAGGCACTCACCTATGTGCTTTTCATGTATTAACGCATTGCCTCCTCACAACAGTCCTGTAATGTTCAGTGCCATTATTTTTAATATTATTTTTCTCATTTTTCAGGTGAGGTAACTGAGGCACAGAGAGGCACACAGTAAGTGCAGAGCTGAAATCTGAATCTAGGAGACTCACTGCAGAGTCCACGTTCTGTATCATGACTCTACAGTGCCTTTCAGAAAGGACGACAGGAAGCCAGGAGGGACCACTACCACCACAGCCGGGGAGGACGGTCAAAGACCACAAGGAGGCCTCAGAAGATAAGGGCAGAAAGGGCAGGTACAGTAGAACACATAGGAAGAAGCTACAAATACTTCATTGGCAAAGGGACCAGTGGTCGCAGTTTAAGCGTTTTGCGTTCGTAAAGCGAGAGACTTGAGTGTGTTTATAAGCTGAGGGACAAGAGCCAACAGGGAATGGGAGGGTGAAAATGGGTTGGGAAAAGGTACAAATGACAGTCAGAGGTCCCTAACAAGGAGGAAGAAAACAGCTCAAGAGACCAGAGAGGTGGCCTAGTATAAGAAGAAACAAATACAGGGACAGTGTTGGGCCCAAGAAGAGTCCCTTCCCTGACAGGCTCTGTGCTCTATGACCGAAGAGGCAAAGTCACTGGGGGAAAGAGGTTTTCTTTGTAAGCAAGGCAGATGTTCCACTTCTGAAGAAGCCCCCACAGTCAGATGCTTTTAGAGGGACTACCCTGGTGGTGCAGTAGGTAAGGCTCTGCGCTCCCAATGCAGGGGGCCCAGATTCGATCCCTGGTCAGGGAACTAGATCCCAAGTGCATGCCACAACTAAGGAGCCCGTGTGCCACAAACAAGGAGCTGGCAAGCCGCAACTAAGGAACCCACAAGCTGCAACTAAAGAGCCCGCCTGCCACACCTAAGGAGCCCGCCTGCAGCAGCTAAGACCCAGTGCAACCAAATAAATAAATAATTTTTTTAAAGATGCTTTTAGAATTATAACATTAATTTATATTCTTTATTTGATTCTTTTACTCCTGTTTTCACTCTTATCTAGCTGTCTCATTAAATTATGATCTAGGTTGCAAACATTTCACAAGATGATTTCTAAGCAAGAAAAAAATCTAGCAAAAACTAAAATCACTAGACTGTTCAGAATAGAAAGATAATTTTTTAAAAAGATAATATTTTTCCATTTCTTCAAGTCAAGTACGTGAATATACTCTCTGAGCTTCCAGAACTTACTATGGCTACTCCCATTGTCCTCTGGAGCAAACCAGCCAACAATGCCCAGAGCTGCTCTCCCGCTCACGGCTTGACTTCTCTCCCCAGTTCTGCCTCAGCCTGGTCAGCACTCTCTCTGGCCTAGTCAAATGGCCCCTCGGCCCACAGTCCAAACAGTTATCCAATACCATGAACTCCTTCACTTCAGGATAGGGACACAGGAAAAGGAATTTGGGAACTAGCCTCTGATGACAACTAACAAAGCAATTTCATGACACATATTTATCTAAAGCAGTTCCAGACCACTGTAAAAATCGGATGAAAGCAATGGACCCTTCCTCTCCGTAAAATGCACACAGGCAAAACCACATCATTTTGCATCAGACTGTCAAAAAGCTGTCATCTTCATGTTATCCTATCCACAGAAAAGTCCCTCCAGCCATCGTTAAAGATCTATTTACTCTTCCTTGGCAAATAATTTATATAAGCTTAGTTTGCTGATATCCTAACCTACCACAGAAAGAAGGCATTAAAATAAAGGGGAGAGTTTCTGGAGGCTGGAACAAGGCCAGTAACAGCCGGATACTAAGGTAGGAAATCAGGAAAGTAGATAATCACAGACTAAAGAAAATGAAGACTAGCCCGAGAGTATGTAATACGTGCACACTACTCCATGAATACAGTTTATTTTACGGCCTCCAAAGGCACGTTACATTTCAGCACAGTACAATAAGTGGTGGGCATAGTGTAGATCTTCCATAATTTTGAATTATTATTAAAAAATAAAATTTTGTTCAGAGCACTTTTTTTTTTTTTTTTTTAATTTGGCTGCGTGGCTTGTGGGATCTTAGTTCCCCAACCAGGGATCGAACCCAGGCCCTCCGCAGTGACAGCAAGGAATCCTAACCACTGGACCACCAGGGAATTCCCCAGAGTGCCTCTTAAAGAGGCAGAAAAGCATGTAAAAGCACCTTTTAGAAAATTTTTCACCTAAGTAAACTTTTAAAGTTGTAACACTAGTTTCAGGAGAGGAAACCATCAAACAAAGGTACATACAGGCCAGTTGAGAAAGGTAAGATTTTAAAACAAAACAGAAAGGTCAGCAGCAGCCAGATTATCATGTGTCTATATGCTACATCAAAAAGGTTGAACTTTACCCTAAAGGCAAATAGGAGGGGAATGGAGGCAGAGGGCGGGCCAAATCAGTCAGGCCAGAGAAGGAACTTCCTCAAGGTCCTGCTATTTCTGGAATGACCCATACTGTCAACCCCCCAAAGAAGCTAAATGCTGGAGGATAACCATGCCGGCTTCTTCAAGTACGGCACCTGACTGAACATAAAACATCTCTTTATTCACACAGAGAATGTGTTAATTCCACATTACTGAGTATCCTTAGCTCCCAAACCCCTCGAGAGAGATACCTGGGCTTAATTCTTACGTAGTGAGGAAATCCCAAGGTTTCATCAATTTCCACAAAGGATGAGACATGGAGAACAGCCTGTAATCCTGACCTTAATTTTTCAAATCAGAATTTTACTGATAGCTAAAAGAAAAAGAATATTACCACCTTCTAAAGTTTCAATTTTATATAAATCTAAAGCTTCAATAACAAAATCTATATATTAAAGACAATTGAGATAAACAAGGCCCTACTGTATAGCGCAGGGAACTATAGTCAATATCTTGTAATAAACAATAATGGAAAAGCATCTGAAAAAGTGATTCAGTTATATATCACTTTGCTGTACACCAGAAACTAATACAACATTGTAAATCAACTATACTTCAATAAAAATTAATTAAAAAAATTAAGAAGACAAATGCATGAGACACCTAAAGAAATAATCTACTTCTTTAAATCATATGACCAATTTGCACCAAAATTTTCATTTCCTATGTGTAGGTGTTGACGGTCTGCTACCCATGATGAGTAACATTAGTCTATAGGGCTGATGAGGCTAATGGATGTTGTCATGGGTTGAATTTTGTCCCCCACGAAGAAGATATTTTGTACCACTAACCCCTAGTACCTCAGAATGTGACCTTATTTGGAGAAAGAGTCTTTACAGAGGTAATCAAGTTAAAATGAGCTCATTAGGATGGGCCCTAATCCAGTACGACTGCTGTCCTTTTAAAAAGGAGAATTTTTGAACAAAAAAGACACATACACAGAGAGAACTCTGTGTACAGATTGGAGTTATGCTGCCACAAGCCAAGGACCTACCAGATGCTAGAGGAGAGACCTGGAAGAGATCCTGCCCCAGCACCTTCAGATGGAGCATGCCCCTGCCCTCAGACTTCTAGCCTCCAGAACTGAGAGACAATACATTTCTGTTGTTTAAGCCACTTAGTTTGTGGCACTTTGTTATGGCAGCCCTAGCAAACAGATGTCATGAAGAAAATTAGCAGCTTGTGTTTGTTGAGCACATACCAAGTGTTATTCTAAGCACTTCGCATCAACAAACTCATTTAGTCCTTACAAAATCCACCATAGGATCTAGGTACTACAATTATACACTTTTCACAGGTAAGGACACCAAGTCTCTAAGAGGATGAGACACTTGCCCAACATCAGGCAGAGCCCCCCACTATGACCACTAGCTACAAGGAACTATTATTTTTAGTAATTACTTTAATAACAGTAGTAGTTCACTAAGCCAAATCGCAGATATAATATACACAAAGATCCTCTGAAGTAAATGTTAATTTCATTTCCAGTACAAAGGAGGACCCTGAACCTCGGAGAGATTTTTAAATTTCTTAAAATTGCCCCACATCACATAACCAAGAATGTGATAGTGTATCTAATTGCCAACTGGAGGGAATAAACAATGAAAATCTTTTTTTTACTAACTTTAAGAGCAAGTGAAATTTTTTAATGCCTGACCTTGCAATTCAATACTAGAAATATAAACCTACAAATTTGAAATTCTTCAAGATCCCAGGAGAAAATGTGCCCTAGATTACAGTACCCTTTGTATATGCACCCCTTCAACCACTGTTCAAGAGCTATTGCCCTCTCATTTGTGGCTCCTTGACATTTCTCTGACTTCCAGACACAGAAGAAGAAAAGATGTAAGGATTGGAAGTTTTTAAAAACTTTTTTGTATTTTTTGATTTTGATACAAACATCGGAAAGTGTGAAAAAAAAATATAATACAGCGAGAAGTCTCCTTCCCACTATGTCCTCTACCTGACCAGTTTCTAGACTTAACAGGTAACTGATGTCACCATTTTCTTGTTTATTCTTCTGAAGTGTTTTTTAATGCATATACAACAAGCCAATACAAATTTTCTTTTCTCCCTTCTTTTTTTTCAAAAAACACAAAGGGTAACATATCATACACACTTTTCTGCATCTTGCTTTTATTGCCTAAACGTTTATCCTGGAGATCTTTCCATATCCTATTGAATCATATTTTAATTATGTCCTTTTGTTTGTCAAGAATACTTTTTACTTGCTTTCATCATAGTTCAGTCTAGCACACAAGGCACTAGCACACAGGCAACCAGCAGTCCCTGAGAGCTACCTGAGACAACTGATGGTGGCACCATATCACACACCAAAGACCTTGTTATCTCTTCTCTCCATCTCATCTTCACTTTGATCTTTTCTCCAACTCACCCAATTCTCCTCCTCCTCCTCCCTGTTCTTCTCCCATCTCACACATACCCTAACCCTGACAACTGTACATAAAAACACCAAACATCACTGATACTGCTTAGTCATGGCTAGCAATAAAGAAGCTGCAGACCCCTGATATAGAGAAAGGGGTAAATAACTCCATGGGAACTAATTAACAAGAGTGCCTTAGGGACTTCCCTGGTGGTCCAGAGGATAAGACTCCTCACTCCCAATGCAGGGGGCCCAGGTTCGATCCCTGGTCGGGGAACTAGATCCTGCAGGCATGCCACAACTAAGACCCGGAGCAACCGAAATAAATAAATAAATAAATGTTTTTTTGTTTTTTTGTTTTTTTAAAAGAGTGCCTTGGGCTTCCCTGGTGGCGCAGTGGTTGAGAATCTGCCTGCCAATGCAGGGGACACGGGTTCGAGCCCTGGTCTGGGAAGATCCCACATGCCGCGGAGCAACCAGGCCTGTGTGCCACAATTACTGACCCTGCGCATCTGGAGCCTGTGCTCCGCAACACGAGAGGCCGCGATAGTGAGAGGCCCGCGCACCGCGATGAAGAATGGCCCCCACTTGCCGCAACTAGAGGAAGCCCTCGCACAGAAACGAAGACCCAACACAGCCAAAAATAAAATAAATAAGTAAATAAATAAATAAATTTTAAAAATGCAAAAAAAAAAAGAGTGCCTTAAATTGAGGAGCTTTTGTTTGGAGTTATTTTTCCTTTGTTATTTATGTTTCTTTTTGTACTTTCATTCTTGGAAAGGGTGAGTATTGGTACTATTTTCTATAAGCCTGGGAAAAGAAATAAGCACATAATGAGGTCTGACGTTTAAGTAATGCCTTATAGAACTAGAGTTCATGCTGAAATAAGATAATCAGAAACAAAGTGTAAGAACTATAGAAAATAAATATTTTGGCTCCAAAGTATACATTTTAATTAGCCTACCTTTTTTTTTTTGACTTAAAAATAAGCAGTTGCAATCTGAAAACACATCTCAGAAACATTTTAAAGGTATTCACAAATGAAAAAGAGAATAAAGTTCCCTCTCTCTTTTTTATTTTCCATCCTGCAAGTTCAGTTATCCTTTTCCCATCCCCCCGCAAAAAAGTGCCTTTTTCCCCTGCCCAGATCACACTACAGTTTTTAAGGGTTTTTCTTAAGTCATAAAAGGAGGAGGAAAATGTTAGCAAATAAAAAATTTGTTTAGACTCAGAAGAGGTCTTCCATTGAGCAAAGGGTTAAATTAAGGCAGTCACATAACTACATTCTTAAGTAGTTAACAGGTGGTAACACACAGTATGGAGTACTGACTTCACTCTGTATTCCTGTCATTCCAGAGGGCTTTGGTGCAACTTCAAGGGTTAGTGTAGAACTTGCCCAGGTTCAGAGATTTAGAGGTAAAATGTCATATATATAGATATATAGATATCTAATCTATATCTATAGATCTTAAAAAGCAGGTCTCTATGTATCTAATCCATTAGTTAAAACTGTAAAATAAAAATCTAATATATTGATCCCCAGTTCCTTGGGTTTCTACGGAACTAGAACCTGTGGATATCCCCTTGCCTGCTTCCTAAAGACAACAAATGCCACCAGGTCGTGGCACTAAACACTCAATACCAAAGAGAAATATTCTTGTACAAGGTCCTCCAGTTCCTATAGGTTCAGGACTTCTGGCTGGGTTTCCCATGCAACCCCTCCAACTCTACAGGGAGACTGGCTAGAAAAACTGTGTCTCTCTGGCTTCCTTTATACTAATATAAGCACTCCTCATCCAACAATAGCAGCTGCAACATAAATGAAGATGAGAACTCAGTCTACATTTACCTAAAGATTTCCCACAATCCAAATATTTAGTTTACACAGACTGCATTAATATCTGATTTATTCACTGCATTAATTTGGAATTCCACAGGACAGATTACCAGACAACAATCTTAACTACACTAGTATTTAGCTCTGAAGGAAGCAACCTGTGCCACCCCATGAAGCTGGTGGGGGTCTTCCATCACTCCTTATCTTTCCCCATCCTTCCTCCCATTTTCCTCCCTACGTGTATCTGAAGCTTTGTCCTCTGCTTAGTCCTAATGGAGACATATATGTACAAGAACTTGAAGTAGCCAAGAGACTGGAGAACCACCACATCACTGAAAGCTTTTTAATGTAAAGATCATCTGCCCACACTGCCCCCAAAGAGGCGCATCTTGTGAGATGAAACATGGCACAAAGTGCTACCTGTTGAGAAAAATGGTGTAAATTCGCATGCAAAGGACCAGGGAATAGCAGGAGAACTCTCCAACAGAGCTATACACATAAACGAACAGGTCTTAGAATGTTCTAACATACTAAATGAAGTTTCGGAGTAAATAAATGGCTAGTGACACATCTTTTGTAACACATGAATCAGCTACAGATTTGCAAGAGTGGGACACACCCTAGCACCTATGACACTAAAGTACCTGTTTGAAAGTGGACCTGGCTGTCTGAATTGCCAATCCATCCTACTGAGATTGGAACAGAATTTTACAACTATGTGGGTTGTCATAATTTAAAATTAAAAAATAAACACATCATTTTCATGGAAATTAATTTGAGAACTTCATTAATATTTTAACACCAATGATTAAGAACAGTAGCAATACAAAGTAAGGAGTAACTAATCAGTCCTAGGAAGCAAACACAACAGTTTTTTTGAGGGGAAAGGAATGTCGGGTAAGAGGGTTGACGAACTGCAAATTCAAGAACTAGAAAATCCTCAATTGTAAAGAAAAAGAAATAATATGAGGCCTTTAATTAAAAAAAAAAATAAAACACATCTTACCTTAAGAAGCATCCAAATAGCATTCATAGTGTCAGGAATAGTTCAGACAATACTCAGAAATGAGCAAGAAGGGAGTCTTAGTAATCCCCCAGTCACCAAGTATGAGCAGGAAGGAAAATCTTTTGTTTCAAGAAGGTATCTGAAAGAGAGGACTTTCATTTAGATTTAAAATAATCAAGAATAAGCAAATAAAAAAGAATAAGCAAATAGTTTAAGCTATCTGGACAGAGATTTGAAGTACTGTTTGCCTCACCATCTTGAAAAGATGTAGAAAATACCATCCCCTTTGGAAAAGGACAAATGTGTGTGGTATAGGTATCTCCGTATGTATGTAGAAATATATTTTTCCATAAAATTGGATTAAATGTATAACACATATTTTAGATAATATAAAATTGCTTATCAAATAATTAGAAAGCCAAAACCATTTTTCCCAGATAGAAAAATGATTATCCAGGGTACTTCATAAACACTATTAAAAAATGATTTGTTAACTGATCACCTAAAAAAGCCCCTTACGGGGACTTCCCTGGTGGCCCAGGGGTTAAGAATCCACCTGCCAATGCAGGGGACATGGGTTTGAGCCCTAGTCCGGGAAGATCCCACATGCTGCGGAGCAACTAAGCCCGTGTGCCACAACTACTGAGTCTGTGCTCTAGAGCCCATGAGCCACAACTACTGAGCCTGCGTGCCACAACTACTGAAGCCTACACGCCTAGAGCCCATGCTCTGCAACAAGAGAAGCCACCGCAATGAGAAGCCCGTGTACCACAACGAAGACCCAACACAGCCAAAAATAAGTAAATAAAATAAATTTTTTTAAAAAGCCCCTTGCCACGTTTAGTTTTATTTAATAAATTAAAACCTCTCTGATCATTCTGATTGTCCTAAATTTTCTTGAGTTTAAGTTGCAGAGCCCATTCTACATGAAAAGTAAAATCCATTCTTGACTAAAGTGCTACAAACAAAAGACTCTTCTTTCTTAGAGATCTTTAAAAGCAAACCAAACAACTTAATTTTGAGGATGGGAGGGAGGCAAGTTTGTCTGGAAGTAGGAGGATGGATTAAATGACCTCTTGTAGGATCCTTGCCCACGTCCCAGGCCTGAATGAAAATTCCAGCTTAACCAGTTACTGCTTCGCTTAAAATGGAGGCTTGCCCGAGTAGGGACAAAAATAACAGCACCCACCTCTGTAAAATAAATTTCAAAAAATTCAAAGAATATACAGTACCCTCATTTTTAAGAAAAATTAAAAATAAAAACCTCTGGAGTGGATTTGTTCTTCCTATGCGTTTGTCACTTCGGCTTCAAAGACTTGGCATCACTTTCCTTACCGCTCGTCGGATTTTTTTTTGAGGGGGGGGAAGGTAGGGGGGAGTTTGACTCTTGACCCAAGTCTCGGGAGGGCTTAAGAGCCCCTCCATGATCCCCACCGCAAAAGCCAAGGGGCGAAGAGAAAGGGGAGAGCCCGAGTTCCCACCCCTCCCCCCACCCTGGACCCCAGTCCCAAACCTACCCCCCTTCCCACAGTGGTGCGACTCCTTCTGCCCCAAACCCATTGTTAGGGAGGGGGCGAAAGGGAGAGTGGGCTCAAGCAGGGGCGCCTGCGGCCGTTGCCCCGGCTCGCTTCAGGAGGGGGCGGCCCGAGGGATGCAGCTTCCCTTCCTCTCCGCGTCGGTCCGTCCCACCTCGGCTCGGCCTGGCGCCCCGGGCTCTGCTCGGCGCCCCCGGCCCCGGGCCCGGCCCAGCCCGCCCCCAGAGCAACAGGCCCCCAGCCCCTCTGCCCGCAACCTGGGGCCCAGGCCTGCGGGTGGGCGCGGGGCGGGGGTCCCTGTGCCCCACACACGCGTCCCCGCTCCCCCAGCCCAGCCGCTTCCAGGGCCCTCGGCGGCGCCCGCTCCCCGGGCCCGTCGGCCCCCCGCCTCCCGGCCGGGCCGCCCCCCCAGGTTCCCGCGGTCGGGGCCGCCTACCCTTCCCCACCATCACCCCTACCGACTCGTGCCCCCACCCCCTCGGGCACCAGTGCCAACGGCGGCTCCCCCAGCCCCGGACCTACCTGCACGGCTCAACCAAGCCTAGAAGTGGGGGCGGGGAATCTTCCGCCCTCCTATGTCTCTCATTGGCCCTTCCGAGGAACATCGGGAGCGCCATTGGCTGATGGAGGATGTCCGTCAGAGCGGTGGGGCGGGACAGAAGCGGAGAGGGATGCTGGTGCCTCGGCGTCTCTGTCTCTGGGTATCTCTCTGTCTCTGTCTCAGCTCCTGGAAATGAGAGACATTTGGATGAGAGGACTGGAAAGGGGCCTCAGGTGGAAGGAATAGAAATAGGAACCCTGGCAGAGCTTCCCACCAGTCTGCCACTCCGAACCCCCTACCTAAGTCCCCTTGAGATCCTCTTACCCATCACCCCCAACCCCGGCCCCTCACCCTTGTAGGTTCTTCATCCAGGAAGCGATGTGATGAAAACTCGAGGCCGGAAGGCCACAGAGGGAGATTTTATATAGGTATATAAAATATACACATACAAATACTTATATATAAAGTCAACCAGATATAAGGTCACTAGGGCCTGGAGAGGGAAGGGCACACATCTCACAGGCAAGGAAGGACTTGAGATATAGCCAAAATAAGAAAGAATCAAAAATCACTCTAAGAGCTGAGAACAGTGGTTTCTTCCTAGGAGGGGAGCTGAGACGACCGGGTGGGAGGAAGACTTACATTTCACTGTATATCCTTTTGTATCTTTTGATTTTAGTACCGTTCACAAAGATTCCCATTTTTTGAATTTAATTAGCTTAAATTTTAAAATAATTCTAAGGTTTCAAAACCAGGGGGACAGATAAGATGGTCGTCCAGGCAAAGCGGGACAACATGCAGATTTAGAGAGGAATTTTAGTTTTTAATATGTTCAGTTCCAGATACCAGTGGTAAACCAAGTAGAGGTGTCCCAGAGGCAAGTGGAGTTAGGAAACTTGGGAGAGGGTGGATAATCTGGACTAGGGGAGATTTGGAGTTCTCCGCCTAAATATGGTGATAAGTGACATGCTAAAGGATAAAATCCCCATAGAAATGGAAAGAGACACCCATAGTAAGGTCAGGAGCATGAAAAGAAACAGAAAGAGGGTCAGTGAGACAAGAACAAGAGAGTGAAAAGGTATGAAAGTTAAGGGAGGAAGGGTCTCTGGAAAAATAAAATAGTAAAACTATGAGAACCTCACAGGTCTTACGACTCACTTCAGAGACCCTCTTTAGCCTCATTCAATAAGAATGAAAACTTGCTGTACACCTGAAACTAACACAACATTGTAAATCAATTATACTTCAATTTTTAAAAAGCTTTTTAATTAAAAAACAAAAAGAATGAAAGCCAAGAGAATACTCAAAAAGCAGAGTTCTTAACTTTTTCATACATGCACCCTTCTCAGAATGTTTTTAAATGCGTGACAAATATACACAGAAATTCAAAGGAAACCAATTACATTAAAATACAATTTTCAAGATATTTTTTAAAGTGTAACATAGCAATATATGTGCTTTGTATTAAATCTATTAAATAATAAGATCTAGTGGCAGGCCTAATGACCACCATAATTTTGAGGTGGTAAATGAGTAAAAATAATATTTCAAGATACCCACAACTGTCATATAATAAGAAAATACCTGTGATTTCTATTGGTGACAAGATCACAGGTACTGCTAATACTACTTGGTTTGTTATCTCCATTCATAATTGAAGGAAATACTAATTTCCTGTTTTTAATTTTCTGTTAGACTTTTGCAAAAATACAGGCATATTACCTTTTCCTGATCCAAGTTCATGGATTTCCTAATCTATGGACCCCAGGTTAAGAAATCCTATCGGAAAGAAATCATTCTTCCCCTACCCACATAGAGGTGTGACCGTGCTTCCCCCACCCCCATCTCTGTCTCTCTCTTACCCTTCCCCACTTGCTCCAAGCACCCTCTGGTCCCCAGTCCTGCCTGCAGATGTTTGATGGCTCTGTGACACTAAGAACAGGGGTGATGAATGAGGGTTGGAGGAAAGATATATATACACCTTATCTGTCTTCAAAGAAAAAAGAGAAAGCTCTGAGGTGTATTGCAGATCCGAAAAGATGAGGAAGAGGAGCCCAGGATGGGGTATCATTCACTACCAAGAGGGAAAAAAAATTATAAAAAGAAAACATCTTTATCAGTTAAGAAAGAATCTTTTCTCTGAGTTTATTAATATTGCTCAAATTAGCCCTAGAGAACATCTGCAATTCAGTATCTTATTTCATAAATCTGTAAAATTGGGCAAAAAATAGTAACTACCTCCTAGGGGTTTTGTGAGGATTAAATTAGTTAATACATATAATGGATTTAAAATAGTGCCTGACACAGGCTAAACACTCAGTTTTTTGTTTTTTGTTTTCTTTTTTTTAAACATCTTTATTGAAGTATAATTGCCTTACAATGGTGTGTTAGCTTCTGCTTTATAACAAAGTGAATCAGTTATACATATACAATATGTTCCCATTTCTCTTCCCTCTTGCATCTCCCTCCCTCCCACCCTCCCCATCCCACCCCTCTAGGTGGTCACAAAGCACCGAGCTGATCTCCCTGTGCTATGCGGCTGCTTCCCACTAGCTATCTATTTTACATTTGGTAGTGTATATATGTCCATGACACTCTCTTACCCTGTCACATCTCACCCCACCCCCTCCCCATATCCTCAAGTCCATTCTCTAGTAGGTCTGTGTCTTTATTCCCGTCTTGCCACTAGGTTCTTCATGGCCTTTTTTTTTTCCCTTAGATTCCGTATATATGTGTTAGCATACTGTATTTGTTTTTCTCTTTCTGACTTACTTCACTCTGTATGACAGACTCTAACTCCATCCACCTCATTACAAATACCTCCATTTCATTTCTTTTTATGGCTGAGTAATATTCCATTGTATATATATGCCACATCTTCTTTATCCATTCATCTGTCGATGGACATTTAGGTTGCTTCCATGTCCTGGCTATTGTAAATAGAGCTGCAATGAACATTTTGGTACATGACTCTTTTTGACCTATGTAAACACTCAGTTTTTAACTATCTTTATTATTATATTTGGCATGCTGCTTTCCGGCGCATTCCATGAAAATTTCTGGTAAGATTATTTGTATTAATGACATATATAGTAGCAAATTGAGTGCTAAGAAGGTTAGCCCAGAACTCTTGCTTTTCATTTAAATCCTTCAAAATTAGAATACTCCATTTTTTCCAGGTACATTTTCATTCCTCTAGTGGGGAATAATATCAGTGTCTCTTTAAAGTGATTGTAAACTTGGAAAAAAATGTCTGGCTACTCATATTACAAAGGACTAATTTCCATAATGCTGTATATAAAGACCTCCTACAAATCAATAAATAAAGCCCAGCAATCCTTGTACACTGCTGGTGGGAGTGTAAACTGGTAGAGCCACTTTGGAAATGACTTTGATATAATCCAATAAAAGTTAAGATATACATACTCTATCAGAGCAGTCCCACTACTACATATACATTATTAGGGAATGCAGAATTTCAAGTGTCAGGATGACTATACAAGAATATTCATAGCAGCGTTGTTCCTCAGTGACCCAGAAAGGAAACAGCCCAAATGTCTACCAAGCATAAATGGTTAAATTGTGATATATTTGTACAGTGAAAATTAATAAATGATGGTTATATTCAACAACATGAGTACCTTTTTGCAAAGGTAATATTGAACACAAAAGAAAGCAAGATACAAAAAAATATATCTAGTATTATTCCATTTATATAGAGTTTAAAAGCAGGCAAAAGTAAACTATATTCTTTAGGGATGCTTAGATAGGAGGTAAAATAAGGAAAAAGAAGGAAATGAACACAATAAAAGTCAGGAGAGCCGGTCGGGGGCAGAAGGAGTTTTGTTTGATTGGGAGTAGGGGTTGTTCTTAGGGGCTGGCAGTGTTATACTTTTGATCAAGTGACGGGTACACAAGTATTTGCTCTGTAACTATTTATTAAAATGTACCCCAAAATGTATATATTTTTTCTGTATGTATGTTATATTTCACAAAGAAAATATTTTTTTAAAAAATCTCTGTAGAAAAAAATGGACAAAAGATACGACAGAAATTTCACATAAAAGGAAAATAAGAATTGTTCTTAAACAAATGAAAAGATGCTAAACTTTACTAAAAGACGTGCATTTAAAACTCCACTGAGGGAATTCCCTGGCGGTCCAGTGGTTAGGACTCCGTGATTTCACTGCTGAGGGTGAGGGTTCGATCCCTGGTCAGGGGACTAAGATCACATGAGGCATGACCAAAAAAAACGAAAAACAAAAAAAACTCCACTGAGATACTAACAGGTCATGAAGATAACGCTTGCTAACACATTGTGTTGGCAATGGAGAAGGGAATAGCCATTTTTTGCATCACTGGTGAAAATATAAGTTGTTCCAACATCTATGGAGGGCAATTAGGTAATAGCCATCAAAATTATAAATGCAAATAACCTTTAATTTAGCAATTCCATCCTTAGGGATTTATTCATTCATTCAAATATTTATTTAGCACCAACTATGTGGCAGGCACTGTTTTATGCTCTAGAATTTATCATATATTCTATGAAAAGTCTGGGAACATGGGGCTGTTTATTATTATCATAGAGTTGCTCACAAGAAAGAAGGCTTGAATCTCAACCAGAGAATACAATTAAGATTATATCAGAGCACATTAAATAAAATGAAAAAAGTGTAATAAATGTTTCCCTACTTACAAATCTTTAGATAATCTGTGTATACACGGCTATTGGTTTGTTTTTGAAACATTGTAAACGATGAGGAGAATAAAATTTAAATGCACTTCATTACAGGAGTGGTTAAATAAATTATGATTTGCATCCTGCTCTGTCACCAGGGCTGTCTTCATGGGCATGTGAGCTATGCAGTCACACAGGGTCCCACACTCAGAAGGGCCTCATGATTTGCTGTTGCCTCTTGAAGCAGAGGAGCTATGAACAAATTGGGTGTCACCATTCCTTGCCACCTCATTCGCAAATAGCATCTGTGATGTTCCATGAGCACAGAATTCTGGTGGACTCGTGATACGTGGGAAATTCAGCAAATTTGTACAAGGTAAGTGTGTTACATGTATGACTGACTAAGCATTGAGAGGCCATGCTTTCCTTTTGAACTAGAACTTGCTCTGAAGCCAGAAAGAAGACAGTTTTCTAAGAAACATGGAAGACCAAGGAGCCATATCATATCATTTCTTACTTGCATTACTTCTCCGTGTTAGCCAATCACTTATGCTGAAAATGATGACATAGAAGGCGACAAGGCAACCCAGAGTTCCTTTTCCTTTCAGTCCTTCCTTGCTTATCAGGAAGCTGAAAGTAAAGTGTTGGTAGAATGTGCACATATCAAGAAGTGAAATCAAAACATTTGAGTTCATTTATCTAGAGTTCCCATTGTTCTGGTAAGAATAAATTAGACGTGCGAGTACAAGTTACAAAATACAAATTGTATAATTTCGGTGATTCAACATAGGAGTTAAATGCTCTTTAAAACTGGCATTGCACAATATAAAGAAGGATGGTAAATTTCATAATAACGATTTAAATTTAAAATTTCTCTTTACTTAGATGACATTGAATAGCAAATAAAAAGCACCATGGTGAGACAAGTTAGAGACCATGAAAGAATGGAAAAAGCTTTATATTTTAGTGCCTTTAATGGTACTTTCCCCCTGCTTTTTGAATAAGGGACCCACATTTTCACTTTACACTGAGCCCCTCAAATTAGATAGCTTGTCCTGTTCATCACTTATGAATTTTGTGACATTGGGCAAGTTATTTAAACACTCACCTCTGCAAAGTGGGAAGAACAATCATACCTATCTAATAGTATTGTTGAGAGGATTAAATATGCTAATAAGTAAAACTCTTAAAGTTTAGCTATTTTATATTTAATATTATTATCATTATAGCTGTGTTGCTATTATCAAATAGACCATAGAAGAGTATCCAGTCTTAAAAAAGAAAGAGGAAGTCTTTCTTTTACTACATGTACTGCTAGAGAGTGATCTCCAAAATATATTAAGTGAAAAAACAAAAAAAGGTGTCAAACAATGTTTTTGACATGCTTCCATTTGTGTAAGGAAGGAGACAAAAAAAAATGTCTTACATATGTACTTGCATACACTTAAAACGTGTTTCTGGGAGAGGTCACAATTAAATAACACTGGTTGCTTTCAGGGAGGGGAACCGAGCAGCTGGAAGATGAGGTGAGAGGGGAATTTTTCTCTCTTCAAACTTTTGAACCATGTCAAAGTATCACTTATCAAAAAATAAATTAAACATTTTAAACATCTTCTATATTTTATTTTACACAATGCGCTGCCAGGCACAGAAGCCTAAATAAATAACTGTTGGCTAAAATATTTCTTTAGAATTTAAAATGGGGGCTTCCCTGGTGGGGCAGTGGTTAAGAATCCGCCTGCCAATGCACGGGACACAGGTTCAAGCCCTGGTCCAGGAAGATCCCACATGCCGCGGAGCAACTAAGCCCGTGCGCCACAACTACTGAGCCTGCGCTCTAGAGCCCGTGAGCCACAACTACTGAGCCTGCGCGCCACAACAACTGAAGCCCACGCACCTAGAGCCCGTGCTCCGCAGCAAGAGAAGCCACCGCGATGAGAAGCCCGCGCACCGCAATGAAGAGTAGCCCCCACTCTCCGCAACTAGAGAAAGCCCGCACGCAGCAACGAAGACCCAACACAGCCAAAAATAAATATAAATAAAATAAATAAATTGAAAACTATATATTTTAAAAAATTTTTAAAGGGGTAAGATCAGTTATAAGCTCTTTTTTTCTCAGTCAGACACAAAGGCGTCTGATGTGACATTCCAAAGTAAAGACAGTAACTACAGTATCTAAAGTAAGCTTGTACTTTTCATCCTTGTTTGTCCATACATAGAACCCTGTGTGACACTTTACAGAGAAACTAGAGAAAATCTTGGTGATTAGACAGACCAGGCGAGGTTAAGGAGCTTGTGCTAGTCCCAGATGGGCTTGGTTGGTGATAGATTGGGGTGCTTTCCACCTACCAGGTGCTGTACTGGAGGGGCAGCAGTGAAGAGGAAAACCAAATTTCATTTTCACCAAGTAATTACGATACCCTGTGATGAGAGTTAGGGTAATGGAGGTTCCTGTGACCATGGGTGCACATATTAGGGGGACAAGCAAATTCTGTCCCTCAGTTTTATTTCCCCAACAACTGCATTGAGATCTTATAATAACAGCTCATGTGTTCTAGTCAAAGATGATACACCAAACCATTATCCAAAAGCCATGTTCCTTAAGTCTGGGTGATCCGTTCACCCGCACCTATGGGCCTCATTGTACACAATTGATCTGTGAAGATCAGGGGTGGGGATGTAATTTGGGGCCATGTGACTCATGAACAGGAAGTACCAATAACAGTGGTTTTACCATGTAGGATCTTAGGCAAATATTTAATGACTTGATTTCTCAGTTTTCTCAAAATAATACCTACCTCCTAGGGTTGTTGTCAATATTAACACAGGTAAAGCCTTGCACAGAGTAGATGCTCAGTAAAGGTGGCCTGATGCTATTGCTGTTACTGTTCAGTCCTTAGGACTCTGGTCTTCTGGTTTAAAATATGAGAAGAGATGAGATCCTGAGTTGTATGCACTACTCTCACATCCTTTCACTTGTGTTGATTTTCCTTCACAGTATCACATATTTACCACTTCCTTTCCTTCCCACTGTCATCAGCTTAGTTAAGAGATCACTGGATGGTGATATTCAGTAGGACTGGAGTAAAATGCAAGTAGGTATATGTTGACTCTATTTATTCCTAAGTAATAGCACAAGACACTGGGCTGTCCCTCATGAACCCCAGCAGCTGGTTGCTGACTGCTGTTAGCAATTAGGTTTCTGTACATCTAAATCTCTATAGTCATTAAGAAAATAGTTATTGAGCACCTGCCAAGGTGCTAAAGATGCAATGATGATTAAGATGGTGTCCCTGCCTTCAAAGTTTACATGGAAGTGGGGAAAACAGCCAAAAACAGACAAAAGCCTTACAATGGAATAAATGCTGAGATAGAAGGAAGCATGGGCGTGAGGTGGGCAAGCAGGGAACAGAGGGAACAGCATGTGCAAAGCCCAGAAGGTGAGAGACAGCAACCACTTTCCAGAAACTGATAGTTCAGTATGGCTGAAGCATGGCGTTCAAGAAAGAAAATTAATTAATCTGGAATAGTGGTCTCAAACTTCAATATGCATTGAAACCACCCTTGTTAAAAGAGCCTCCTGGGCTCCATCCCTGGAGATTCTGATTTAGTGGGTAGGAGTGAGGTCTACTGACCAGAGTGGCCAGTCTGAGGGCCACATTCTGAGAACCACTGATCTATAGAAGATGAGGGGTAGGATCAACCTGCAGAGAGCCTTGAATATTATGCTGAGAGGTGTATGCTCCACACTTGGGGGCATGGAGAACTTTTTAAAAAAATTTATTTTATTGACGTATAGTTGATTTACAATGTTGTGTTAGTTTCTGCTGTACAGCAAAGTGATTCAGTTATGCATATATATATTCTTTTTAAAAAATATGGAACGCTTTGCGAATTTGTGCGTCATCCTTGCATAGGGGCCTGCAGGGAGAGCTTTTGAGGAGTTTAAGCCTTCAAGAAATACAGTCACATTTACTTTTTAGAAAAATCACTCTGGATGCAATATGAAAAATTGTTCAGAGAGGATAAGACTGGAGTCCAGGAAAGCAGTTAGGAGGCTGCTGCAGAACCCAGTTGAGAAATCACAAGGACCTGAAATAAGACAATTTGACCTGGGTTATCATTTGACCTGGGTGGCAGCAGCTAATCCATTTGCCTTTAAATGTTTTTGGCTAATGTCTCCTAGGTAGCAGCTTCCACTTTGGGAGAGTTCTGAGTTAGGGAAATAAAGGCAAGTCCTTTGAGCTAGTCCTTCAGGGAGCCACTGGGCAATCAAAACAAACAACCAAGTAGAGTTATACATGTAGTAAACAATCTTATGGTTACCAGGGGGGAAGGGGGGGAGGAATAATTTGGGAGATTGGGATTGACATATACACACTACTATATATAAAATAGATAACTAATAAGGACCTACTGTATAGCACAGGGAACTCTACTCAATACTCTGTAGTGGCCTGCATGGGAAAGGAATCTAAAAAAGGAGTGAATATATGTATATGTATAACTGATTCCCTTTGCTGTACAGCAGAAACTAACACAACATTTTAAATCAGTTATACTCCAATAAAAAACAAACAAACAAACAAGTACAGTTCTTTGAGAATAAGGTCCATTCTTCTTCCTTTGGTACTAGGAGATTATACTGGGAATGCAAGCCGTTGTCTTCTAGATCAACGCTGAGCTGGAGAGAGAAAAATGGGGCTAGACTAAGTTAAAATACCACAAAACTCTCTTACCAAGATCCAGCTGTTTTTTTCTTGATTACTCATTCCCTGGGTTGCTGTAAACTTTTGATTCGTTTTCAGAGTCCCAGTGAGGTTGATTCTGACAGTTTTTGTCAGGTTATTCATTGCTTTTGTGGAGGGACAGACTTTTAGAGTTTGCTACTCTGCCATTTTTGCTGATATTTTTTAGTCTCCAATGAACAAATCTAACACTTCTTTGGTTAAATTTATTCCCTAAGATTCATTGTTGTTGTTTGCTGCTATTGTAAATGGAATTGTTTTCTTAATTTCATTTTCAGGTTGTTCATTGCTAGTGCATAGAAATAGAATTGATTTTTGTATATAGATCTGATATCCTACCACGTTGCTAAACTTGTTTATTAGTTCTAGCAGCTTTAGGATTTCCTCCATGTCATCTGCAAATAAAAATAATTTTACTTCCTCCTTTCCAACTTGGATGCCTTTTCATTCTCTTTCATGTTAATTGCCCTAACTGGGAATTCCAGTACAACGTTGAATAGAAGTGGTGAGAGTGGGCAGCTTTGTTTTGTTCCTGGTTTTAGGAGAAAAACGTTTAGTTAGTATTTCACCACTAAGTATGCTGTTAGCTGTGAGGTTTTCATTAGATGCCCTTTACTGGGTTGAGGAAACTTTCTTCTATTCAGAATTTGTTGAGTGTACATGCTTTTATTTTATGTATGTATTTATTTAAAAGTATTTTAGAGGGGAGGGATAAATTGGGAGACTGGGATTGACATATACATACTACTATATATAAAATAGATAACTAATAAGGACCTATTGACCAGCACAGGGAACTCTACTCAATGCTCTGTAATGGCCTATATGGGAAAAGAATCTAAAAAAGAGTGGATATATGTATTTGTATAACTGATTCACTTTGTTGTACAGCAGAAACTAATAACATTATAAATCAGCTCTACTCCAATAAAAATTTTTAAAAATATTTTATGCATTTAAAATGTTATTTTAAGAAGTGGTTCATAGGCCTTGTGAGATTGTCAAAGCATTCCATGGCATGATTATTGTAAAGGACCTCTGCTATACGGCAACATCTTCTGGGGATGAGTGGCAGCTCTAGAGCAGGCTTATGCTTCTCTAGTTTGTCATGGTCCCTACCATCCCCTGTAACATTTTTAATACCTGGGTGCTATGGATTGAATTGTGTGTGTCCCTCCAAAATTCATATTGAAGCCCTAAACCCCAAGGTGACTGTATTTAGAGACAGGGTCTCTTTGGAAATAATTAAGGTTAAATGAGGTCATAAAGTTAGGTCCCTGATCCAATAGGTTTAGAGTCCTTATAAGAAGAGACACTGGGACTTACCTGGCAGTCCAGTGGTTAAGACTCTGTGCTTCCATTGCAGGGGGCAATGGTTCGATCCCTGGTTGGGGAACTAAGATCCCGAATGCCTCTCGGCCAAAAAAAACACAAATAAAAACAAAAAGAAGAAGAGACATCAGAGTGCCCCCTCACTCTCTCCCTCTCTCTCTCTTTCTCTTAATTTCCCTCCCCTGCCATGTGAGGACATAGCAGGAAGGTGGCCAGGAAGGTGGCCATCTACAGGCCAGGAAGAGAGTCCTCACCAGAAACCAAACACTATCAGAATCTTGATCTTGGATTTTCCAGCCTCTGGAACTGTGAGAAAATACACTTCTGTTGTTTAAGCCATCCACTCTATGGTATTTTGTTATGGCAGCCTGAGCAGACTAAGACACTGGGTCTGCATCACTCAATTTGTATTCTAGTTTGTGACACCGCCCCCAACCCCACCTGGATTAAATGATCGTGAAGGCAAGATCCAAGATTAGTTAGGAAGGAAGCAAAATCAGGATGGGTTTTTAGGGCTTCCCTGGTGGTGCAGTGGTTAAGAATCCGCCTGCCAATGAGGGGGACACGGGTTTGAGCCCCGGTCCGGGAAGATCCCACATGCCGTGGAGCAACTAAGCCCGTGCACCACAACTACTGAGCCTGCTCTCTAGAGCCCGCATGCCACAACTGCTGAGCCCGCAAGCCACAACTACTGAGCCCACGTGCCATAACTACTGAAGCCCGTGCACTTAGAGCCTGTGCTCCACAACAAGAGAAGCCACTGCGATGAGAAGCCTGAGCACTGCGACAGAGAGTAGCCCCCGCTCGCCGCAACTAGAGAACGCCCACGTGCAGCAACAAAGACCCAACGCAGCCAAAACTAAAATAAATAAGTTTTTAAAAAACCTTAGGGCTTCCCTGGTGGCTCAGTGGTTGAGAATCTGCCTGCTAATTCAGAGGATACGTGTTCGAGCCCTGGTCTGGGAAGATCCCACATGCCGCGGAGCAACTAGGCCCATGAGCCACAACTGAGCCTGCGCGTCTGGAGCCTGTGCTCCGCAACAAGAGAGGCCACGATAGTGAGAGGCCCGCGCACCGCGATGAAGAGTGGCCCCCGCTTGCCGCAACTAGAGGAAGCCCTCGCACAGAAACGAAGGCCCAACACAGCCAAATAAATAAATAAATAAATAAATAATAATTAAAAAAAAAAAAACCTTAAAAAAAAAAGATGGGTTTTTAAAAAGATTAATAGGATTTTGCCTCTATAAGATGGAAGAACTGAGGACAATGGAAAGAAGTAAGAAAGTTGGAAAGGGTTAAAGTTATGGGTCAGAGAGCTGAATCCTGGAATGGGACTTTCAGAGATGGAACAGGTCCACGGCCTGGCAAGTTCCCTTGCATGGTCGTGGGTGGAAGCTGCTATAGATTTGAAGGTCATTCGAGTTGAAGAAATTGAGGGAAGATGAGGCATACATGTTTAAGCTAGCCAGGATGATGGAAAGGAAGATACAAACCTAGGTGACCAAACTATAAGTTAACATGGAGGAATGGCTGGAATGATGGATGATGAGTTGAGGTGGAGAAGCGGGTCTCCTGGCTGGATGACATGAACCTCAAAAGGAAGAGACTGTGCATGGAGGTGGAGGAGCGAAGGTGGAGGGCAGCAGGGGAAGCTATGGGAATTCTACCCTCCTTTAGTGTTCTCTCCATCCACACAAATCTCATCATCTAATAAATAGTGTCCCCTAAAGCGAGTACAACTTGTCTTGATCTCTTTTGTGTGTTTACACATACGTTGCTAATCACAGTCTTGATCTGTGTGCTTCATCACTCATTTTATTGTTCTTTAATCTGCACAGAAGGAGAAAGATATGAAGCAGAGAATAAAATGTGGCTTCGTACAACTGTGACCATCAAATATCCCTTTTTTTGTTGTTGTTTTTTTGTTTTAATCTTTTTAAAAATTTTATTTTATTTTTTCAAATATCCCATGTCTTTAAGAACAGTCCATATTTCAGCTATTTGGTGTCTTGTTAAAGGCATGTACTATGGAATACGTCCTGAAGTTTTGATTTGCATATATGGTTATTATTTTATCTGGAGTGATCCACTAGGGATGGAGCCTGTGTTTTTAAAATTTGGGTTAGAAACTCTAGAGTTTCCAAAGGGCGATCCTGGATGCCTTCCCCATTCTAAAATGTCTATTGCTAATCAGTGGCTAAGGGGGACCTAGGCCATTCTGAGATGTACTTAAGATAGGAGGCAGCTGGGAGGAAAGCCCCCTGGAAAAAAGGTAGGGCCTGTGGATCTGGGGGTCAGACCATTCTTGAAAGGAGTGTGTCAGCATTAAAAATAAAGTCAGAAAAATAAAGATCAATAGCCACTATAGTCCGCCCTGGGAGGTGTTGTAGACACAGGTCAGATTTTCAGGGAAGTCCTGTTAGAGTCAGGGCAGAAACTGAAGAAAGGAACTACTAGTTCGAGGAACAGGGACCATTTAGAGCAGAACTAGTCTAAGAGACTTGTTGGGGTTTGCAAGAAGATGTAGTTTTCTAGAAGCTGAACAGGGCAGTGTCAGACTAGGGGGTCTTGTCTCAGCTGTGCTTGACGCAGGTTTTCTCTTTATGCCCCTTCCTAATAAAGGTAACGGATGCCTCTGGCACTGCAGTTGCCTTTTACTTTGGTCTCCTGGATGACCGTGACTTTTATTCCCACTCATGTCTGGTTCTAGGTTAACTCTCTAGATGAACAAAAAGCTGACTGACCAATTAACCTAATTATCAATTCACCAAAATCTTTTTTTAAAATGAAATATAATTGACACGTACCATTTATATTAGTCATAACATAATATTACAAATATATTCATTTTATAAAATTAATAAATTAAAATGTAATAATTTTATAAATTAAAGGTATATTTATAAACATATTATTTATAAATAATAAAAATATTTTTATTAATAACATATATTTTAAGGCAATTCCTGTTTTGATGAAGCTGCTAAATGTTCAAAACATTTTGAAACAGAAACATTTTTAGGGGAATTCCCCGGTGATCCAGTGGTTGGGACTCCGCGCTTTCACTGCCGAGTGCGAGGGTTCAATCCCTGATCAGGGAACTAAGATCCCGCAAGGCGCGAGGTGCAGCCAAAAAAAAAAAAATTTTTTTTTAATATATTATAATTTTTTGTCTCCTCAGGGTTATTCTCTTCTTTTTTAAACATTTATTTGAAATATAATACATGTGCAGAAAAGAATTATATGTACAGTTTAACAGATAGTGATAAAGCAAACACCTGTATAACCAACACCATTACTAGCATCATGAAAGGCCCTTTGACTCTTCTGGATCACAGTACACTCCCCTCTCCTAGGGTTACAACTCTCATGACTTTTGTAGTAAATACTTTTCTTGCTTTTCTTTATACTTCCACCAACTGTGCATGTATCCCTAAACATAGTTTAGTTTTGTCTTTTAAAATTGTTATATAAATAGAATTATATATGTATTATTATTATTTTTTTTTAAATTTATTTTTATATTTATTTTTGGCTGTGTTGGGTCTTTGTTTCTGTGCGAGGGCTTTCTCTAGTTGCGGCAAGCGGGGGCCACTCTTCATCGCGGTGCGCGGGCCTCTCACTATCGCGGCCTCTCTTGTTGCGGAGCACAGGCTCCAGACGCGCAGGCTCAGTAGTTGTGGCTCACGGGCCCAGTTGCTCCGCAGCATGTGGGATCTTCCCAGACCAGGGCTCGAACCCGTGTCCCCTGCATTGGCAGGCAGATTCTCAACCACTGCGCCACCAGGGAAGCCCCTGTAAAACTTATTTTTGAATAGATTTTTGAGAAAAGTTTCTGAAAGATGGAAAATATGTTTTTACCTGGAAATTGAGTAAACAAGGCGTTTGTGTTCCTAAGAGAGCCTATGGAATTACTCATAGGATCTATGCTAAGACTCATGGCTACTGAAACTCCACAGCTCCCCTAGTCAATGTTTTAGTACAAATGCCTGGCCTCCAGAGAGTTTTCCAGCATTGAGCAAAGCATCAGGCTCCCATGGGAGGGTGTCAAGTTGAGTTTTCTGCAGAAAACTGCAACATCCATACCAGATTGTTAGGTGGCTCCAACCTTCTCGTGCAGAATGGAGGAAGAAAATTTTGCTAGCAGAGGCCACAGACATACAGTACTGGGCTACTGTACTTTTCAAGGTACTGTACTGTAAGATTAAAAATGTTTTCTTTATTTTTTGTTTGTTTTATGTGTTATTTGTGTGAAAAGTATTATAAACCTATTACAGTACGGTACTATATAGCTGATTGTGTTAGTTGGGTACCTAGGCTGACTTCGCTGGACTTAATAAATAAATTGGACTTACGAATGCGCTCTTGGAATGGAACTCATTCGTATGTAGGGGACTTACTGTATTGGCTAGGAGTCTGCAGTGGCTGAGATAGAGAGGGACTGGATCTTCAGATAAGATTATATGTCCCTTTCATCCATGCCCTTCTCTATTGTTTTGCTCCCTGCTTAACTTGCTGAAGGAAAAAGGATGTCAATTTGCATTAAACAAGTGTGGTGCTTTCAGTAACTTCTCTTGTTTTGCCTACCTTTTGACATTATGAACCCAAGAGTCTCAGGTTTAACCTTGAGTCAATACTCCTAAAATATCTAGCTTCAGAACTGCCCAGTCAGCTGAGGCTCTCACTGAGACTTCATCATAGCTCAACGTCTCCCTCTGCTCAACCTGCTTCCTTTCCTTCTCTTCCGTAGATGTTGATCCCAAGAACATTCCCTAATAAAAGCTTTGTACATTAATTTTTGTTTCAGAGTCTCCTTCCTGGGGACCTCAGCCTGCGACACTTCACTTCAACCATTTCTCGGGAAGCCCCACCGAAGTGAGGGCATAAATGAAGAGGAAGGCATTGGATACAGGAAACAGGAGAACCATCATAAAGGAAGAGCAAAGGGAATCTCTAGGATGATGGTAAAGAGAAAGCTAAGGATGCAACTAACAGAAGGCAACCAGTCCAGATAGAAGCAGTTCTGAAAGCTACAGAAGATACTTCAAGATGATGAAATCGATAGCATAACTGATACAGTTGAACACGTTGAGAGGAGATTTGGACAAATGGTAAAGAGTTTGGAGTTAAATTAATTATAAGTATTTAAAAGTTAACAATGAGAAACAAGGCAAATAATCTAGGGAAAACAAAAAAATTGTACAGGGAAGGAAATCACAGTGTTACATTGGCTCAGTTGCGAACAGGGTTTAAAAAGTGATGAAATTGTAAACCTTGAATATTGCTCTAGCCACAATTATAATTATATTGAAGGCAGACTAGGAAGATTATTTATGTAGGGAGAAACGATGTAGGAAATATAAATCTTCATTCTCCTCAGTGGCAGTCAGTAGATAACTCCTAAAATTGAAAAATCAAACGTTGCATTCGGAGAATACAGATAAATACTAAGAGAATCTGGTAAAGGAGATGAAAGTGATTCCCTCTGGGGAAGAGACTGCTCTTTTTTACAAGTGTGAAAACCTTTTTCACTATTCAAACCATAGGAATGTCTGCCTTTGATAAGAATGAATGGAATAGGGGCGGGGCCTCCGCCGCCTCCTCCGCGGCGGGCAGAGGAGAGATGGCGGCCGCCGACAGCGTCGGGGCGGCTGCGCGGGGCGGGGAGCCTGGTCAGCCCGACACGCAGCCGCCCCAGCCGCATCCCTCGCCGCCCCAGCCGCCGCAAGAAGAGGCGGCGGCGTCCCCTATGGACGAAGGGTTCCTGAGCCTGGACTCGCCCACCTATGTCCTGTACAGGGACAAGGCAGAAGGGGCTGATAGAGATCCAGTGCTGCAGAATGATGGCCCCAATGCAGCGGTCCAGATCATTTATAGTGAAAAATTTCAAGATGTTTATGATTATTTCCGGACTGTCCTGCAGCGTGACGAGAGAAGTGAACGGGCTTTTAAACTAACCAGAGATGCTATCGAGTTAAATGCAGCCAATTACACAGTGTGGTATTTTCGGAGAGTTCTCTTAAAGTCACTTCAAAAGGATCTACATGAGGAAATGAACTACATCACGGCAATAATTGAGGAACAGCCCCCAAAACTATCAAGTTTGGCAGCACAGGCGAGTGCTCATGGAATGGCTGAGAGACCCATCTCAGGAGCTTAAGTTTATTGCTGATATTCTTAATCAGGATGCAAAGAATTATCACACCTGGCAACATCGACAATGGGTTATTCAGGACTTTAACTTCTGTGATAATGAGCTGCAGTATGTAGACCAACTTCTCAAAGAGGATGTGAGAAATAACTGTCTGGAACCAAAGATAGTTCGTAATTTCTAGCACCACGGGCTACAATGATCGTGCTGTATTGAAGAGAGAGGTCCAGTACACTCTGGAAACGATCAAACTAGTACCACATAATGAAAGTGCATGCAACTATTTGAAAGGGATTTTGCAGGATCGTTGTCTTTCCAAGTATCCCAACCTGTTAAATCAATTACTTGATTTACAAACAAGTCACAGTTCCCCCTAATTGCCTTTCTCGTGGACATCTATGAAGACATGCTAGAAAACCAATGCGACAACAAGGAGGACATTCTTAATAAAGCATTAGAGTTATGTGAAATCCTAGCTAAAGAAAAGGACACTATAAGAAAGGAATATTGGAGATATATTGGAAGATCCCTTCAAAGCAAACACAGCACAGAAAGTGACCCATCTACAAATGTACAGCAATAACACCATCTAGAAGACTTGATGGGATGCTTTTATTTTTCTAAGAGACTCTAATGCAGGAGTTAAAAACCAGAGCGATCATTCCCTTTGCCTGTGGTGTAAAACGTACATTACCCAGGTACTGCTTTTTAACATGAACTCAGTGTGATGCTCCTTGGGTGCTGCTGCTATTCAGACTAGTTCTAAGTAATTTGATTCTGGTTAAGCAGAGTAATTCAGGGGAGGGAGGAGAAACAGGAAGTCCCCAAAGGAACTTCTGTAGCCTTTCAACATTTACTGCAACCCCTTAGCATCAACTCCCCCTAAACGGTGTATGTCAAGATTTGCAGGGTTAATGTTTGCAGGTAATGCATATGTAAAGGATATGTGTCACTTACATTTCGGTTCAGAAAGCAGGGAATGCAATTGTTACATTAGAGCTGCTCTGCTACACTCACAGTATCTTGCTATCACTGTAACCAACTAATGCCAAAAGAATGGTTTTGTAATAAAATTATGGCTGTATCCTAAAAAAAAAAAAAAAAGAATAAATGGAATACAATGGACTACTGCGCAGCCATAAAAAAAAATGAAATAATGCCATTTGCAGCAACATGGACGCAACTAGAGATTCTCATACTAAGTGAAGTAAGTTAGAAAGAGAAAGACAACTACCACATGATATCACTTATATGTGGAATCTAAAATATGTCACAGGTGAACCTATCTATGAAACAGAAAGAGACTCACAGACATAGAGAACAGGCTTGTGGTTACCAAGGGGGAGGGATGGACCCGGAGTTTGGGGTTAGTAGATGCAAACTATTACATGTAGAATGGATAAACAACAAGGTCCTACCGTATAGCACAGGGAACTACATTCAATATCCTGGGATAAACCCTAATGAAAAAGAATATAAGAAAGAATGTATATATGTGTATAACTGAGTCACTTTGCTGTGCAGCAGAAATTAACACATTGTAAATCAACTATACTTCAATAAAAAATAAATTAAAAAAGTAAAAATACATTTTTTAAAAAGGAAAACATCATACCTATCTTAGGAGTGTTTATACCACATATGCAGGATAGTTGGAATCTAAAAAATCTAGCAATGTCATTTACCACAGTTACAGAGTAAAGAACAAAGACTACATGGTCAAAAAAACTTATTCGGAAATAATTTCAAACTTTCAAGAGTTGCAAAACTAAAAATAATACAGAGAATACTCTTTACACAGATTCACCTCTTATTATTTACCTTATTTGCTCTCCTCTCTCTCTTTATATGTATATATGTGTATATATATATGTATACAAATATGTACATACACATATACTTATATATGCATGTGTCTTTATATTTAATTATATATCTATGTATAGAATTATATATGTGAAACTTTTTCTGAAACTTTCATGGGTCAATTTTAAATATCATGGTCCTTTACCACTTAAATACTTCAGTGGTTATTTCCTAAAAATAGGAATATTCTCTTACATAACAACAGCACATACATTTACAGTTCATAAATTTATAATACTTTAATCTACCATCCATATTCCAAACTAGTCAGCTGACTTAGTGATGTTCTTTATAGCCTTTTTTTCTCTCCAAGACAGGATCCAGTCTACAGTCAGGTATTCAATTGTCATGTCTTCAACCTCCTTTAATTTGGAATATTTCCACAGACAACTTTTATGACATTAACATTCTTGAAGAGTGTATTGCCCCACTCCGATGCTTTGTATTTGTTTTTAACATAGAATATTCTTTATTTTGTATTTGTTCAATGCTTCCTTTTTTTAAACTTAAGTTATGCATTCTTGGCTGGAATACTGTATAGCTGAGGTTGTGTCTCTCTCAGGATATCCCATCTGGAGGCACACAATAATAGTCTGTCTTTCATTAGTGATGTAATTTTGGCTATCCAGTAGAGGTGTTGTCTAATTTCTCCAATACTAATTCTTTTTTCTCCTTTGCAATTAATAAGATGTATATGGGGAGACAATTTAAAACCACGCAAATATAGTACTTCTCATCCAAATCTCCCACTAGATTTAGCATTCATTGTTGATTCTTGCCTGATTCAATCTTTACTGTATAATGGTTACAGAATGAGTCCAGCATTGCCTCTGCATCTACAACCTTCGGCCATGCGCCTGTCATTGCGAACCCAGTGGGTCCAGAAGGCAGAACATGGAGCCAAAGGGGATTATTCTCAAGCCTTAAGGTCTAATGAAATTTGCCCCATTAAGTTTTGGACTTACTTGGGACATATCACTCTTTCTTTTTTCCTGTTTCTCCCTTTTGGAATGAGAATATCTGTCCTATGCCTGTCTCAGTATTGTATCTTGGAAACACATAACTTGTTTGGTTTCACAGGTTCACAGATGGAGAGGAATCTGCCTCAAGGTGAATTGTACCTTGGGACTTCCCTGGAGGTCCAGTGGTTGAGATTTCGCCTTCCAATGCAGGGGGTGCGGGTTCAATCCCTGGTCAGGGAGCTGGGATCTCACATGCCTCTCAGCTAAAAAGCCAAGGCATAGTACAGAAGCAATGTTGTAACAAATTCAATAGAGACTTTAAAAATGGTCCACATCAAAAATAAAAAAGTTAAAAAAAAAAAAAGGATGAACTGTACCTCAGGTCTCACCCATATCTGATTTAGATGATATTTGGATGAGACTTTGGAGTTGATGCCAGAACCAGTTTAGACTTTTGGGCTGTTGGGATGGAATAAATGTATTTTGCAAGTGAGAAGGACATGAATTTTGGGGGGAAAGAGGGAGAATCCAGTGGACTGAATGTTTATGTCCTCTCAAAATTCATGTGTTGAGATACTAACCCCCAATGTGATGGTATTAAGAGGTGGGGCCTTAGGAAGTGATTAGGGCATGAGGGCAGAACCCTCATGAAAGGAATTAGTTCACTTATAGAAGAGACCCTAGAGAGGTCCTTTTCCTCTTCTGCCATGTGAGGACATACCTAGAAGACCCCCATTTATGAACCAGGAAGTGGGCCTTCATCAGACACCGAATCTGCTAGCACCTTGATCTTGGACTCCACAACCTCCAGAACTGTGAGAATGTTGTTTAAGCCACCCAGTCTGATATTTTAGTTACAGCAGACTGTATGCCCTACCTTTCCTCCTTTCTTTGCTCTTTATTTATTTTATTAATTATTTATTAATTATTGATATGGGCTCATGAATTCCTATTTTCTCCAATAGCATTATTGTACTTGATTTTGGGAGGATCAAATCTATCAAGTTTGGCCAGTCAAGTTGGCTCCTGTGTCCTTGTGACATGCCTCCAACTCCAACTGAATATTGTCAAGTTTTGAATTTTTGCCCATCTGTTCGGTGAGAAATTGTATCTCTATGTAGTTTTTTTTTTTTTAATATTTATTTATTTTGGCTACGCCAGATCTTCGTTGTGGCATGCGGGCTTCTTAGTTGCGGCATGCAAACTCTTAGTTGCTGCATGCATGCGGGATCTAGTTCCCTGACCAGGGACTGAACCCGGGCCCCCTGCATTGGGAGCGTGGAGTCTTACTCACTGGACCACCAGGGAAGTCTCTGTATCTCTATGTAGTTTTAATTTGCATGTATCTTACTGAGTGAATTTGAACTTTTCATGTTTAAGGGGCATTTTTTTTTTTTTAATTAATTATTTTTTTTTCTTTCTTTCTTTTTTTTTTTAGAAATTCACGTTCTTTTATTTATTTATTTATGACTGTATTGGGTCTTCGTTTCTGTGCGAGGGCTTTCTCTAGTTGTGGCAAGTGGGGACCACTCTTCATCGCGGTGCACGGGCCTCTCACCATCACGGCCTCTCTTGTTGTGGAGCACAGGCTCCAGACACGCAGGCTCAGTAATTGTGGCTCACGGGCCCAGTTGCTCCGTGGTATGTGGGATCTTCCCAGACCAGGGCTCGAACCCGTGTCCCCTGCATTGGCAGGCAGATTCTCAACCACTGCGCCACCAGGGAAGCCCTAAGGGGCATTTTTTAAATCTTTTCGTGTATTGTATTGTTCATGTCTTTCCCTCTCTCAAAATTAAAAAAATTATTTTTTTACACATTAGGGGAATTATCCCTTTATCTGTGACATACAGGCAAATATTTCTTCCCAGTGTGTCATTTGTCTTTTTTTTGGTCATGCAAAATGTTTTTAATGTAGTCAAATTTATCAATGCTTTTTGTTAATTTTTTTTTTCCAATTTAAGGTGACATTTCACTTCCTCATATGCTTTTAAAAGGATATTTTTCTTTAGCTTTGCAGTTGTTTGGGGGAGTCTTTTTTATCAGCAGAAAGCCTTTAATTTACATTTGCTGGCTTTTTGCAATAGTTTTGTATGGACGGGGATCGCTTTGCTCTATTCCCAATCATTTCATGGGCAGGATTCCTAGTTTGAGAGCTTTTTTGCAGTTTCAGCATCTTGCTGGTAGGGGTGGGAAGAATGATGTGCTTTCTCTTTTCTGCCAGTCTTTTATTTCCCCTTTTTCCTTTCAATGCCTCTTTTTCATACCTTATTCTCCTGCAGAAACACTGCTTGTATGAGGCTGCCACTCTGGTCCCAGACATTTTCAAACCTTTCCCTGAAGTGAGGGCTATAATCTACCAAGTCCCAACCTGTGTTAGGTATTTTACATTTGTTTCATTTTTTCCCCCGAAGATTCTGGGCTTCCTGTAATAAGTCTTCTACTCCATTCTGCTCTGTCCATGGAGAGATTTAGCCTTTTTCCTCACTTTCTGTGACCACAGGCTAATGGTGATAGCAGGATCCCTACTGGAAAATTTCCCCTCTACTTACAGGTAATTTGAAATTATAGTATTCTCTTAATAATGAAGGCATGAACCATGTACAGTTTTGTTCTACTTGATTTTATGGTTGTCTTGGGAGAGGGACAGATTTGTAATCAGGTTAAGTGCCATTGTTTTCCAGCCCTAGGAGTCTCAATATGCTTTTTTCTTATCAGACATACATTTCAGCACCCAGTCACGATGTAAACCATTGAAAACTAGCGATGGAAAGGAGGTATCTTAATTATCAGTGGTTATAAATGGTAGTTGAAGTGAGAGATGTGTTGGAATTGGCAATGCGATTAACAAAGGGAACATATTGCACATTAGTGGTTTTAGATTATGTCAAGTCGAAAGTTTGAGAAAATTAAGATGCGTTTTCTTTAAGACTCGGAATAAAACAATGAGTGCTTGATATTATGGCTGCTACTGCTCAGTATAATATTGGTGATCCCAGCCATAGCAATTAAAAAGAAAAAAGAAACGAGGTATTTTACACAAGGATTAAAAAGGAATTAATGTCAGGAATTCCCTGCTCAAATAGAAACCCTACAAATTCTTAGAATAAGAAAGTTCACTAAGTTTTTAGGATCAACTGACAAAAAGCGTTACCCTCTCTACAGCAGTGTGGTAGGTGCTCTTGGCTGCTAAGCCAACAGCCATTCCCCCTTCTTCGCTAACAAAATCTCTGGGTCCAAACACAGATCACAGTGTATCTAAACCAGTCATGGCAAACCCAGTCCCTTTTACCAGATTCTAAAATTTACCAAGTATCCCTTGCAGCTAAGGATGATTATTTGACCCAGTCCTGGCCAAAAATAACGTAAGCAAATGTGTGCCAAGCTGTTCCTGGGAAAGATTTTCCTCTTTTTGCAAATGCTTTGGTTTCTCTAAGACTTAGTTTCCTCTTGTATAAAACAGGTAATACACGCCTTACCTTATAAGGCTGTAAAGATGAAATGAGATTATTCTTATATCAAAGTGATCCATAAATCCTAAATAAAAAGCAGATAAATGCTAGCATTTTTCAAGATATACAAATGATTATGGGCACAGATTTATAGCATCGACTGGTATAAGGGCTGCAAACTGGCATAAGTTTAAGGAGTGCTGTTATATACAAAGAAATCCCTTTACCCAATCAAGTCTTTTCATTATTAGGAAACTAAGAACTGATGAATTTTTATTCTTGTGTAGCACCTTGCCCAGTGATGTATTAACTCACAAAGTATTGAGAAAAATCTAACACCTCAGACTACATGTTATTTGGGGTGATTTGCAGATAGTTATGCCAGTATAGCTGTAAGTTCTCGTTCAGGGGTTGCAGGATATAAAATGTCAGATTATAGGTATAGTATATAGTATATGTGTATCTATGTGTTTCTATTTGTGATGTTTCTATAACATCACCTCCACCCTGATAATACCACAGTGTATTTGTACAGTGCTTTAGTTTGACAAAGCACTTCCATGCTTTAACACATGTGATCCTCAGTCCTCTCTGGGATAAGAAGGGTAGATCTGATATTCTTTGTATTGATGAGAAAAAAAGTTTAATTGTTCAGGGTCACACAGCAACTAAGGGGCAAAGTATACATTCCCTAGATATCAGTCTAGTGCTTTTTAAAAATACATGATTAGAAACCTTAATTCTACTTCATTGTTCTTCTTTGCTCCCACTGTTACTTACTCTTTTTCTTATTCCAACTCCAGTGATGCATTATGCATTTGAATTTTCTTCTCAAATATAGCTTTTAGCCTCAAATTGAAAATTCCATTTTGAGGGTATTGAATAAAAAGAATGCTTGTGTTAAGGGAAATTGGTAATAAAAAAAAAAAAGTAAGAATGGAAGGAAAATCAAGGACTTAAAATTTCCTACTTTAAAGCAAATTCTAGTTACTCAAGAAAGGGATACCGCTTTCAGTTTCAGTGTGAAAAGTACAGAGGCAGGATACACGTAAAAGCCCCTTCAAAGGACTAAGCATATAATAGATTTAAATCTACAGTTAGTAATAAAGTTTCCTTTGTAAAACCCGAACTTCTGTGATACTCAATGTCAAAATGCTAGGGAGGACACTTGAGAGTTAACATTAGATATGATCTGAAACTTCCAGAGAAGTCCAAAACTAAGTAAAAGGTTTTGAACATACACAAAAGCCAAAAGTGTCCAGCTCTATCATTTAATAGTTGAGTCTTGGTTTTCTCTTTTGTAAAATGCAGTAGCACCTACCTTATAGGGTTGAGGACTGAAAATACTGTACACAAGGTAAGTAACACGGTACACATGGCAAGAACTCACTAAACATATTTAGCAAAGTTTGCCCTTCTGAACCTTCATGAACCATTAATTAGAGGCTAAACAAACCAAAGAATACTTCCTACCTACACTTCTAGTTATCCCTGCCCTGCTGACAGCAAATGGCCAGTCCTAGGGAAGGTTACGGTCTGAGTCATTCCTTCTCACCTGCCCAGCGCACCTCACTTTGTGTCTTTTTCCCTATTGCTACCCTTTCTTCAAGTCTGAACAAAACCCTTCAGCTCTCTACCCTTTTTCCAAGATATCAAACTAGAGTAAAATTTGGTTTCTATATTCTACTTCTTTCAGATCTTGATATTTAAAATTGATTCTGATTAGAACAAAAAAGCTGTGTGTCCCTTTCAAAGGAATTTCAGAAATCACATGATTAAAGAATAATAAGCAGTTGACTCGCAAAGTAGCAGCTGCTGGCAAGGGACTTTTGTAGTTTGGGAAAAATACATTCTAAAAGTTACCATTTTTTGGTCACAATATTTATTTTGACATTCCAAATAATACTAAAAAAAGGTGTGAGTTAAAAAAAAAAATATATATATATATATTAGAAGAGGGTGTAAGTTAAAAAAAAAATAGAGAAACACTGCCCTAGACTTTTGTGGAACATAAAACTGTAATCTTTCACTATTTTGCTGTGCCTTACTATAAAAATACAGATGGCACAGCTCTTATATAGCTTTAATGACTTGATTATAAATTTGCTTTCAAAAGTAATTTATTTGGATTTTCCATATCCTTTAATGAATTGCAAATATATTAACAGAAAAGACTTTCCCCCCCAAGACTGTACAATTTCCGAAATAAGTCAGGAAAAGCAAAAAGAAGACACAAAATTACATTGTTTCAATGCAAATAGAACACACACATCACACCCACACTTGCATTTTCCTAGGTTTTCACAAAGAAAACAGGTCACCATATTTCTTGTGAAGACCCATACTATACTCTGGCTAAACAGAGACTTGCAAACTTTTTTCTTCAAAAAGAGCATTTTTAATAGACTAAATACTGGTTATCACTGAGTTTTTGTTTAAGGTACAACAGCAGCATGGTTCAAATGTCACTTGCAGTTCTTGGAAAAAATAAAAATTTTAAAGTAATGAAATACAGAAAAAGTAGGACCACCTTTCATTATTTTGAGTACCATTGTTCTCTTGAAAAAATATTTCCAAACTTCTAAAATCCCAGAGTTAAGAACCATTTCCAATGGGGAAAATATCCAATGCCACAACATAACTTCTGAACAAGAGAGAGTGTGTGTGTGTGTGTGTGTGTGTGTGTGTGTGTATGTATATATATATACACACACACGTGTGAAAAGCTTAAAGAGAAACAAGGCCGTCAAAGTACTTAGTATTTCTGATTTCCTTCAAAATAACTTCTGAAATTTGAAGCAAACATTTTGCTTGATCAAAACGCACATCTTCTTCTGGTTGTTTGATCTCCATTCCAAGCAAAAAAGAAAGAAGAAAAGAGAAAGCCAGAAACAGTAAATAGGTGGGAAATAAGGCTTCAAATACCTAAATGACTTTGAAAGTAGAGGTGTGAGGAAAATGCAATCAGGTCAAGCTTAGGCTGATTATCCCTCAGCCAACCATTGCCATGCTGTGCCTTCCACAACTATCCTTTTATCCTTGGTCTCAAAATTAGTACCAGAAAGACTTACTTCTGGCACAGGACATAAATTCCTACTACAAAAAATAACTAATTATACATCAGCAAATTGTTTTCTGAGCATAGCTTTCTCTAAGCTTTGTAACAAAGAGCTCAGTTCAAAGCTTTCTATGAAACTCTATATTTGATACTGTTATACAGCTGGCTTATGATTTGCCAATTAAAAAAATAAAATAATATAAAATTAAATATTACAGAACTAATGGATAAAAATGGAATATTTGTTAGAATCCAAGTGCTAGCCTTTAGGAATTTTTAATGATACTCGTTTACTCACAACCTTTCCCTTTTCTTATAAATTATTTTTTTTTAGGCAGCACATATATAGATTTAGGTAGAAAATTTTGTTAAATACCTCTCTGGCACCCAATACCTAATCTAAGACTCTGACTTGAATTAGTTTGTAACAGTATCTAAGCCACATTCAAATCAGCAGATTAACAGTAAATGATAAAAATTACTGAGTCTACAGGCTAAAATTTTTTTCTTATCTTCTGTAATCCACCTTATTTTCACAGCTTGACTAACAAATACAGGTAACCAGTAGATAAGTTTGTCCTTCATCAAATAATCCAAAACAATAACTGTAGGCCTGTCATTCATAAGAAACTATAAATTTGTTATATTCTGACATTGGCACTTAATAAAATGTTAACTAAAGTTTCTCTAAAAATTTCAGTACATTACAATAAAGGAGATACACAATTTAAGACTTTAAATTGGTTACTGTGAAATTCCAATAATTCCCATTTCATTATGCATAATTAGATCTTTAAAATTATGGTCATTCCCCAAGGACATCAACCTATATTATGACAAACTCAAAAGAGAACTCCTCTCCTTCGTAAGAGCGGGGGTTTTTTTTCAGCTAAGAATTTCTAATATCCTAAACCCAATCACTCTCAGTAAATGTTTTGGTGACTCACACTATTGAAAATAATTTGAAGCAGAGGGCTGAAAAGAATGGAAATGACCTCAACTGAAGGTAACCACACATTCTTGCACCCTGCTTAAACATTTAGAAAAGTCAGAGGGATACTGTCTTGAACAAATATAGATTCAAGGTTATGGTAGGATTCTGATTTTATTAAGGCTTTCACTATCATGATCTCTTAAAGTCTTTCCATTTAGTGTTCTCATTTTGATTCTTCTGGTGAACTTAAATGGTTATTAAGAGCCTTTTTTTGGCTTTTCAGTGGGCAACCCTTCTATCATCTCTGAATGTTAAAGGTGATCCCACAGAGCTCAAAGAGAGGAGGCAATATGGTAAGGACCAATTTTAAAGTTTGTAATACCTAGACAACAATGATCAACACTTTGAAGCAAGATGAATAAATTAAAATTCTTGGTTAGACATTAAAGTATTCTTGCCAAGAATAAGTGTACACTGTATGGAGGGATACTGATTCCTACATATGAGTTCCAATATGCCCATTATATTTGTTTACGGGAGATACTGCAATTTTAAGGTAATTTACATTCCTTGGCAATCAAGTTACTCTGTTATAGGCAATGTCTTTTATTGTTCCATCTGGCACTTGCTAACACCATTCCTGAAGAACCTAGAAATGAAGGTCAGTCACTCTGTTTATCAGGAACAGAACCAAGTAAAAACAAATTTTTGGAAAAACGACCAAGAGATTCTGGTTCATCACCATTTTCCATATCTAATGGTTCCTTCAAGATAAAACAAAACTCTTCCTTCCATGATAGCTTTCCAACAAAGGGAGATTAAAGAAAAAAAAAGAAAAGAAAGTTTCCCACCCTACCCTCTAAATTGTCATTCATACTGGTGAAAGAGCCAGTCTTGTTAGCAGCTAAATATTGCACTGCCTTTCATTCTGTGTACAGTCAGGGTCCAATGAAAGGGGCACACTCAGGGTATAAGTGATGGATGATGACACTGCTGGCTCAAGAGTGAAGACTCAGTACATGGAAGGACAAGAAACACGTCAGCACTAGTCACACATCCAGTTGCAAAAGTCTTGATTTCCAGAAGTTAAAATTCATCACTTTCAGCTGCATGAAGTTGTGTGTCATCCGCATCTGTCATGCTGCTCTCCTGGGATTCATCTGTTCCCACTTTAAAAATAAAACAAAAGTCTACAGTAAGATATCTGACAAATATTTTTTGTTGGTTCATGAAAACTATTATATTCAGAGAGATGAGACCTTAAATAAAAGCCCTTAAAAATCCTGATATCCTTCAATAAAATGCAATTCAAGTTCCTTATTTTATAGCATGTCTAAGATTATTTTATTGCATTTAACCTTTAAGAGCTTTAACTAGTAAAACTGCCTCTCCCTAACGAATTCCTATTCCTAACCTAAGAATCAAAACTATTCTCTGACATTCCGTCCAATTGTTGACTCCACTTTGGGGACAGTCCCCGATAGTTCACAAAAATATAGAATATAAATATACTTCTGGAACAAAGCCATCTTAGTTTATCTCATCAGAGGTCTCTCAATTCTCTTATTAAAAAATATTAATATATTAAGTCTTGGCTCTCACTAATTATTTTAAGACATACTCTCAATTAAGGGATAGAGTATATATATTTTTTGCTTTTTAATTAATTGATGTATAGCTGATTTACAATATTATATTAGTTTCAGGTGTACAATATAGTGATTCAATATAGGGATAGAGTATTTACTGCCTTAAATTATCAATCAAATTCTTTGCTCCTTCCTCTTTTCTTGACCTCTCCATTTAAATATATTTGCCACATATTTAGATTTTAGATTTGTGAGAGCTACATAGAATTTGAATAGCTACTACAGATCTGTCAGTACTTTAAAATGTGCACAAATTTATTATTCATTCACTTAGCACTTACAATGTTTTCAACACAGTCACACCTATCATCTTTTCTCCCCCTACCACGTTCCTATGAAGCAGATAAGGCAGGCATTAATTAGTTACACAGATTGAAGCTTAGGTAAAAATCAGCAATGGATTTGACAAAAATCACACAGCAAACTAGATCTGAGCTGAAACTAGTTACCTGGCTCCATATGCATGCTGTTATTATACTACCCTGTTCAACTTCCCTAAAATTTCATTTGGGATAAAGAATCTATCATGGTTAGAGATAAAATAAAAAAGCAGTCCCTAAATCCTTATACAAAAGGTAGCTTTCTGAATACTCCAAAAAATTTCCATGTTTATTCCGTGCCATAAAGAAATATGTTTCATCTTACCAACTCTGATGTGGTGTTTCACTAGCTTTCTGCTTTGAATAACCACATATAAACCTAATTTACATGGATGATACTCACTGATCTGTTCCTCTTGGGTTATTGGCTCCTCATCATCTGGAAGGTAGCGCTTATCAATCGCCTCTTTAATCTGGTTATTGGCTCCTTTAGGATCTAAATCCATAGCCCAAGAGAAATTCATCAGGGCGAGGTGCGTTTGACCTAACTTCTTGTAAACCTAAAAATAAACAGCAGCACTACATTTTTCATTAAGTTGTAAGCTTCAGCTATAAAATCCTAAGCATTTTAAATTTAAATTAGGCTCTTGATTATGTGCTATAAATTCATTCTGAGTAGGACATTTTCATCCTATCGAAGAATTCATACCAACTTTTGAGTTCCTTTTAATATATTCAGCTATTATTTTCAGAATTCCTTGCCTGTATCTCTCAGGTAGTGAGCTTCCAATAAATCTCACTCTGTCTGGAACAATGATAATGGAAAGAAATGGACTATAAGCTGCTTGATTAGCATTCACTTACACTGACTTTAAACGGAGTTACATCAACTCTCAGCACCTGTCCACTGTCCTCAGCTACCTTAACCAACTGGCATCTAGGGGCCCAGTGTGTAAAATCCTGACTAGTCTGGCCTTGGAAATTTTGCAAGCCATTTTTTCAAACTAAAGAACACAGCGGCATTACTTTTCTTCTTTTGGGGGATGTTTGAGTATTTTATTGATAATTGGAAGCTAAGGGCTTTCCTTGAGGTAGCCTCAGTTATGAACTCATTACTGGCCATTGGCTGCAAGTGCTAATACACTTCCAAAACTATAGAAGGATTAGGGTTATAGGGTGTGTGTTCTTGCTTCTTCATTAGGATATCATCTTCTTAAATGTTAAAACTAAATCCATTCTTTATTTCCAGAGCAATTAGTTCAGAGCTCTAGTTGAATTTGCTCAATAGATACTGCACAATAAAATATTATATTTATTCTTCAAAAATTAATATTTGTTATGAAAGTCACAGTTTAGAACCAGGGCCCCAATCTTTACCTTTCCTATTAAGAAGTAAACGAGGGATTCTTTGGGAACAATTTGTTTCAATTCTTCAAGTTCTTGTAAAGCAGACTGAAAAAAGCAAAGAAAAACACAGTAGCAAAATTGTCCAGTTTTGACTAAGCAAGTGTTTTTATTTAATTTCCCAAATCATCTTAACTAAAGCTTACTAGATCTTAATCAGTGTACTTCCTTGTTGCATTAATTCTTGTTGTGAAAATAAAATGCAAGGAAAATACTTATGACAACAGGAACTAAGAAGTGGCAGGAATTCACCAAAATTCACTGAAAAACACATACAATTCTTTGTGAAATATGGAGGTGACAACCCTTGTTTTTGTCACCATTTTGTTTAAAATAACTAAACTCCATCACACTGTATATGAAAGTGTTTTAAAAACTAAGTTGCAGAACAACTCTTAAGTTCTGTTAATTTACCTTCTCCCTGACACCAGCACTAAGCTTTGAATACCAACCTGCCATTTTTTTTTTAAATTTTATTTATTTATGACTGTGTTGGGTCTTTGTTTCTCTGTGAGGGCTTTCTCTAGTTGTGGCAAGCGGGGGCCACTCTTCATCGCAGTGTGCGGGCCTCTCACTATCGTGGCCTCTCTTGTTGCGGAGCACAGGCTCCAGACGCACAGGCTCAGTAGTTGTGGCTCACGGGCCCAGTTGCTCCACGGCATGTGGGATCTTCCCAGACCAGGGCTCGAACCCGTGTCCCCTGCATTGGCAGGCAGATTCTCAACCACTGCGCCACCAGGGAAGCCCCCAACCTGCCATTTTAACTAATGATGAAGAGCCTAAAATTTAACCCTCTGAATTGAGTTAAAATTATCTAGCGATTTTCTGACCACTGCTAAAGGGTTCAGGAGATTGAAAAGACAGATAGGAACATTGCATTTGTATTTAAAAGGAAGATATGATGATTAAAAATAAAAACTGGGGCTTCCCTGGTGGCGAAGTGGTTGGGAGTCTGCCTGCCAATGCAGGGGACATGGGTTCGAGCCCTGGTCTGGGAAGATCCCACATGCCGCGGAGCAACTAAGCCTGTGTGCCACAACTGCTGAGCCTGCACTCTAGAGTCCGCGAGCCGCAGCTGCTGAGCCCAAGTGCTGCAACTACTGAAGCCCACGTGCCTGGAGCCCATGCTCCACAACGAGAAGCCCGCACACCACAACGAAGAGTGGCCCCGCTCGCCACAACTAGAGAAAGCCCGAGGGCAGCAGCGAAGACCCAACGCAGCCAAAAATAAAAAACAAAAAAACTGGCTCCCCAAATGAGATACTGTCAATTTTTCACCTAGTAAATGGACAAAAATAAAAAGTTTGATGTTACATAAAGTTACCATGAGTGAGGGAAATCAGGTATTCTCATCACTGAGGGCAGAACTGTAAATTGATGCAACCTCTGTGTGAGGACAACTTAGCATTATCTATTAAGTTAAAAACTGCATGTAAACATTGATTCAGCAATCCCACTGTTAGGAATCTGGCCTAGTTATGTTAACTAACATAATATTTTTCTAATCAGAACAATAAAAAATCAGTGAGAAGAGTGACATCGCTTAACATTTTTGCAAATCTCTGGTTAACAGAAGACAGCTGGACTCTCTTATCTGCTTCTGCATTCAATCTCTTATGATATCACATCAAGTAGTTTTTGAAACATTCCACTGTACACTGGGGAGAAAATGAAAGTGAAAAAGGCAAATAACATCTAAATATTATTATGAAAATAGTTTTGACCTTGTGGACTTCTTGAAAGGGTTTCTGGGACCCCCCCAACAGAAGTTCCCAGACCATACTTTGGGAATCACTGCTTTAAAGAAAATTTAATCAAGATAACGTACCCCAAAACTTCTTTACTTCTACACCACACACAGTTCACACAGTTCAGAATCGATGTGTGTTTTTTCCTCTGACTGTACGTTACAACTGTTATCAAAATTTCATGTATCTATCATGCCTCCCCCCCGATAATCTACTTGCAAATAGAAAAATAGTGAGAAATATTGAGAAATAGTGTCTAACACAGCACCAGAGTTCTCATTTTTGCCCTAAAAGACTTAAGACTTACACAACTAGATATCAACACAACACATTAAATAGGGTGGTGCCTAGTAATGTTTTTGCCACAGAGAGACTGAGGTGGCCCTCTAACACAATTTGATTTTCATTTTGGAGGCAAGACATTTCAGAAGCAATCAGTAACTGTTCCTTATGCCCTTTTTCTACCTGTATCTAATCCATGCATCAAAGTAGGCCTATAATTCAGCCAAGCCCCAAGCTGGTACTCAAAAATGACTATAACCATTACGGCCTGGACAGTGGGTCAGATTAGAACATGAGCTTCTTGAAGCAAGTATAGGGCTGATTTACATGGCATTCCTGGTAAGTGTGGTGGCATTAAAATGGCTTTAAGAACAATAAATTGAATAAAATCCTTCAACAGAAAAACCTGACCACATATCTAGAAAAGTACAGTGAAGCAAAAAAATGAAAACAAATGCTGAATTACAATTATAGTACGTCAAAGAGCAAGTTAAAAGTGTTTATCAGATTTAAAAGAAGTTTTAAAAGGACAGAACAGTAGGATTAGACATCCACTTCTTCATAAAGAAAACCAGAGCAAGACTAGAAGAATTACTGAATAAATGACAAAGAATAAATTATACATTTAATCCCTTTATATATCTTTCTCAGTCTTGTAAAAAGTTAAGGGCTTACCACCAAGTTTGTATTTTTCGATTTCAGCAAATTTCAATGCATACTGGAAGAACAGATTTCTAGGGAAAGAGTCTACTAAAATGGATTATTTAGCCCAAGTTTTTCCGTGCACTTAAATTTCGGGTATTTTTTTGGTAAGTTTTTAACTGTTTTTAGTAGAAAGAGCCTGAATTTATTTAAAAAGTAACCTGAACTTAAAATCAAAACTTTGGATTCATAGTTTATGATTACCTAGTCTCCCTGTTACAAGATCTCATAACTCACTATGTATACTTTTCCTTTATGTATTATTCTTGTGATTATTTGATTAATGTCTGTTCTCCCTCTAGAAGGGTACTAGATGGTAAACTATTCAAAGGCAGGAAATATGGTTGCTTCACTTGCCACTATATTCCTAGTGCCTGACATATAACAGATACTCAAATAAATACTTATTGAAAAATGCACACATTCATTTGTCATCTGTTCACATATTTTGGTCCTAACAGGATGGTTTAGGTTTTACATTTAAGATAACTGCCTTTCCACATAGGAAATCTTTTCAAGGGATAACCATATATTCCTAAATATCCATACACCCATCCTTCCCATGAGAACTTCTCATGAAGAAATAAAATCACACAGGCACAAAAAAGAAATTAATAGCTTTTAAAAATGGGGAAAATAGACTAAGATAAAAATTCAAGTATAAATAACTTTTAGTTTATTAAAAAAGGGGTAAAACTTAAGCAGTACAATGTTGGAGACGATTAAGATACATATATATATCTTACCTTATATTTTTCATTTGCAAATAAAACTGAGGCTCTGTGAAATTTGCATAGAGGGTTCTTAGGATCAATAACAATGGCTTTGTTTAGGGTATCCAAAGCCTTCTCAGATTTTTTCAGCGCGTGCTGAACCTGTAAGAAATAAAGATCCTATTTTTCCTTTTGAAAACCAAAAGGTGAAAACCAAATAGTGTGACTCAAAACCAACATAGCTCCCAATTCACCATTACCCTACATAATGATAATCAAGATTCTATCTTTAGAGTAGATAGTTGGTTACCTTTAAGCCTAAAAGATAAGAAAAAACTTTGTCTTCCTTCTCAAGAAAATCTGTACTATTTAGCTAGATAATACTCACATTTTAACAGATTTATTATGGTCCTCTAAATATTAGACTTTTCGAAACTTTCCAAGAACCCCTAGAGGATTTGGCTCTAAAACTTACCAACCCTGTTTCACTCGGAACAATTACACTTTTACCTATTTTAGGAATTTGTTTTAAAAATGGTCCTCTGCTTTACATATTTGAAAACCATTGATCTGTAATTCTGGGTAGTAAATAATTTATTTTAAATAGCTTAAAAGAAAACCAACCAAGTCTCACTATTTATTCATGTGTACTCATATTCTGCTCTGTTCCTCCTTAGATGAATTATATGTTAAAAATGAAGTGGAACAGACTCACAGACATAGAAAACAAACTTACGGTTACCAAAGGGAAAGGGGTGGGGGAGGGATAAATTAGGAGTTTGGGACTAACAGATACAGACTACTATATACAAAATACATAAACAGCAAGGACCTACTGTATAGCACAGGGAACTATATTCAATATCTCATAATAACCTATAATGGGAAAGAATCTGAAAAAGAATATATATATAACTGAATCATCTTGCTGAAAACCTGAAACTAACACAACATTGTAAATCAACTATACTTCAAAAAAAAAACAAAAACAGGGAAACTATAGCAAAGATAAGTGACCTTTCTAGGTCTTAGAACCCAAAGATCACACAATGCTGGACTATGGGCTTTAGAAACTGGCCAGTGGGGGGTGTTCAACCATCACACTTTGTCTGTTTTATATCGTATAATTATGAAACCGTGACCCAGTCTCTTAGCTGGAACTTGAGTGTGATTGGAAAGTGGGATTAAAACTGAAATTACGTTCCTTGAAAATCTCAATAAAAATAAATAAGTTAATAAAATAAAATAAAGTGGAGTGAATGGATGTGATTGTGGAACTTTAACAAACAAGAATGTGAGAGTAGGTACTACCAACATCTGGTGCTAAATTCATCTATGCAATGATCTTTGCAGAAGGTTATTACTACATGTGGCCAAATATTCTGCTCACAGAACTGAAATCCTAAATACTAGGTTCCCTAACAGAGGAGCATACTCTTTTATCTAAAAACTTCAAATAAACCACTCAAAATTATAAAACAATCTGTTCCACAATAACTTTAGAAGCAAGCCTACTTTAAAAAATGTTCAACTTCACTAAAAGGTATCAAGAGATAATCAACTTTGGTTTATCTTAAGTAAAGTGATAGAAAAAAAAATCTTTAATTTGACATACTTTATATTTTTTGCACATTATCTAACTATAAAAGAAGTTACCATGTCAATTTTTAAGAAATTATAAAGAACTAAAATTCTTCCCCCAAAATGAATAGTGAAATTCCAAACTAATATAATTTTCCTCATATTGTACGCTTGTTCACACAAAAGCCAAACTTGCTGAGAGAAAGAAAAAGGGGCAGGGGAAGGAAAGAGGGAGAGGGGAAGCGGGTGAGAGGGCAAGAAAAAGAACTTAAGGTACCATGCTTGCAGAGAAACTAGTAAATGAGATTTTAAAAAGCAAACATACCTCTTCTCCTATCTTATCAAAGTACAACTTATTATCAGATACATTAAAAAAATATAAATATAAAATTGGCAATCCACACTGCCTTATAAGAATTTTAATTAGTCCTGACATATCTACATCACTCAGAGGCTAAAATACAAGAAATCATTTGCCTTAAGTTATTAATTACTTAATTTAGGCGCTAAATATTAATATAGAAAACTGCTTTCAAAAATATGAAGTATCTCATATGAGTGTTATAATAACCCTATGAGGTATGCAAGGTGGTATTACTTGTCATTCATAAAATAGAACCTCAGAGAAATTAAGTAACTTGCCCAAGGAATGAGGGTACTCCAGTGATTTCTCTTTATGCCAAGCAAAAAGGCAATATTTTTGGCTGTAAAAGAATCCAGGATATTGTTTCAAGAATAACAATAACAAAAAGCCCTAATTTTCACTATAGCAATTAAGTCAATAAAAAGGGATTAACTGAACAATACTTAGAAAGCTACTTACTACTCCAATGTGGCAAAGCAAAACCGAACTTTGAGGGTTGATGTCAAGTGCTTTCTGGAAATGCATTTCTGCAAGGCTGAATTTTTCTTGCTTGTAATAAATCATTCCTAAACCATACCTGAGAGTTTAAAATAAAGTACAATTTTAGGGATATGAACTGCTAATTTAGTTCAACTAATAAAAGGATATATATGGAATGTGGCATTTTAATAAACCAGTAGAAAAATACTGATGGTCTTAGGATAGGCAAAAACTATCAGTCATGATAAAAAATTGTCAAAGCATTCTAGACAAGTCACTTTTACAGGTGAAAACAATAAATCCAATCCAGTTAATCAATCAATCAAATAAAACTATAACAACGAGGGAAAAAAGAAACCACATCCTTAGACCCACCACTACAATCTAGATTTAGTAACTAATTTTTACTGAGTGGTTATCATGTGTGTATGCCAATAATTTTGTTAAATTCTTTGTGTGATTTATCTCATTTAATCCTAGATGGAACCAAGGAGATAGGTACTGTTACCAATCACATTTTTAAATAAAGAAACTGAGGCTTAGAGAAGTTAAATAACTTGCCCAAAGTTATACAGCTAATAAGGATTCTAATCAGTTCCTTCCTTTATGATTCTAGACCCTAAACTCCTAACAATGCTACTTCCATGTTATTTGTCCAAATGCATATATATTTTATACTATAATTAGAATATGCATAGTGTCATGTTCTGCTTCCATCCCGTCTCCCCACTCACTGTGTCAAAAATATGCTCCTACAGATTTCAAAATTTATAGACTTCAAAATTATATTTTTTAAAGGCTTCAAATAGACTTCAAAATTATACATTTTAAAGACTATGTAACAGTACATTAACTTAATATACAGGTATTTTTCCTGAATTTTCAAAACATCAAATGAACACATTATGACTGATTTACATTAAGGATCCCTCTTGGCTAAACTAGCTAATGATGATGGGGAATAAACACCAAATAATTAAGAAAAAAAGCACAATAGTATATCTGCTTTATTTGTGTGGTTTTGTTTATAATTATAATTGTGTTAGAGGTGAACAAAAGGTATGAAAAGTTCTGTGCTAATAATGGTGAAAGTGGAGATAACTGAAGAAAGACTACTTACCTTGGAGTTGGAAAAACAAATTTGCTTAATGTTTAGTTAAATACTTATATAGTTACCTAAATAACTCAATATTGAAATTCTTCCCAGTAAAAGCTTGCTAGTCTAAATACTCCTCCTTTTCTCTAACTGAAACAATTATTTTTATAGCATAATATTTGATATGGTAAAGTTTTTTTAAGAATGCAACTATTGCAATATAGCAGAACAGATAGTACACATTTAAAAAACAACAGAAGTCCTATTAAGAACTGAGCTCTGAAAATATCACAGAGAACTTTATGTGAATGTTGGCAAGCCTGACTGTTTAATAGGTCAGCAGAAGCTAGTGCTTATCAGGCCATCTTTCAGGCAATGTAACTGCTTAGAAATGAGATATCCATTAAAAAACACATATACACAAATGAAAAAATATATTTCAATAATCTAGTGCTTCAGATTTAGTGACAAATAGAAAATTGCTATAATGATTAACCCGAAAGATTAACCTTCCACAGTCCCAACCACTTTCTATTTTAATCACCATTTTAGTGTTCTAAAAAAAGTAGCAAATCAAAGTAACAAAACCACCTATTTGCAAAAATTTGGCAGGAGAAAAGGTTGAAACTGTTGAACATAAGGATCTGGAATTCTATTGGCATTAGCTAAGAGTTTGTTAAAGGTATAAATTTCACATAAAAAACCATTTTGGTTAGAAGTTATCAACTAGTATGTACCATTCTTAAGTATTAGTTAGTAATCAAATTCATGACAACGAAGAGATATCTAACAAGAAAAATTACTGAGTATCAGCCCCATCAATAAGACACTGCCTTCGCACTTTGTTAGCACTTACCATGCATTATAATGTCTAGGATTGACTCTGATAGCATTTCGAAAACAAGCTAATGCTTTGTCTAATTCTTCAGTTAACACAAACTCATGCCCTAATAGAGTATAGGCATAAGCATAATTTGGATCAACCTGGATAGCTCTCTGGAAGAATTTAATCGCAATATCATGTTCCCGTTGCAAACTGAAACAGTTCCCTGCAGCACACCAGGCCTTAAAAAAATGGAAACAAGAACCAAATGCACAATTAAAATTTTGTTTTATTTTTTTCTAACAAAAGCAATCTATAACTAAAATCAAGACTCAGATGTTAGAACAGAAAGACAACAATTGAAAGAGTTTTAATATAGTCAATCCTCATTCATGGATTCCATATTGGCAAATTTGTCTACTTTCTAAAATTTATTTGTAAAACCAAAATCAATACTTGCAGTGCTTTAGTGATCACTGGTGGATCCAAGTGTGATGTGTGTGTGTATATTTCCCCTAGGAGCAATGGTTCAGTATTTGCCAATTCAGTGTTCATGGAGACTACAGAAGCTTAAATATGTTACAGAAGTACCACCCAGTATTCTTGAGATGCACGGAAATAAAATCCTTATAGGACTGAAACATGTAAACTGTGCCTATGTCTTAAAATGACAGTTAAAATTATTATTTTAATTTAAAATGAGCATTTTAAAAAAATCTCTATTTCTGTTTAATGAACTCTACTCTTGGTGACAACAGCAATTATAACAAAACCAAATCTTGATTAACCCTGAATGAGATATCTGCTTTATGATTTTTCTATTTGTGAATCTGCACCATATACTCTAGGATTTCCCCTTCTTCTCTGAGTCCCTGCCTATACAGAAGAATACGAAAATAAGTGTGGGTGATACTAAATGAATGATTTGGGTCATTTCCGTTTGGTAAAGATGATCAAAAGATAGCTACAGGGAATTCCCTGGTGGTTCAGTGGTTAGGACTCTGCACTGTCACTGCCTAGGGCCCGTGTTCACTCCCTGGTCAGGGAACTAAAATCCCACAAGCTGCGCTGGTGAGGCAAAGAAAAAAAAAAAAAAAATTAAAAAAAGATAGCCACATAAGCAAAGTGTTTCAGTTAATTTACCTCTGGTGAATTTTTATCCATATCTGTTAAGTCTTTTGAAAGAACTGAAAGAGCAACATCCTTTTGAAGATGCCAAAGTGTTGTAGAGTAGATCTCCATGCCTTCCACTCTGTAATTCTCAATTCTTCTAACCTCTGAAAATATTCTTTCAGCCTGAAATATAAAAACTAGTAAGGGGAAAACAAGTTGATACAATTTACATATATAGAGGGAGAGTGCTGGGCACTGTTCTCATAGGACCTAAATGCTGCCTTGTTTTACAGTGTTTATGTGAACTAGTATTGATACTAACACATGGCCAAATTGAGGAAGCTTCCATGGTAGGTCAAATACTGATGTAATCATATTCACACTTAACCTAGTTTTTATAAACAAGTCATGGCAGGAACATGAATTCTGAAAAGAAAATTTGTTTCCACCAAAAAGACAGAAGAGAGATCTATACAAAGTTAATAATTTAAAAAGAAGTCAATTATTTTATTCTCAAAAAACACTATTCCATGTTTTAATTATGGCTTTATAGAATAACTCTCAGGAAAGGTGAGAGAAGAATGACCTCTGTAATACAAAACCTATTTTTGTACTGATTATTAAGAGGTTGAGTTGAAAACTTTAGGGGAAAAACACGCTTGGCTGGCCGCCAACCCTATGGCATGTTGAGCACTGAATATTTCCACCAATGTCTTACCTGCTAGGAACTATAGTCCCTGCCTAGTATAATTCCCTTTTCTTCTGCAGCACTCTCTTGACTTTAGGGTCCCTTCTCAGCTACCAGGTCAAAGTTTTTCCTCACCACACTCAAAGCTTCCAGAACTGTGCTTCTCTCCCCTGAAGTTTGAGGCTTTGGGTTATGTAGCTCCCCAGTTTATCAATTCAGTAAGTTAAAAATTCTGAAATTCAAGTTTAGTTTAGAATAAGGAATATCTGGTTTACTCTTAATGAAATGAAGATGACAAAATATGGAAACAGAATTTATAAAACTAGAAAAATAGGAACAATTCTTAGATATGGCCATATACTATCTAAAATTAGCTTAGATTTGTGACTTCCCTGAAATCCCTTAAAAGTTATACAGATAAGTTTTTCAAATGGGCATTTTTCAAACATGCATTGGTTAAGAGAAGACAGACCTAACCACCTGCCAAATACAGGTTTTGGAAACCTTCTGGTTTAAAATTTTTCAGAATCTATTGCTTCCTCTGAAAAGTGACTGTGACATAGACAAAAAGGAAAATGAAAAAAACAACTTATTAAATTAAGTTGAAACAAAGGCTTTCTTTAGTTAAATATCTGGGTCTACATCTGCTCTATAATTAGGGGTAACAATAAAATTCATGTAAAGTACCTGTGAAACAATAAATAAGAAATAATCCAAACAAAGCTTTTACCTGTGTACCAATTAAAAAAATCACAATCCAGAAATGAAAAAGTCTTTCTGTCTACAACTCTTTTTTCTTTAGTACTCAAAATTACAAGAATAGGTATATTCTGCATTTATTCTCTACCTGGAAGTACACTTCACCCCTAGAGCTTTGCATGGCTCATTAAGGGAGAAGTAACCTTTTTCTGAGCATGTTTTTTAAAAATAGCACCATACTTCACTGTCTCCCAATCTCCTTACCATGCTTCATTTTTCTTTCATATGACTTATTGCTACGTCATATGCTTATTGCTATTATTATTGCTTATTGCTATGACTTATTGCTATTTCTTTCATATGCTTATTGCCTGTCCTTATATATTTATTGGCTTACAATATGTCTCTTACTAGAAAGTAAGCTCTCTGAAGGCAAGCAATTATCTGTCTAGCTATATTACAGTACAGAAGAGAGTCTAGGATACAACATGCACTCAAATATATGCTGAAAGTAATCAGGGCAAATAAGTGACCTTATTATCAACTTTAAATAATTTATGTTAGAGAAATTTTACTAATATATAGGTTTCTTAAAGTTTTTTTTAAATGTTTTTCTAATTTTAAGTTTAGGGGCGGGGGATGAAGTGCTTTGAAAGAAGAAATGGGGAGTAAATTAGAATTTTCTTTGGCTTTAGGCTAATCATCCTCTCCTTTCCTGATTTAAACAGATAACTTAAGCAACAAATATAATTAAAATTAAAATGATAAAAGCCTTGCAATACAGACATTATGTTCTCGATTACATACAACTTTCTTCATAGTATTAAATTTATAAAACATACTAAATGCCAAAAAGTCATCCCAGTAAGAACTCTATATATATAGTAGAAAGAATTGATTATAAATATCTATTACATGGTAAATACATATTTTCAGATCCAACTAAGTAGAGTACAAATGTTTCACATAAGAATGTATGGATGGGGACTCCCCTGGTGGTCCAGTGGTAAAGAACCCACCTTTCAAGCAGAGGACGCGGGTTCGATCTCTGGTCGAGAACTAAGATCCCACATGCTGTGGGGCAACTAAGCCCAAGTGCCACAACTATTGAGCTCGTGCCTCAAGGAGAGAGCCCGCATGCCACAAACTACAGAGCCCGCGCGCCACAACTAGAGAGAGAATACCTGCCCGCCACAACTAGAGAGAAGCCCGAGCAGCACAACTAGAGAGAAACCCAAGCAGACCGTGTGCTGTAACAAAAAGATCCTGCATGCCTCAACAAAGATCCTGTGTGCCCCAACTAAGACCCGACACAAGCCAAAAAAAAAAAAAAAAGGAAAAATAAATTAAAAAAAAAAAAGAATGTATGGATGACTTGGGTTCTCTACAAATCTATCTCAAGTAATCCCAAAGAATTTAAACTACCCTTTAACACAGAAAGAATTGTGCTGATAAATTATAAATAGTGACAAAATAAATATAGACATTACATAATAAATACTGACCCTTTAGATCTAGTCTTCTCAAGCATAAGCATTTTAATTAAATTTAAATTATCTCTAGAAAGGCATATATAACTATTTTTCATACTTACTTGCAGGTACTCTGAAAGTTCAAAATAGGCCCTTCCAATCTGGCACAGGACCCAACCAGTATTGTAGTGGTGAGACGGTAGGTGGCTCAAGATATTTATAGCTTCTTTGCAGTTGTATGAGCACAAAGCTAAATAACCTTTCCCCATTTCACGAAGAAGGCTCATCAAACCTTCTAGGAGAAAACAATGTAGTAAACAAAGGAGAAAAACACAGTAAAGCAGTCTGGTTTTCTAGAAAGGCTAATTACAAAATAATTCACTAAAAATTCCACATCTATCCAGAAAAAAATGGAAAGCACTTTAATGAACATAAATAAATTTACTTAAAATAAGTGAATAAAATAAAATACAAAGAAGATATTAAGCATTTAAAACAGACCTGCTGCTGCTTTCTGTAGATTAAATGCCTGGATCTGAGGTGTGATTGTGGAGATTTTCCCTTCTGAAATGATTGCAGAGTCTAATTTTGTTATTTCTAGGCTATCATTTATGTTAGGTTGAGTTATTCCTCCTTTATTAGTTTTACTTTTTGTTTTTCTGTTTGGGATTTTAGGTGGAAACTTCATTTTTAATTTTTTGCTATTCTCCTGTAACAAGAAGGAAAATCCCACACTTGTTATACTCATTTATTTTAGACATCCTCCCAACCCTTTTTCTCAAGTATTAGATATAAAATAAACAGTTTTGATTGATCTGTATTTTTCTCAGAAAACAAAAGTCATCAAAGTCATTTAATTTCAAATGCAACAATTCTGAAAATAAATCATATTAACTAGCTAGTGTTTAAGGTACATTAGCTTTAAGCATTTCTCTTTATTGAAAGTATATCACTTTTGGGACTTCCCCGGTGGTCCAATGGTTAAGAATCTGCCTTCCAATGCAGGGGACGTGGGTTCAATCCCTGGCTGGGGAACTAAGATCCCACATGCCATGGGGCAACTAAGCCCAAGCACCACAACTAGAGAGAAGCCCGCGCGCCGCAACGAAGAGCCCATGTGCCGCAACTACGACCCGACGCAGCCAAATAAATAAAGAAACAAACAAACATTAAAAAAAACCCATCACTTTCATTTATTATTTAAAAATAAGAAAGTAAGTAGATACAACAACTATCTAATTGTCTCAGAGCATTGTAATTTATAAGGTATAAAATTGCTGATCTATATATGTCAGAGTTAAAGACTGTCCATAATATTTGTCAATGGATGAAGAAAATTTACCAAAGGTATAAGTTCCTCCAATTGTGCAAAGAAACGTGCAAAGAAAACACAGAAAATTTCCATTTACTCTTCCCACAATTTTTCCCAATGATAACATTTGACATAACCGTAGTACACCATCAAATCCAGGAAATTGGAATTGGTACAACACTAGCACCAAAACTATAGATCTTATTTGGATTTCATCAGTTTTCACATGCACCTTTTAAAAAATTTTGGTGTATATAGTTCAGTATAATTTTGTCACATGTATGGATTTGTGTAATCAACTACCACAATAAAGATATAGGACTGCTCTACCACTACACAAAGAAATTCCCTTGTGCTATGCTGTAAAAGTCACATCCTCCCCTCAGTTCTAACTCCTAATAACCACTGACCTGCTCTCCATCACTATAATTTTGTAATTTCTACAATGTTATATTTATTAAAGGACCAAGAAAATTTACAAATGTTACCGATGGTCCTCCAAATTAAAAAACATTAAAAAATTTTTAAATAGTATAATTTATTCATCAGACATTGAGTCATCGATGAACAGAAATTTTAGAGGAGGAAGCATTAAGTAAATGTGACATACAGAAATCTTTAAATTACCTTGGTTGTAGAGCTGTCACTAGTAAAAAGTCGTGAACTTCTTCGAGGCAGTGCATTTGGGGGAGATGTGATAGTGGGGCTCAATACCTGAGGTGTTGTACTAAAAAATTATAAAAGTAGACATTAAAAAAAAAAACTCAGTTTATGACCATTAACTATTGTTTCAATTCAAGTATATTAAAAAATATGCATTCAATATGTTTGCATTCTAAAATTGATGAGATCAGTCCTTTTCTCATCCCCCTATGAAAACTCTTATTTAAAAAATGATTCTTGTTACGATAAAATGATAAAAATTATAGCACAGATCTTCACTCTATCTGAAATTGCTAATTTGAACTTAAAACAATCCACATAAAAATTATGGGTCAATAAATAGTAAACACATCTATAAACCAATTATCTCTAGCCCTCGTTTGCAACTATAGCAAGTTAGAGAAAAAGAAACTAGAACAATTGATACCTGGGAAGTTATTACCCTGTAAATTCAAACAGCCACACCAAGGGATTATTCTGTTTAGAGCAAAAGGAATCTAATAATCACTTGGATAGATTTTTTTTTTTTTACTTTAAAGGCAAATCTTAAGAGATAAGAATTTTATTCTTGATACACACCACTATACATAAAATAAACAAGGATTTATTGTACAGCACAGGGAACTATATTCAGTATCTTATAATAGCCTACAATGGAAAAGAATCTGAAAAAGAATATATGTAAATGTATGTATATATATATATATATATGTATGTATAACAAATCATTTTGCTGTACACCTGAAACTAATACAATTTTGTAAATCAACTATAGTTCAATTAAAAAAAAAGAATTCCATTGTTAGAAAGCAAGCAGATTTAAACCTCAAATTATCTAATTGACAGTAAGTCTATGGACTAAACTATTTACAGTTTATACAGCTTATGGGAAATCCTACTAATTACCTGAGTCTGGGTCAAAGAAGCTTCTGAAAATAAAAGAGAAGCTGACCAGTGAATAAAGAATGCACAGGCTTTCAAAGACACAATCTCAATGTAGAGATTTCAGCAAGTGAGGTCATTTGGGTTGACCAATTTACTTTTTAATGATAATTTTTTAATTAATACTATTTTTCTTTTTTAGCACAGTTTAAGGTTCACAGCAAAACTGAGGGGAAGGTACAGAGAATTTCTATATACTCCCTGCCCCCGCACATGCACAGCCTCCCCCATTATCAGCATCCCCCACCAAAGTGGTACAATGTTACAGTTAATGAATCTACAGTGACTATCACATTGTCACTCATTGATAATCACCCAAAGCCCATAGTTTACCTTAGAGGTCACTCTTGGTTTTGTATATTCTATGGGTTTGGAAAAATGTATTATGACATGCATCCATCATTATGTTATCATACAGAATGTTTTCACCTTGGGCTGGGAATGGCTCATATTTTCAATAGCCAGAGTGAAAAAACCTCATACTAAACAGGTCATTGAGTAGAGTACTCAAAGTGGGGCAAAATTAATCCAGACTAAAGGCTGCTCTTGTCCCACCAAACAAATTAAAAAGCAAAACCTGAAAGGATCAAGCTGTTAACAAGTAATTTAAGTGCATCCCACATATCCCACCTTATCTTTGATAAAGGAGGCAAGAATATACAATGGAGAAAAGACAGCCTCTTCAATAAGTGGTGCTGGGAAAACTGGACAGCTACATGTAAAAGAGTGAAATTAGAACACTCCCTAACACCATACACAAAAATAAACTCAAAATGGATTAAAGACCTAAATGTAAGGCCAAACACTATAAAACTCTTAGAGGAAAACATAGGCAGAACACTCTATGACATAAATCACAGCAAGATCCTTTTTGACCCACCTCCTAGAGAAATGGAAATAAAACCAAAAATAAACAAATGGGACCTAATTAAACTTAAAAGCACAGCAAAGGAAACCATAAACAAGACGAAAAGACAACCCTCAGAATGGGAGAAAATATTTGCAAACAAAGCAACTGACCAATTAATCTCCAAAATATACAAGCAGCTCATGCAGCTCAATATCAAAAAAACAAACAACCCAATCCAAAAATGGGCAGAAGACCTAAATAGACATTTCTCCAAAGAAGATACACACATTGCCAACAAACACAGGAAAGGATGCTCAACATCACTAATCATTAGAAAAATGCAAATCAAAACTACAATGAGGTGTCACCTCACACCGTCAGAATGGCCATCATCAAAAAATCTACAAAAAATAAATGCTGGAGAGGGTGTGGAGAAAAGGGAACCCTCTTGCACTGTTGGTGGGAATGTAAACTGATACAGCCACTATGGAGAACAGTATGGAGGTTCCTTAAAAAACTAAAAATAGAACTACCATATGACACAGCAATCCCACTACTGGGCATATATATACCCTGAGAAAACCATAATTCAAGAAGAGTCATGTACCACAATGTTCATTGCAGCACTATTTACAAGAGTCAGGACATGGAAGCAACCTAAGCGTCCAATGACAGATGAATGGATAAAGAAGAAGTGGCACATATATACAATGGAATATTACTCAGCCATAAAAAGAAACGAAACTGAGTTATTTGTAGTGAGGTGGATGGACCTAGAGTCTGTCGTACAGAGTGAAGTAAGTCAGAAAGAGAAAAACAAATACCATATGCTAACACATATATATGGAATCTAAAAATAAAAGTGGTTCTGAAGAACTTAGGGGCAGGACAGGAATAAAGATGCAGACATAGAGAATGGACTTGAGGTCAGGGGGAGGGGGAAGGGTAAGCTGAGACGAAGTGAGAGAGTGGCATTGACATATATACAAATGTAAAATAGATAGCTAGTGAGAAGCAGCTGCATAGCACAAGGAGTTCAGCTCGGTGCTTTGTGACCACCTAGAGGGGTGGCATAGGGAGGGTGGGAGGGAGACGCACGAGGGAGGGGATATGGGGATATGTGTATACATATAGCTGATTTCACTTTGTTATACAGCAGCGACTAACACAACAATGTAAAGCAATTATACTCCAATAAAGATATTAAAAAAAAATTTGAGTGCATCCCAGAACAAAACTTGAAAAATACTTAAAAGGATACAAAAAGTCCAGCACTCAACCACGTAAAATTTCCAATAACCGGCATACAAAAAAACCTTGGCATGCAAAGAAGCAGAAAAATATAACCTATACTGAAGAGAAAAACCAATCAATAAAAAACAGACACAGTAAGACTTAGTAGTTAAGATCACTAAAAGAGCTACTATAAATGTAGTTCCATATGTTAAAAAAGGTAGAAGAAAGCATAGGCATGTTAAGGAGAGAACAAAATCAAACTTCTAGAGATGAAAAACAGAATGCCTAAGATAAAATACACACACACACACACACACACACACACACACACACACACACACACTGAATGGGATTAACAGCAGATTAGACACTGCAGAAGAAAAGATTCGTTAGCTTGACGACACAGTAGTAAACCCTATCCAAAATGAAAGAGAAGAAAAAGACTGGAAACAAAAAAGAACAGAGTATTAGTGAACTGTGGGACAACTTTAAACAGTCTAATATACATGTACTTGAAGTCCCAGAATGAGAGAGAGGGACATGGACAGAAAGTTTTTGAAGAAATAATGGCCCAAAATTAGCTAAATTTGATGAAAACTATCAACTTACAGATCCAAGGAGCTCAATGAATTTGAAGGCCAAGAAAGGAGAAAACACACTACAGCACATCATAATCAAATGGCTTAATTATCAGTGATAAAGAAAAAATCTTAAGAGTCAGAGAAAAGAGACAGATTACATACATAGAGAAACAAAAATGATGGCAACAGGCTTCTTGCCACAAACAATGCAAGCCAGTAGACAGTAAAGCAACATCTTTAAAGAAAAAAAAAAACCTGTCAACTAGAATTCCATATCCAGGACTTCCCTGGTGGTCCAATGGGTAAGACTCCGTGCTCCCAATACATGGGGCCCGGGTTCGATCCCTGGTCGGGGAACTGTTAGATCCTGCATGCATGCCACAACCAAGGGTCCACATGCTGAAACTAAGAAGCCCACATGCTGCAACTAAGAAGTCCGCATGCCACAACTAAAGATTCCGCATGCCTCAACGAAGATTCTGCATGCCACAACTAAGACCCAGTGCAGCCAAAATAAATAAATAAATAAATAATAAATAAATATTTTTAAAAAAGAATTCAATACCCAGTGAAAATATCTTTCAAAAATAAAAACAAAGGTGAACTTAAAACTTTCTTCTGACATACAAAGGCTGAAAAAAAATTCATTACCAACAGACCTAGACTACAAGAAATGTTAAAAGAAGTCCTTCAAGATGAAGGAAAAAAAATACCGAATTGAAATCTGGATCTACAGAAAGAAACAGCGCCAGAAACAGTAAATATGTGGGTATCTATAAAACAGACTTCTTTTTCTTATTAAAAAAAAAAACTCTGTTAAAGATAACTATTTAAGGCAGAAACTACAACAATCACTCTATAGAAGTAAAATATATGACAGCAATAGCATACAGACTGAGAGAGGAGCATGAAAATATACCGTGATAAGGTTTTATACTGTATGTGACATGGTATAGTATTATGTGAAGGTAGACTTTGATAAGTTAAAATGTGTAATATAAACCCTAAAACGACCTCTAAAAAGACAAAATAAAGAGTAAGTGTTAATAAGGCAATGTTATGGGTTGAATTGTATCTCCAAAAGGATATGTTGAAGCCCTAACCCCCAGTACTGCTAATGTGAACTTTTTGGGAAATATGGTCTTTGTAGATGTAATCAAGTTAAGATGAGGTCATCAGAGTGGGCCCTAATTCAGTATGACTGATGTCCTAATAAGAAAAAGGAAATCTGAATACAGAGGCACACAGGGAAGATGGCTATGTGGAGACAGAGGCAAATACTGAGTTGTGCTACCACAAAATAAGGAATGCCTGGGGCTACTAGAAGCTAGAAGAGATAAGGATCCTCTCCTAGTGGCTTCAGAAGAAGCACGGTCCTGTCTATACCTTGATTTTGGAATATAGCTTCTAGAACTGTGAGTAAATAAATTTCTGTTGTTTTAAGCCACCCAGTTTGTGGTACTTTGTTACAGTAGCTGTAGGAAACTAAAACAAGCAGTAAAGAAGATAAAGTGGTGTATATCAACTATACCTTAAAAAAAGAGAAGATAAAATGGAATAATACAAAGAACACAAAATCATTATAGTTGATGCATATTACAGTTAGTATATTTGTTTACAGTGAAATGTATAATTCAGTAAATTATGTTTATGTAGTCTTCAAGACTAGCATATACTTGGCCTGATTAATGATGCTCTGCAGGAGGCCTCAGGCTCCTTCTCATAACCGAGCCTGAGGCAATCACTGTCACCTGCCTGAGAGCTGGCCCTCATGATGAGACTTACCATCCTGGCATTTTAGAAATATTGAGGCCTTTTATATAGTCAAGGTATATGCACACGTATGTCTGTTTTAAGACTTATGGTACATGTTCATTATTTTAGGAGACAAAGTTGGAGCTTTCTCTTAAAATATTAGCTATAATTTATTTTTGAGTCCTTGAACAAGAAGAGAGATCCTATTTAACACCACTTCTGTGTGGAAATGGATTCATTATTTGAAGATTTATTGGAAGATTAGTATTATGATCTATTTACAGAAATGCATAATAGGGGAAGGTGAGAATAATCTATCTGTACTTGACCAGTGGAGAAGATCATATAAAAAAAGAAGAAAATTATTTTGGAGGACTGCTCAGAATATCTAGTTTAAACAAATTCATGAGGCAATTAGAGTAAAAAGGTATTTTAGCTAACTCCTGTCTTGATTTGCATTATAATACTCAACTAAAAATTAAACTCGTTTTTCAGTAAGTTAGAAATTTCAAATTTAACATATTCAAAATTTACAATAGTCATTCTAGAATTCTTGGGACAGTCAAAACCCGCCTAAACGGAAAGATTACAATCATGTTTCACAATAAGAAACAATATCAAATAATGACACCATAATAAATACCTTGTTTGTGGGCCAGAACTTTGTGTTTGTGCAACAAGAATTGGAGTTACCTCTCGACTGTTTCCACTCTGTGAGAAGACAGACTTTGTTCCAGTTTGGCCGATTCTGGCAACAGACTGTAAAACACAAAAAGTCTAAGGTTTGTGAATTATAAATTGCACTGTAAATGATAAAAGACATCATGATGTGCCCATCTACGTTTTCCCAATACAAGATTTCATATTATATACTATCATCTGAAAACACAAACTATTAATGTCATTATTTATGTCATTTTAGGTTAATTTAATGTTATATTAGAATGAACATCAGCCTATTTCCCCATATTAACCTCAGTATTTTTACCCTTATACTATCCTTTCATCTTTCAACTTTAGTTTCCAGAGAAAGGCTCAAAATTCCTAGAAGACTTTCCCAGTTGGGCTAAATGCTAAAGAATTTTAAGACAGCTACTATTCTCAAGATTTATGATCTAACTTAGTATACATAAAGAAATAATAATACAGTAAGATTTTATATCCCTTCTTTGGCACTTAGTAAAAACAGTTCTAGAGTAATTCAGAGGAGTAGATTAAAAAAAAATCATCCAATTATTTTCCAAATTCTAAGAATATTGCTCTTAGAATTAGCATTTCTTTCTGGTGTGTTCAATCTTCTATTAACTGGTCTCTGCTTGCCCCTTCTCTTTTCTCTAATTTATTACCTTATTTCTATTTATTTTCATCACTTAACCTTTTTTTTTTTTCTTTTTTGGCTGCGCCACACGTAATGAGGGATCTTAGTTCCCCGACCAGGGATGAACCCATGTCCCCCTGCAGTGGAAGCATGGAGTCTTAACCACTGGACCACCAGGGAAGTCCTCACTTAACTTCTTTATAAAGTGATCTCTGGCTACCGTGTCAGTGGATACTAAAAAATTTTTTTTACTACCAAATTAAGATCTTTAGCTACTCTCTCTTTCCCTAGGAGAGCCTGGCCATTTTAACCCTTCAATTATTATTTCTATCACTTGGCCATAGTCTTTCCTCTATAACTAACTATCCACTGAATATCTTCACCTAATCTACCACTCCCTTACAATAAAACTTTTATAACACTTCCTCCTCTTCCTTCCCCAGATTTGGACCTCTACATTCACCCAAGGGACAAAACTTAGTCAACTTTGGTCCTTATTTAGCAAAGAACTATCTACTGAACTCACTACTCGGTTTGATATTTTTAGTTGATACTGCAGGCAGACCTAGAAGTATAGCTTTTCCAGGAATGTCTTGTAATAGAACAGAGGCAGAAGAGGTTGAGACAGGAAGAGGTTGAGACTGGGCAATGAAATCATGTACCTGTTCATTGCCTAACTTGTCCTTAATTACTCTGACTCACATGGTTTTGGCCTACTTCACCTGGCATGCTAACCACCATCCTACTATGCCTTCTCATAACTGTAATAAACTAATTTCCACACTTATATTTCACTCCCATAATAATACAACAGCAGGTAGTTGCCAACTTTAAAAAAATCTTATTTAAAATAATCCACATATTAACTACTTTATAGACCCTGTTTACCACTCTTGGAGTTCCTATTATCACTCATTAAGAAGCTATCGTAGAAAAAAATTTTGCTGACTCTAAGGAAGTTCAGGAGTAAAAGAGTAAAAACAAAACAAGAAGAAACATGTCTCTCTAGGAGGGTAAAAGGGCTATATCAGTCATTCACATACCAGTTTGACTCATTTAGCTTCCATTTCTTAAACATCTATTAAGCACGGCAATAGGCATTTTACATATAACTAATTTAATTCTCACATAAGATACCGTGCACCACAGATATGTTTTAAATAAACAGCACTTTGGCTTCTACTGCCACAGACTTTAATAAAAGAACATTATAAAAAGAGTCGCAGTTGCAACTCGGTCTTGTTGCAGTGTTTACTATAAGGATACTGTGAAATATTTTTCATTTTACTACACATTTACTACATATTTACTCCACCTGTATGAGGATCCACTATAAAAATTTTATTATCAGAAATAGCTGGCTTTATCATGTTAATTAGTATAATTAAAAAACAAACATAGTGGTGGGGACAAGAAAAAACTATGGCAGGTGTAATTTCCATTATTTACATTCAAAGTGATAGAAACAATCTTAATTTTGTTTTTTAAAAAAAGGAAATAAAAAGTAAAAATCTGAATATGTTTATTTAGCTATATGCTGAAATAAACTATACTTGTGAGTTACAAACTTACGTGGCCAAAAGAGCAACCAGCTTTGTGTCTCCTACTATGACCGGAGGCTATGATAATGACGACCTTCTTTTACATTTAGATAAACTCTTCTAAAGCAACGGCAATTAAAGAAAGTTGGATTCTGAAATTGCCTTTAACAGATTGGAATTTTAAATGAATTTCCTTCATCAATACCAAAACTGTATTTTACATGGAAAATACCTTTTTTGAAGGGGCTCCGGTGGATGGCACGTCAATTACAGAAGATGTATTAGTGTAGTTTTGTAAATAGGATCCATCTCCAGGACTTGGGGTTTCTAATGGCAAAATCCCAAAACTGAGAAGAGGTTGAAATCAAGGTGTCAAAAAGTCATCAAGGCATATATAAAGCAGCAGTATACTTAAATTAGAAGGTCTAAAAGGAAGAGAATGGTAAATCAGTCTTGGGGGCATTGAGGATCTGAGGGGCAGATTAAAAATAAGCTGTGAATGTAGACTATTCCACCCACCATAACTAAAATTAAAAAAAAAAAAAAATCAAGAAACTAAATTGAGCAGCAACTACTGACTCAGGAGATTTATTAGAAACAAAGAAGAGTGGCTTTGTAAAAGCTAAGATCCAAATTATCAAATTACTTCAAATTCTTGGAATTTATGGGATTTAGACCCTATTACAGAGAAAATGTCTCCAGAAACCAATGAACACATCTGTGGATTCAATGAGTTTTGTAATCTCATGGTCATACTATTTTAGTAGCTCCCTGGCCCTGGGACCCAACTCATAGTCTGTTTTAACATATAATTTTTTATTTTGATTCTTTTGGATATGTATCCTCTGGGCTGGGTTCCTATATTTATACATACATATATTTCTGATAATTTGACAAAATATTTCATATCAATAGGTGTCAATTCTTCCTTCCCATTTTGGAATACAGCACTTTAACAATAACCACTGCTGTCACTCTGATTATTATCATAAGCATTCCAACATTTTAAGAGGTTCACTGATGCACAGCCATAAACACAATATTTTTTAAATTCATACACCAGCTGAATAAGGCATGCTTTAAAATTTTCTCCAATATTTAAGAAGGAATTTTTATCACAGGTACTGTATTTCTATTACTTCATTTTCTGAAAATGGAATAGGTTCATTATTGACTTATTAAATACCTCTATTTCCATAATGATTTATAAGTTGCTGTTCATATTAATTTATATTACCAATACAGGAATTACTATATGATCGTTTAATATTACAGCACATTTTAAAGTATCTTTTATTTGTCTTACCTTGGGGTTAATGGGCTAAGAGCAGCTGGTCCTCCTAACAAACTTCGACCAGTTTTTGGTTTATTTTGAACTTGTTTAGATAATATGGAAGTTCCTGTTCCAAGAGGGACAGTATCTGGTGAAATTACAGCTGAATCAATATAAGACACTGAAGAATCTGTATTCAATGAGTACTTTGAATTGGAAGATTCTAAATTCAGTCTGTTTAATTCCTGAAACAGAAAATTTCTACCATGTCATTTATGATACATTATTTAGTTCAGATCATTGTTTTTCATTTTCACAATATTTTGAACACTAGTGTATAATATACTTACAATTGTGTCCTGGGGTGTTTCTGTAAGAACTGTCTCAGGCTGTCTGTGAGATAAAGTATGATTAGATACTAGTGTTGTGCAAGAGTTGGGCAGACAGCTGCTAAAGTTCTGTAAAGATGTTAATTTAAATGTTTGGTCAGGATCTGGCTTTTCACCTGTGAAGGGGAAAAAAAAAAAGTTTGCCTCTGAGGAAAGGAAGGTTAAATTTTTTTTTCAAGCATGCATAAATCAGTGGAAATAAGGCCTTATCCAGAGTTTTAAAGTTCTTCTGTCTGTTTCAGTGAATCAGATTTATCTCCCAAAAGCCCATCCATCAATTTATTGTAAAAGTTTACCCCTAAGATAAAGCTGTAAATTCAGGAAATAAACTAAACCACAATGACACTGACTTTAAATATAATAAATCACAGGAAAATGCAGATTTCTGTGTTTGTTTTAAAGCAGAAAGCAACTAGATCTCATTTTGCTCAAGGTAAGGAGTGAGGGTGGAGAGGTGAAACCCTGTAGAAATCATAGTAAAGTTTTGAGCACTTCCATGTAAAGACACAGCAATGTTTTAAAATGATCCTTCATGCATCCTGGAACATATATACTGAGACACTCTCCCCCCATATTATCCAGGTCTTATTTATAGAACAGTTTCTGCTCTAGGCATTCTATTAATTTCTTTTCTTACTCAGAATGCTATTTTGGCTAGTGTTATGCTCACAATACAACTCATTCTAGAGGACACAAGAAAGGGCACATTACTCCTGAAACATATGATTCTACCTTATTTCTTGTTCTCAATTTTAAAAGCCCTTAGCTTTGAAAAATACTTTTCTTGTGGATAATTTGTATCACTCTCCAAAAATTAAGCAGGGTAAAAAAAAGAGGAAGAAGAAATGGGAGAACCCTCCCGTAGCCACCTCTACAAGCTTACCTATTTCACATAATGATTCAAAGGGGGACCAGAGGAAAGGATTTAAACTAAGGCTCTTTTGGTAACATTCTGATCCTTTGGCAAGCCGATCTGTCTTGCTGTAAAGACAAACAAATAGATTAGACAAGCTATAAAACCTAAAACATCTATTACAAACAAACTTTTCATACAGAAAATTAGGTAAATCTTATACAAGTTCTGAGAGTACTCTTCTAGATTCTTTCTTAAATTATCAATTTCTCCTTCTTACCATCCTCCAATCTCTATTATTTAGGGCAGTTCAAGTCAAAAGTCAGGTGAAAGCAAACAGAACATGAATTGAAAGGAATGTTAACAAAATAAACAAGCTATCATAGCCTTCTTAAATACTATATTGCTTTTAATTTCCTGTTGGATATTAGAATTACTGAGGACATATGGAAAAACACCCAAATATTTCAGTCTTATTGTTGATTTTAAATATAAATCCCAGTGGTAATTTTGAAAGTGACTTAAATGCTTTAAATATAGCATATATAAATGATCAGATTTTTTAACAAAGTAAAGGTGGTAGCTCTTAACTTAAAGGAAAATTCATGTTTCTTTCTAAATTGGGTATATAAAGGCTTACATTTAGAATATAAACAACATTCTTGGGACCCTATATACTTGAAACAATCTGGAAATTATCAGAACAGCATTGTTGCCTCCCTAGCTTTTATTTTATTTTATTCTTAATTAATTAATTTTATTTTATTTTTGGCTGCGCTGAGTCTTCATTGCTGTGCACGGGCTTTCTCTAGTTGCAGCGAGCAGGGCTACTCTTTGTTGTGGTGCACGGGCTTCTCATTGCGGTGGCTTCTCTTGTTGTGGAGCACGGGCTCTAGGCGCTCGAGCTTCAATAGTTGTGGCACGTGGGCTCAGTAGTTGTGGCTCACGGGCTCTGGGGCGCAGGCTCAGTAGTTGTGGCACACGGGCTCAGTTGCTCCGCGGCATGTGGGATCTTCCCAGACCAGGGCTTGAACCTGTGTCCCCTGCATTGGCAGACAGATTCTTAACCACTGCGCCACCAGGGAAGCCCCTCCCTAGCTTTTAAATGGGGGAAGATGGGATTGAGGGTTAGTGAGACTTGTTGGAGCTTTCAGGTTAAAAAATACTATTCACCTGGTCTAAGGTTGAAATTCTTCATTATCTAATGGAAAAAAATTAAGATACAGCAATTTTTCCAAAACCCTAAGGTTTTATAAAGGACCAGATGGCATCTAACCAAGATTTTCAAAACAACCCTCAAATGAAACTATCAGTTAAAACATAATCTGTTTATGTGCTGTCAGTGTTTCTCAGAGAACTTAAAAGAAGACCCCCTTGGGTAACTATATATTGGTGTGCCTTACTTTCAAATTTTGCAAGTGAATAGAAACTAGAATAAATGATGTAATAAAGACAAGAAAATACCACTAGTTGAAGACTATCTAGCTTCCCACATTTGCCTAATTTGACCCAATAAACACACTGACAAAGAAGGAAGCAGGAGCAGGAGGCAGACTTTCAGAAAACTTAAGTTTTATCAGTCTACATCTAGGATTGCTTAGATGAAATTTCTTAAAGGAAAAATAGTTGTAACAAGAATGATATAATCATTTACCATGGATAGAGGGGTAACTTAAAAATAGGAAACAAAGGGCTTCCCAGGTGGCGCGGTGGTTGAGAATCTGCCTGCCAATGCAGGGGACACGGGTTCGAGCCCTGGTCTGGGAAGATCCCACATGCCGCGGAACAGCTGGGTCTGTGAGCCACAACTCCTGAGCCTGCGCGTCTGGAGCCTGTGCCCCACAACACGAGAGGCCGCAATAGTGAGAGGCCCGCGCACCGTGATGAAGAGTGGCCCCCGCTTGCCGCAACTAGAGAAGGCCCTCGCACAGAAACGAAGACCCAACACACCCAAAAATAAATAAATAAATAAATAATTTATAAAAATAGGAAACAAAGCAAAGACATAAAAAGAGTATTTTTTGGGCTTCCCTGGTGGCGCAGTGGTTGAGAAACTGCCTGCCAATGCAGGGGACACGGGTTCGAGCCCTGGTCTGGGAAGATCCCACATGCCGCGGAGCAACTAGGCCCGTGAGCCACAACTACTGAGCCTGCGCGTCTGGAGCCCGTGATCTGCAACAAGAGAGGCCGCAACAGTGAGAGGCCCACGCACCGCGATGAAGAGTGGCCCCCGCTTGCCGCAACTAGAGAAAGCCCTCGCACAGAAACGAAGACCCAACACAGCCAAAAATAAATAAATTAATTAATTAATTTTAAAAAAAAAAGAGTATTTTTTGAAAGTAATAATTAGGAGTGGAAAGTGTCAAATCAATGCTCAGGAACTTTTAACATAAGGCCATGAAAAGAAAAGTACAGTGAAATCTCAATGTTTGATCTAAACTAACTCATGTTATAGTCCCCTCATTGCTTATATAACTAATTATGGTTTGTCTATTTCTTTACAGATTTTTTTTTTTTGATGTGGACCATTTTTAAAGTCTTTATTGAATTTGTTATGATACTGCTTCTGTTTTTGTTTTGGTTTTTTGGCCAGGAGGCATGTGAGATCTCAGCTCCCCGACTAGGGATTGACCCCGCACTCCCTGCACTGGAAGGCGAAATCTTAACCAACGGACCACCAGGGAAGTCCTCAATTTATTTATCTTTCATGTGTGCTCTCTTGCAATTGATTATAAGCTTTCCGAGGATAGGAAATTAGATTTCTCATTTTTATATTACCTCTTTCCTGTTTTCAATAGCCTCGCCCCCTTGCTTTGCTTGTACAATATATCATAAAATACTTTTACTAATAATTTTTAAAGTTGCATTGAGCGGGCTGTATGAATTACTTAAATGGCCAGAAAAGTGGTGGACAAACTGATTAAGCAAAGATAAAATAATCTATTCAAGAAAAAATATTATGAAAATGTAAGAGGTGATCATTTGTGATGAAAATCCTCTTCTCCAGTATTATGTAAATTATATTTTCTTTTTACATTAGCAAAAGGTAAATTTTCTTAAACCTTTGATAAGTTGCCAAGGCTGATTTTTATAATAAGCCATGATCTGATTAATAGACCATAAATGTTAAACTAAATGTCTGCTAAGAAGAGATTAGATATACACACACATGCACACACATGGATAGATACTGGTATGTATAAATATTGGGTTGGCCAAAAAGTTCATTTGGGATGTTACGGAAAAACCTGAACAAACTTTCTGGCCAACCCAATAACATAAAAGTTAACTGGGGAAGAAGCCAGATGTGGACTTACAATAATCAAATCTGGGAGACAGATCTCTCTATTCAATAGAGAGATAAAAAGGGGGAAAGATTTAATAAAATTAAGCTGCCTGCAGTGCCCCAACTTTAGACGGAATTTTTTAAAAACTAAAACTCTGAAAGAAGTTTCCCAAAGAACTGGGGTTAGAAAAAACTACTTAAATGGCATTGGGAGGAAATAGGTTAATCTAAGAACCAAACTTAGTATCAGTTGTGTCCTAAAGATGCAAGTCTCATGTGCTATTGTAGACAAAAAGACCAATGAATTGTCTACATCAAAATACTGGAGATAAAAGATAAGCTAACAAGCTGTAGCTTCAAAACAATAACACATGGGTTTCTAGATTATGGGGTGCAACTTTGGTCACAAGACAGGTGTATGATGACTGAAATGAAGCGCCAGTTTTTGAAGCAGGGTTGTGCCCCATTGGATACTAAACCCTTTAAACTTTATGATGAATAAAAATAACCCACCCTTATTCTCTGAGGAAGGGGAAAAACCTTCCTTCTTCATGGTTAGGACTTGATAAAACTGCACCTTCAAAAACTTTTAAACAAGTGAACTTGTTTTAAAATAATTAGTAATATATATAGCACTTTTGTGATTTAACACTTTCCCTTACTTTGTTTTATTAAATAATGTTATATAAATGGTATCACAGAGTATGTAAAATTTTGAAATTGGCTTTTTTCACTTGCCATAATGCCCTTGAAATCCAAGTTATTATGTTTATCAATAGTTCGTTCCTCTTTATTGCTGAGTAGTAGTTCATTGTATGGATGCAGTTATTTTTATTCATTCACCCACTGAATTTGAGTTGATTCTATTTTTGGGCTTTAATAAATAAATCTGCTATGAACATTCAGTACAAGTACCATTTTACATTCTCACCAGCAATGTATGAGAAATCCCATTGCTCTGCATCCCCATTAGCACTTGATATTGTCAGTACTTTTAATTTTAGCCATTTTAATAGGCATGTAATAGCTTCTAATGGCAGTTTTTATTTGCTTTTCCTTAATGGCTAATGATTTGGTACATCTTTTCATATGCTTATTTACCATTCACATACCCTCTCCGGTGAACTGTCCATTCAAGTATTTTGCCCATTTTCTAATTTCTAATTTTCTTATTATTGAGAAGTTAAAAGAAACAAAAAAGACTCTTCTATCAAGTCTTTCCTAGTTACCATCTTACCTCTCTTCTTAACTGTGTAGAACTGATTATTCCCTCATTGGAACAGAATACCGCTCAAATTTTATCATAGCACTTAAATTGTGATGAAAAAATTTATTAACTTTTGTTTACTACTTCTTTCCTCCTACACTTTATTATAAACCTTTGGGGGATGGAGAGGAGGACAGGGAGTTATTTATCTTTACATTCCTAGTGCCAAGTATGGTGTGTAGCCATAATAGGGGATGGATCTCAAAGTGTTTTGAACAAATGGCAAGAATCATAGTTGCATGAACTAAATCCATTACTACAAGTCCTTCTATTAAGACAAATGAAGATATTGGTATTATATCTTTACTTACTCCTGTTCTCAAAAGAGTGGTGCCATCTGAAAATGAGCCCCAAATTTCAGCCAAATAATTTATTCTGTTCAAAAAGATATTTTCAAGGTTTTTAAAAAAACTGCTATTCAAACTAGCCTCAATTTATCTTAAAACAGATGCTAACCTAATTCTTTAGATAAGCAATCCTCAATCATTTCTCCCACGTGCAACAGATGACATTTACACATGAAATGCCCTCCCATGGGCAGTTGAACAATTCCTGTTACCTAATTACTCCCCAACTCACAGTATTTCAGAATAAAAATCAGTGAGAACAATATTATCATAGTGATAACTCTGAATTCATTCTCACTTGCTTTTAAGAGACTTAATTTAAAATAAATGTAAATAAATTTTAAAAAATAAAATAAAATCACTATCATTTCAGCTACCATCATAGGAAATTTGTCAAATTCATTATGACATACCAGATGGGAACTGTATTCTTTATTACTGAAACATGACTTCATGCCTCTTTCTAAGGAGCAGTGGTGATATTTAATATTACAGAAAAAACTTCACTCTTTGCTTCTTTTTCCTCGGTAGGTCACATGAAGATATTCTCCTCACCCAAGGTAAAAAAAAACCCACATGTGCACTCAATTGTTAGGTAGTGCTGCTGTAGCTGTTTATCATTAAAGCAAAGTGGACAGTCATAGACAGGATCGAAATCTCTGTTTTACAGGTTTAACAAGATCATGGAACTACAAGACTGTGTACTACTCAACCAAATGCTATTTGATAAACACAGATCAACATAGTGTTTTTTTAAACCACAAAGCATTCTAGTACTGGAAACAAATTTCTGGTAATTTGAATCATTCTTACTTACCAATATACATGTCCCAACAATGAAAGAGTAAAGCAAGCTGAATCACCAAACTCAGTAACAATATCATCATGGCTTTTCTGCTTATTAAACACTCCACCAGATAAGATCTGTTCCCCTTCTGCAAGCCTTTAAAACACAAATTTACAGATTAAAAAAAAAAAGTCAATATAAAAAGCAGTGTGTGTAAAGACATTCTTCATTACTAATGTACCTCTTACTATGGAGACAAAGTGTATCTTAAAATTTCAGTCTTACTTCTAAAAATAGAAACAGTTACCTTTAGTCTCTGTATGTACAAATCTAGTCTGAGCAACATACACATTACTCACGTCAAAAGAAACGGCAGACCATTATACTGGGGGAAAAATATGAATGGTTCTTCATTAACAGATGTGGTGGTCCTTCTTAGTTCTATAATTCCTTGAAGTAGGAATTTGCAAGCAGGTTAAACAAGACTAACATATTAATTAAAAACTGCATACTTAATGGCCTCAGTTATTTTTAGGTTTACAAAATAAAACTTGAATAGCACTTCATCTCTATTTATCAATTATGTTTTCTTGATATAGAAAATTACAAATGTTCCCCAAAGGGAAAAGAAATTTGCCTGATTTCACTATATATTTTTGGCATATCAGAGTTTGTAATGGTTTGTGTTTTAAAGTTTTTTCCAAATCATCATGTGGAAACTCTCAAGTAAGCGTACATAGTATATCCTAAACATAAAACTTGGTATCTAAAATTCTGTTACTATCAGTGGGACTTTTTAAAAACTATAAATATTTATAAATGGGATAAGAATGTCTAATGTAAGAACTGGCTTAAGAAACTGGTAAATTAAATAAGTACATTTTTAAGAATTTAACATTAGCATCTTTGGAGTAGAAATAATTCAATAACAAATGTCTCAGAAATTTTATATATATTTTAGCTAGCTTTAATTTAAAAGTCATCAATTAGACATTGGACAAATAAAATATTTAGCAGACTATGGAGACTTTATGAGGTTTATTTGTATTCTCTCACTGTAAATCTACAGACTAAATACAAAGGCTTTTACAATTATCTGTTTAGTCACCTTTACCATTATTCCATTTCTCACAGCACAGAAAACAGTTTGACAGAATACAACTAGCTAAATCTCTAGCTGCCTCCAGATTCAGAATATGGACAGCTGACTTGGTTGAACTGTACTGTGCAAAAGAAATGTTCTCCTGAATCTGCCTCCTTGCTTCAAAGGAGTAATGGTTCCCAAACAGAATGATCTTGAAAGGCAAATAATTACACAACTATCTAGACACAAGGAAGCATTAATCTCAGATGAACTGGTAAGTTAGGTTTTCAGGCTTATTCCAACTGGTCTAGCAATGAAAGCAAAGGAAAAGAAATAACACTTAAGATCATTTTAGAAAATGACTGGAATTAGTTATAACTTAGGTTTCTCCAGAGTTAAATTCTATTATTTATACCATAACAATGAAATCTCTCCATAACAAAATAATAATGCCATAAGCAGCAGTGTAAACATTTCAAAAGTTACTGAAATAGACAAACCTCTACTATTAAAAGAGGGGAGAAAGGGAGTCAGTCAGAGTTTAATCCATCAAAAGAATTTTATCTAGAATTCTACAGTGTAAGTAGAACAAATTAGATAGAAAAGATTTAGAAACTTACTTGCTGAGATCAACACAACATTTTGCAAGCAGGTATTTACATTGCGGTGTAGTACAACTGTGTCCTTTCAAGAGTCTATATGCTTTATATGCCTTTCCTGAGCGGTAGTAACAGGTTGCCAGTAAAAACAAGGCTTCTTCTGAGTGTACTAAGAACACACACACAAAAAAATTGTCTATTATTCAGTATGTTGAATGGTAATCATTTTTATCTACCAATAGGTAAACAAGTTTAGCAACAACAAAAAAAATCAGGCATGTTATTTAATACAAAAAACAATTTATTAATTCAAATTTGAATTAAGGAGAAATACTTTTCTGATAGAAAAGTTAGTTCCCCAAGGAACCAAGGAAATAATATTCTGATAGAAAAGTTAGTTCCCCAAGGAACCAAGGAAATAATACAATGAAGAAAATCGTAGTATTCTCTGTAAATCTTTAAGAAAAGCAAACACATGCACACAACTACCCTTAAATAGACTACCAGAAAAGCATCTTGTTTTTATGTAGTATTTTTCTAATAGACTCTTTGAGAGGACAGAAGTCAAATTTCATGAGAGGGAAACTCAGGGTTATAAACCTAATTATCAATCTGTACATTAAAAAAAGACCAGATTGGAACACAAGTAAACAAACAAAAAAAACAACCCACTTATTTCTAACACCAAATATACACTAGAGTATATTCAAGATAATTTAAGAAAAAGGAAAAGAATTTCTAAATTGTGAATACCCACACTATTTAAACACTCAATTGACAGACTTGACACTTGTCCAGTAACAATAATTAAACTGCTCTTTAATGGCAAGAGCTGAATTATTTATCAACCTCTTTCCTTTTCTTTACATTAGAAAATGCCTTAGTTAATGAAATGTGGCAGTTTTCCCCTTATTTACTCTCTTCCAAACTGACCATCACCTCACTTCTATCCTCACAACCTCCCAACCAATCCAGATAAGAGTTTTTTTTTTCTTTTTGGCCACGCCACGTGGCATGTGGGATCTTAGTTCCCCAATGGACCAGGGATCGAACCCGCGCCCCCTGCAGTAGAAGCGCAGAGTCCTAACCACTGGACCGCCAGGGAAGTCCCCAGATGAGAGTCTAGAAAGGTAACAATAAAGGGGATAGAAAGAAAGAGGGAAAAATCTGTTCTGTGCTTCTAAAAATGGGTTATGTAATAATATCACAGCACTGAGGGATCATGTAAGCCAGTGGTTCCCGAAGTGTGGTCCCTATACCAGCATCAGAATGACTTTGGAGCTTGCTAGAAATGGAAGTTCTTGGGCTCCATAATAGCTCAGACCCACTAAAATCAGTAATTCTGGAAGTGGGGACCAGCAATCTGTGTTGTAATAAACCCTTCAGGTGATTTTGATGCATGCTAAAGTTTGAGAATCACTGTTTTAAAGTACAGATAAACTTGCCACATCTTCCTGAAAAGTTAACTCAAAGATGTGGGATAAAAAAGTAATTTGAAATTTTCCTGTTATAAAGATTTTCCTTTTTCTTTTCTTTTCTTTCTTTCTTTTTTTTTGCTGTTGTTGTTGTTGTATGTCATGTATGTGCAAGCAAAACCCAACAGAACCTTTCTTCTCTGGTCCACTGTATTTTTCACGAAACCCTAGTATAAAAAACAGTGTACAATAAATGACATGTAGTAAGTGATAAGAAATTTTGGCATATATGTGTTAATAGGATCTACAGTAGTATCTGTGATTCAGAAGCAAAAACATGAATGAGGAGCTCTATTGCAGTGGGAACAAACTGTTAATTTCATTGAAATACAAGTGCTAATTTACATAAGTTAGAAAGTGTGATTTCTTATAGATTTTGCAAAGGCCTAGTTTCTTGTCATCTAAAAAATTAAGCCTTTAAAAACTAGTTATTATACCAATAAACAATGGCTCCCAAAAACTAGTTCAACTTTCAGCTATAAAAATGCTTTATTAAATGTTTGTTTACAAACACTTGATTATGTTTAGGCCCATTTTTCACTGTAGTAAAATTCCCTAATACTGAAACTCCTCTTCTTACAAACAGGTTAGGCTTCAAATATAGGTTAGGTCATCTATTATAAGCCCAAAATAAGAGGAGCTTAAGCTTGCATCCTTCAGGGACATTTCCATCAAATGGGAAGATGAATTAGTCCCTCAGTGCTTTTAAACCATAAAGATACCAAATATTGTGTGTGTGATTTTAGTGTCATACTGCAACTACTTTTTTGAAGTGTGATGACTTAAAAACTATATGTTTAAGTGAGATTATAGATTGGAAGTTTAAACAAATCTTAAGCTTAATGAAACTATAAGATAGTGAAGTAAATCCAGAACAACTTGAAGGGTTGTGAAACACATGGAGAGACATGCGTGGTTTTTGAGGCTTCCCAGAAATAACTTGACAGCCCCAAACATAGCTAGTGAACCAGCAGTAAGTGGCTATAATAAATCTAAAAAAGGTAGAGTACTGACAAATAGATTTCATCTGGAACAGTAACACCAACTGACTGACAGTGGCTGCCTCAAGTGCTAAACTCAGAAAAATTCTAAGGTTGATCATGGCTTTGCCAGTAAGTGTGCAGAGATCAAAATAACAGGATCTGGAAATAGTTATAGATGTCTGCATGACATTTATTTGCCATCCTTTATTAACAGTCTTAATTAAAATATGTGATTGGGAATTATATAGTGCATAATATACAACTGGCCCTCTGTAGCTGCAGGTTCTGCATCTGCAGTTGGTTGAATCTGCAGATGCAGAACCCATGGGTGGTCCTGAGATGGCTGTGTTTTATAAACAGGAATAAAGTAAACACTGATTCCACAAAGTCACTCTTAAAGTAATACTGATAATCAATCATGTACGAGTTAAATTAAGGTACATCCATGCGATTAAACACTCTACAGCTGTCAAAAAAAAAACTGACAAAGATTTCCAGGATGCATTGTTAGGTGAAAAAACAAACAGGAAGTTACAGAACAATACTGAAAGCCCTCTTCTTACAAACAGGTTAGGCTTCAAATATAGGTTAGGTCATTTAATATAAGCCCAAAATAATTAAGAGGAGCTTAAAGCCTGCATCCTTCAGATACATTTCCATCAAATGGGAAGATGAATTAGTCCCTCAGTGCTTTTAAACAAGATAGACACCTCTTCTTCATGTTGGCTTATAATCTAAACGAGCAGCCTTTTCCAAAATGGACCAGTTTTGGTAAGACTTAAAAGTCTGTTGAGGTGAGTGTTCTCTATCTAGCCTTGATAAACTCTACAAATACCACAGAGAACTCCTTAGAGGTTAGAGTACTCTGCTTGCCACCCTGTCAAAAACTCTGATGTTGTAAGTATTCAAAGGGCATAAAACCTATGGAATCATCTATGATTTGTGATACACATTTCATCTTTTTTTTTTTTTTTAAGATTTTTTTGCTGTGGACCATTTTTTAAAGTCTTTATTGAATTTTGTTACAATATCACTTCTGTGTTTTGTTTTTAATGTTTTGTTTTTTTTGGCTTCAAGGCATGTGGGATCTTAACTCCCCCACCAGGGATCGAACCCGCACCCCTTGCATTGGAAGGCAAAGTCTTAACCACTGGACCACCAGGGAAGTCCCTACACATTTCATCTGAATTATCTTTTAAGTTCTCACATCACCTACAGACAGTACAGCACATGGATTAGAGTAATGACCCTAGAGCCAAACTGCTTGAGTTCGGATTTTCACACTATCACTTATTAGCTATGTGACTTATTAGGGCAAGTTAACTTCTCTGACCCTCTGTTTTTTCATCTGTAAAGTAAGGATATAGTGATACCTACTTCTAAGTACTTAGTGCTGTTAGAATTAAATGAGTTAATATATAAGTACTTTGGATAGCACCTGACACACAGTAAGAGCTCTAGGTGCCATTATTAAATTATTATTATTGACCTTCTCCTAAATTTGCAATACCTGAGTAGTCATCTGACGTTCATGTGGGGTATATATACATGACATTGAGCCACAAACTCAAGTAATTCCGTTTTCTCACTTTTTTTGCTGTTTCCAAATGCCTGGGTGCTGTACTTTACATACATGATTTGTTCCACCCTTCAGAGTCATTTCTGTTGTTGAACACTTCACCTACATATACAACTTCAGTATTTTAATACTATTCTTAATTTTTATTTTCTCTATATTTGTTCACATCCTAAACTTCAGTACTAACTGGTTTTATACTTGTTGTACATGATGGGGGTTAATATTTTTAAATACTTTGAAAATATGCTTGCAGTAAATGCACCACAGATAAGAGGGCTGGAGGAACTTTTAAAAGGCTCCTTAGTGTTTGAGGGGGAAATGGCAATACACAGGGAGAAAGCAGACAGCCAGATTGTGCAGGGCTTTGCAAGCTGTGTAAAGATTTAGGGATAAATGATTATAGCTATTATAGATCTCTAAAGGGTTTTGAGAAGGAAAGTAAAGAGAATGGGTTGATTTGGGAGGGGGAAAGGGAAGCGGCAGGAAAGAGTAAATATGGGAAAATCAGTTAGGAAGTTTTTCTACTAAGACTTATTGGTGTCAGATTACAGTGGGAACATTATGAATCCAGTTTTGCATGAATTGAGTTTGATGTATGTGATGCTTGTGTGAAACATGTAAGTTAATGCATTGAAATAGTTGAGTCTTGGATTTAAAAAGTTCGTTGGGAAGACCAGAGTCTTAATTCACTAACACCTAATGAAAATAAAAACTATGAAGATTAAAAAAAATAGCATTGGGAGTTCCCTGGTGGCCTAGTGGTCAGGATTCCGGGCTTTCATGGCCGTGGTCTGGGTTCAATCCCTGGTCGGGGAACTGAGATCCCGCAAGCTGCATGGCACGGCAAATGAACGAATGAGTGAATGAATGAATTGAATAAATAAATAAATAAAGAGAATATTAAAAATAAAAAGATCATCTTTTTCATCAGTAAGAATTTAACGATGACAGTAAAAGAGCAGGCCAATGGGCCAGATATCCTTTCTGTCCCCCCATATGACAAAGTGACTTGAATTTTTAGCAACAAGATAACATTTATCAAATTTTCCACAAGTAATGGCCTAAAAATGATACAATATGCCATAACTTTAGAAGTATTTGGAAAACTTCCCTCAATGATGACCTTAACATAACTGTGTAAGTAATTTTTTTTAAATGTTGCCATTTGCAGTCACATATTTCTGTGAGTTTGGGCTCTCAATATCATGGTTAAGACAGAGAAGAGAACCAGAAGCTGAACCTTTTACTCTGATTCAGTTCTCTTCAACTAAGCCCAATTTATGGAAATCACTATACTCAACGCAATTTCTACATCTGGCCCATTAATCACTAAGACAGGTAGAAACCTGGTGAACAATTCTTAGTTCCTTCATTTCTAAAATGGTAATAGCAATGTCTATGTTATAGGATTGTTGAAGACTAAATAAGGAATTAATATTAAGTACTCAGAGTCCTACTACACAGTAAGAAATCAATAAATGGTAGAATTACTGTTATTATTATTGAGCTGGGATAGTATCTGCTCCCATTGAACTTAAATTCTAAAATCTTCCCTCATAGAAATATAGTCAAACAGAGTAGTTAGGTTCTATATTGAGAGAAACTAACAATGAGCAGCTTTCCAAGTGTTAAGCACTGTTATCAGACACAGGTAGAAAAAGGATTAAACAGCTTTTTGTGGATTAATTTGGAATCCTGCCTCAATTCTATGGGAAAACCTGATCATCTAAATTTGAAACCACTAATTTGCAATCTTTTGGAACCTAACTATAATAAACTAGAAACTGCCTACCCTTTAATAAACAAATTAAAAAAAAGAAAGAAGTATAAGTCAGCAAAACATGGGGGCTGCCTAGGTATCAATGAAAATATATATAAGTAGATTATCCACAATCAACCTTGCTTTTACATAATCGAGCAGAATAGGGCAATCTATTATATTACCTTCTTTCTAAGCCTCTCACTCTTCTAAATCTTTTCATTTGGACCTCAGACTTCTGCTCAACAGATCTTCCCTCACTTTCCTCAATGAACTCCTGTTCTCCCCTGAGGACCTGACAGCACTCCCAAAGGGATGCTAATTCCCTCCTATCCCACGGTAAGGTTGGTTTCCTCCTTGCTTCTCACAACTTTTTCCAAGCATTACCCTTTGTCCTTTTGTGAAATCCCTTCCTCCTGAGATTCATACCTTCTCCTTATAACTCTCAGTTACTAAATTCAAGACATTCTGCTTCATTAACGAAAGAATTCTGCACCTCATTCACGGTCTTCCTCTCCTAAGTTATTCTCATATATCTCCCAATTCAACTTCATCTGGACTTCCAGTACCTCTCTAAAACCTCTTATTTACCAATCCCTTCCTGTGTTAACTTTCCTATGTAGTTTACATTTCCTGGTCCACATCTTGTCTGTATTCTTAATGTTCTTATCCCTTGTCCCTTTTTGACACATGCCTAGCAAACCCCTAATATCTACGTTCTATGCCTGCAGTTGGGTTACTAAGCACTTTATTAGAGTAAAATCATATAACTGAGCAGAAAGGTTCCACTACTAGTTCATGCAGACACACAAAAATAAAACTTACCTACAATCATAAAAAAAATTAAAAATTTTGGTAAGTAATCCAATGGGAGGTTACTCATAAAGTGGGAAAACTGAGTTAAACACTGGAGTAAAAAGAAGGCAGCACTGTTTCTGGTTAAGAAGGCTTTAAGATAGTAAGATATCAGTACTTCCTAAATTAATTCATAGACTTATATAGGTCAGCACTGATCAAAATATTTGTGAAATTTCAAAGCAGTAGTAAAATACACATGAAAAAATTAAAGAATTTAAAAAAGGGTAAAGACTTCTTAGCAAAGAAAGAATTGGAAAAAAAATGATGGGAGATAGGCGTTATTAGATATTAAAAGACAATATAAAGTGTTAATAATAAAACAGTATGATACTGAGTTAAAAACAGAAAATTAACTGATGAAAGAGAGGCGAGGTTCTGGGGACAGAGCAAAACATTTTTTAAAAATCTAATACATGAGAACCTGTAGTATAGCCCAGGGAACTCCACTTCGCTTTACAGCAGAAACACAACAATGTAAAACAACTATACCTCAATAAAAAAATAAAAAAATAAAAATTTAATATAAAACCAAGTAAGATACCATGTGGGGTGGGGTGGGGGGAATTATTTAATAAATAACATGGACTAAATTAAGTAATAATACTATGATAAAATTTTTAAAGATATTTTATTTATTTATTTATTTGGTTACATTGGATCTTAGTTGTGGCAGAAATTTTTAAAAACTTTTTTTAAACTACCAAGAACTATATGTTTATTGAGTTCAGAAAGATGACAATTTTCCAGCTACTGGAGCAATAGGAGAAAGTTTAAATGACAAAGCTGATGAGTTCAACTACATAACAATTTAAAATATCAGATTAATAAAAATCAATAGAATTAAGATTAAAAGGCAAAGAATCTGGAGCAAATATGCAATAAACAAAGATACAGCCACAGAAATAGGAATAAAATTAAAACAAACACTTGAGAAAATACCCAGAATCCTTCACAGTTATAAACATGCAAGACAAAATACCTCACAATTTTCCAGTAAGCAAAAATACATTATAATGGTAAATCTGATATTGATAGGACTATGAAGGAAGTCTTACACTATTGGTGACACCTTGATTATCACACCTCTCTCTGCTGGGTTATCAACTGGGCAAAAAGTAATTTGTTGTAGAACTGATCACATCTTTTGACTCATAAATTCCATTTTAGAGTATATAACCCAAGGAAATGACTTAAAAGAAAAGCTGTACATAATCATCTATCTTAGCATCTTAGAAAGAGGATTATAATAATTAATGACAGAAACAAAACACACATTACCAGCTAATGTTTACTGAGCATTTATTACCATGCCAGAAGGCTGTGCCAAGTGCTTTAAATATACCACTTCATTCTTCAATTCTATGAGACAGTTACTATTATCTTTATTTTATACATGAGAAATCTGAAATAATCAGACATTAAGTAACTTGCCCACAGTATACTACTGCATGTTTAAGTGACAGGGTTAGGGTTTGTACTAAGGCTGTAGGCTCAAAACCCATGCTCTAAGCCACAGAATATAGACTCTAATAAAAAACCTGGGAAAAAATACCTAAAGACTGGAACATGATTAAGTAAACCATAGCATAAAACCCAAAGCAACCCTACACAGTTATTAAAAGTAGCATATAAGGAGCTACACAGATACTCGGAAATATTTTTATGAACTAGTGTCAACCATAAAGATAAAACAAAAGTGATACCCAGGGGACTTCCCTGGTGGTCCAGTGGTTAAGACTCCGTGCTTCCAATACAGGGGCCACGGGTTCTATTCCTGGTCGGGGAACTAAGATCCCACATGCCGCGTGGCGTGGCCAAAAAAAAAAAAGGAATACCCAGAATCTTGTTACAGTCATAAAAAGTGATGGAATTCTATATATTTTATTCTTTTACAGTTCTATAGAAATGAATAGATTACAAACCTTCTGCATATAGTCGCTCTGCAAGGAAAACTGCATCTCTGAAAGCATAGTGGTTTAGTGCTTGCCATATAGCAGCCTGTAAGTGGAGGAAAAAGAACATAAATATACAAACATAGAGAGTTTCAAGGTAACTCTTAGCACAGAGCCTTGCATATAATACTCAAATTAACATGTCTAATTTAAGTAATAAAACCTCACTGCCCACAGTGCAAACTCCATAACGTATTAGATAAGGCTCTTCACTGTATGGCTCCTAACATATCTGAATTTACTCCCTCAACTCCCCATGAACTTTTAGACCTCTGTGTCTCTGTACTTCCTTTTCCTTCACTGGGGAATGTGGGCTCCTTCACCTACCTCCTCTTATAAATTGCTCATCCCTATAGACCCAGCTTAAATAATATCTACTTCATAAAGCTTTCTTCCTCATCCCTATAGACCCCGCTTAAATAATATCTATTTCATAAAGCTTTCCTCCTCATCCCTATAGACCCAGCTTAAATAATATCTACTTCATAAAGCTTTCTTCCTCATCCCTATAGACCCCGCTTAAATAATATCTATTTCATAAAGCTTTCTTCACTGGAGAGCTCTAATATTCATTCATTCAATAAATATTTACTGAGTGTCTACTGTGTGCCAGCACGTTCTAGACTCTAGGCACACAATAAATAACATAGTTTCTGTTCTCATAGAGTGCATTTTAGTGTTACTCCTGTCTAGATCAGTGGCTATCAACCCCTTCTTGTGGTGCTCTACCTCAAATCCACTGAATCACAATCTCTGGAAGCTGGGATTGAGTTTAGATATCCTTATTTTTAAACCTTTTTACTGGTAAGCATTCAGGGTTCAGAACGATTCTTCTACTTTCTAGGTAAGCAGTTCTCTCTCCTTTTATAGTATACTCTTTTGAAAAACTTATAAAAGCTATGGACCTCCTCCCCAGAAAAAAGCACATGGACATATATACAGAAAATGTGTATACAGTGTTTGGGGTTCACAAATATCTTGGTTCACTAAGAATCACTGGTCTAGCTGATGGGAGACAGTATTAGAGCCCAATACATAAAAGGTGTTCAATAAATATTTATGGAATTCAATTCAGATACTTGAAAGGGGAAGAGACAAGTTACTGACCTAGACACGTGCTTTCTCTTTTGCATATTAGAGACTACAGCAGTACTAGTGCCTTGAGGAGCACTGCTGCTGCCAGGACTAGGAGAGGTACTCCTCGTTTGAAACTCAAAAAGTCCTTCACCATACAAGGTCAGAAACGTTGAGTAAGTATACATGAAATAACAATTGTACTGGTAAATCAATTTGCGTAAGTTATGGATTTAAAAGATTTTAATGGGCTGGTTAGTGAATCTAACCATCATTTGTAGAACTGCACATAAGGAAAAGTACCTAGGGTCTATCCCCTCTTTCCTAGTCCCAGTCTGTAACAGAATCTTCCTTCCTGTAAACTTTTAGTTTCCTAAGTGGTCTTTCTACCTACAGGCTATAATGTAATCCATCCTGTCCCAGAATTCCTCAAACAAAAACATCATCACTGCTAAACATGAGACAATAGTGAGAGGTTTGGGTTCAAATTCATGTTCCATGACTTACTAGTTCCGTGTCTCGGGCAAGTAACAATGTCTCTTAAGACTCAGTCTCTTAATTTAAAACATGAGACTCCAATAAAGTACACAATGGTTCCTAGCACATAGCTAATAATTACTCAATAAATTTTAGCTGCTGCCCTCATCGTTATCACTATCATGTCTTCTTCCCTGATCAAAACTTGCTAATGATTCCTCTTGGATAGCCCCACAAAGTTTACACAATAAACATCTACAGAATAAAGCTCCATCAGGCCCTAAACATCAGCTGTATTTTCATATTTCAGAGTCTTCACCTCTGTTTGGGCTGTCCTTTGTCTTTAACTTCTATCTCCTGAAATTTGTCATCCTTTCTTCAAAATTCAGCTTACATGGTCTCTTCCTTTCATGAAGCCTTCACTGATCTATCCCACGCAATATTAATTACTCCATCCTATGAGGTCCTAGACAATTTTGTTTATACTTTTAAAAAAAAAATCAGGCTTTTTATTAGATTTGGTTATATTATTTGGTTAACTAGGTTGCAACTTGTTGCGGGCAAAAGCCAGATTCTATTTTTCTCTATAATTCCCTGGTTATTCTACTTAACTAAGTTATTTCCCTAGTTATCCTAGATAACTGTCTTTAAACATAGTGAATGCTCAATAAAGTTTGTTGAATTAATGTTTTAAAACTCTGAATCTATTTTCCACTTCCTGACCTATAAACTTTTAGTAACCCAATCTGGAGGTAAAATATAAGATATTCTTATAAACATGATTAAAACATTAATGTTGGCAATATAAAAAAATACAGGGCTTCCCTGGTGGCACAGTGGTTGAGAATCTGCCTGCCAATGCAGGGGACACGGGTTCGAGCCCTGGTCTGGGAAGATCCCACATGCCGCGGAGCAACTAGGCCCGTGAGCCACAACTACTGAGCCTGCGCGTCTGGAGCCTGTGCTCCGCAACAAGAGAGGCCGCGATAGTGAAAGGACCGCGCACCGCGATGAAGAGTGGCCCCCGCTCGCCGCAACTAGAGAAAGCCCTCACACGAAACGAAGACCCAACACAGCCAAAAATAAATTAATTAATTAATTAAAAAAAAATACAGAATAACATCCAGCTGTTTCTTCCTTGATACAATAAGCAAAACATTATAAAGGAACCAAGAATCTGGTAAGGAGATAAGGGTCAGTCTGACCGAGGGGTTGGAATACATCAGGTTTTGGGGCAATAAAATCTCTCAGTGGTGTGATCTATAAATACCTGGAAGATAACCAGATTTTTCTGGTAAATGGCAGCTGAGATCATGTCTCCGTACTACTTAGATCATTTTCCTTATCATCTTATTCAATATGCCTACCACCTCTGAAACACATCATTCATCCATTTGGTAAATATTTATTGAGCATCTACTTTGTTTGCTATATGATCCTGATTGCAGTAAAAAAAAAAAAAAAAAAAAAAAAAACCATAAAAAACTGAACGAATTTGAGAAAATCAAGTTCTTCAGGTAGGCTGCACAAAGCCTTCACATTTTGAATTTTCAGGTCTTTACTGACAATGAGAAATTATAAGTCAGGTATTATTCTACAGGCACCTATCTGGTCATTGTCACTGTGCTCACTGTGGTTTTGTTTTCTTATCAGTCAGGAAGCTGAACCTTTGAACAAAAATATGTGGTGTTAGCAAGGAGTGAATATAATAGCAGGTTTTAAACATACTACAGAATCACTGCTATCTAATCTATATTTCCTCTATACTACAACACAGCAAAGAGATAGATAAAAGGTAATGCGATAAACTGTGTTTTCCTCAGAGAATTTCAACATTTGGATAGAATAACTCAAAAAAACAGTCATTCAGAAAACAACAGATAAAGGGTATTCAAACCTAATTTGACTCAATTATTTCTTGAATACTTAATATGATCTCCACACCTCAATCCAAGGCAGATAAAGATCCCTCGGACACTAATCTAGATGACCAAGTCAATTCTCTGAGCTTTAGCTTTAATCATCTGTAAAATAAGGATAAAAATACTTACCTCTGAGATAAGCCTAGCACAGTGCCTGGCTAAATTCTAAACCCCCAAAAGAACTGATCTGGCCTTCTGGTGTTCTACCAGATCATATACGACCTAGGGTTCTGAAACTATGCCTATAGGTATCTTTCAAAATGATACTCATTTATTTCATTTTATTAAAAAAAATTTTTTTTAATTAATTTATTTATTGGCTGCGATCGGTCTTCGTTGCTGCACATGGGCTTTCTCTAGTTGCAGCAAGCGGGGTCTACTCTTCGTTGTGGTGTGCAGGCTGCTCATTGCAGTGGCTTCTCTTTTTGCAGAGCATGGCCTCTAGGTGCGTGGGTTTCAGTAGTTGTGGCGCACGGGCTTAGTTGCTCCGAGGCATGTGGGATCTTCCCGGACCGGGGCTCGAACCCCTGTCCCCTGCATTGGCAGGGGGATTCTTAACCACTGCGCCACCAGGGAAGCCCAAAATGATACTCATTTAAATTAGGCAACTGCAGTAATAATGAAAGGAAGAAACTTAATAAACATTTACTTTTTTTTTTTTTTTTTTTTTTTTGGTGTGGCATGTGGGATCTTTGTTCCCCGACCAGGGATCGAACCTGTGCCTCCTGCATTGGAAGCACAGAGTCGTAACCACTGGACTGCCAGGGAAGTCCCCTAAACATTTACTTTTAAAGGCAGACCATTTTTTTCCCTGGATTACTTTAAGAGTGTCTTACTTAGCCCCTCTGAATTCTTTTCTACCCTATGATCCATTCTCTCCCTATGAGCTTTTCACAAGTCAGATCTGATCATATTACCCCTTTGCTTAAAATCCTTCAGTGGCTTCTCATTGTTCTTAATGATAAAAGCAAAAGCCACAAAACTAGGCAGTGTGGTATAGTCTGTACCTACCTCTTCTGTTCATCTTGTATCATATTTTCTCATGCTTTCCATGCTACCACAACGACCTTCTTTCAGCTCCTCAAATCTGCCATGTTATCCTTCTGCCACAGGTCCTTTAAACATACCGTTCATTTTGCCTGGCACACCCCCTCCTTTCCTTCAAAATATGCAAATTCTAGTCATTCTTTGGACTTCTTTCCCAGGGAAGGCTTTTTTAGGACACCCAGATGAGGTTAGGCATCCTTATACACTCTGATGACACCAAGTACCTTTCCTTTGCAATACTTCTCACTGTTTTAATTTTACACATATTTAGGAGAGTATGTGAGTAATGTCTTCCTCACTATAATATAAACTCTAGAAAGGTAGGGACTACATCTGTTTTTGCTCACTATATACTCCCAGCATTTATTACGTACTTTTTAAGTAGGTGCTTAACTAATGTATGGTGGATGAATAAACAAATGGCCTTTACCTCTGGCAGTCCTCCCACTGTTAGCATTTTATGTTAGTCTTAGTCTTAAGTTTTTCTGTATTATTATATGTCCAATAGTTAAGGATCTCTGGAAATCTCGAAAGAAACTCCATGGTACATAGAATTATTTTTGTAATGCAAATAATTACCACCTAATTACTCCTTTATAAAATATGGGGATTTCCTAAGAACCTACTAAAAGAACATGGTGAGTAGGAAGAATATACCCAGGATTTGATGTTGGAGACCTGTGTTCAAATGTGTGTGCCAGCACTTTCAGCAGTGTGACTCTGGGGAATTATTTAACTTTTCTCAGCCTCAATTTCCTCATGTGAAAAATGGAACTCTATTTTTGGACTTGTGTGGATTAAATGAAATGATATGGTGCTCCTAGTATACTGACTGGCACGCATTAGGCACTTAAAACCTTTTGCTTTTCTAGCTCTTAATATAAACAAATTCAATAAATATAATTTATAGTTTGTATTAGGTAACATCTCTCATCATATCTGCCACAGTTGTTTATTTTGTAACATATAAGCCACAAAAGACCAAATGATTGATTCACCAGCTACATTAGTGATATTGATCACCAGGAAAATTTGGCACATAAATATTATGGCCAAAAACTCCTAGAACTTTTACTTTCTTTCTGTCTTTTTAAAATTAAATAAATGAAAGAGAAAAAAAGTATCATATTCAAGAGTTCTATCCATTCCTGATTTAAAATCAAGTTTTGCTCAGAACAATGTCATTCCTTTATCACCAATTCTTAAGAGGGTCAGAAAGGGATAGTGAAGGCAGGCAACAAAAACTCCCATACATCCCAGAAGTAAAACTTGCCACATACAGCTTCCATCACCACTCTGCTCAAGCATCTGAGTGACGCTATGTATCTCTTTTGGGGGAATGGAGTGGGGAATAAACTATTTTCTAAAGCATTACAAATTGGTAGCTCATGACAGACAGGGCTAAGATTAGCCCCCTTGTTATTCATCTACTGCTCAACTGCTGGTGTAAACCTGCCCCTAAAAGAATGTCACTCAGTGAATCACTTCAGGAGTTCTACAAAGTAAAGCCAGATGGACGAAATGCTGCGAAAGGTTATGAAGCCAAACAGAGCAACACCACCACTGACCCCAAAAAAAAGTTTAAAAGAGAAGTCCTACTGATTAAATTAATGGGTCAGTCCTAGGCTACACTGATTTTAAAGATAATTAAATCAACACCACAGAAATTAAATGGCAAAGTTCCTTACTTGCTTGCTCTTCTTAAATATAAAATATTATTTTAAATATACACAAGCCTCTGTAAGTTGTACCACTAATTCAGACTTAAATGTGACCACATAGATTGTTTTGTGTTGTTCTTGTTTTTGTCAAAAAAGAAAATAGTTTTCTTTTAGATCATAAAAGATCTTTTTTTAGATCATAAAAGAAATGAACAATATAAGAAGGTATGAAGAAAAAAAATCCCCGTGGAATTTTCCTATTATACATTACAATCTAATTTCTAGAACTCTAATTTAGTTCAGGTCTACATCAGTGGTTCTCAGTCTGGGCAATTTTGCCCCCCAAAAGGACATGTAGTAATGTCTGGGGGGCATCTTTGGTTGTCACAAACGGAGGGGACATCTAGTGGGTAGAGGCCAGGGATGCTGCAAAACACTCTACAATACACAGGAGAGTACCCTTACAACAAAAAATTAGCTTGCTCAAAACATCAATAGTGCCAAGATTGAGAAACCCTGATGTACATTACCATGTAACTGGATTTCTCTACTAGCATTTATGTCTCCTTAAATCTTGTCTCGTCCCTCCTTCCCAATAGCATCAGATTAATTTTTCCAAAGCAGTGCTTTCATTACATAATTTTTCTGCTGAAAAACCTATAATGGCTATTTATTACCAACAAATTAAATCTAAACTCCTCAGCCTGGATGTTAAGTCCCCTGTAACCTGATTCTACCTGGCTAGCAAAACCTTACCTTTTCCTCCTCTATTTCCATTCTAGCCAATGCTATAGTTTTATTGTTTTCCTGTTCCTAAACACCATTCTCAACTTTGGGCTCTTGCTCATGCCATTCCATGCCAAGAATATTCTCTCTTCCCTACCAAACCCTTTCCACCTTCTAAAGCTTTAAGTTCTACTCCTTCAAGAAACCGTTCCCATTTTTCCAGTCTACCAGGATCTCTCTTTCCTGTATTTATTGTTATCTGTGCAATCACATATGGACTTGTAACATTATCCAGTTGTTCCTGTTAAGTATACTTATCTTCCCAACAAGACTAGACCCCTCTGGGCTTCCCGGGTGGTGCAGTGGTTGAGAATTCGCCTGCCAATTCAGGGGACACGGGTTCGAGCCCTGGTCTGGGAAGATCCCACATGCCACGGAGCAACTGGGCCCGTGAGCCACAACTACTGAGCCTGCGCGGCTGGAGCCTGTGCTCCGCAACAAGAGAGGCCGCGATAGTGAGAGGCCCGCGCACCGCGATGAAGAGTGACCCCCGCTCGCCGCAACTAGAGAAAGCCCTCGCACCGAAACTAAGATCCAACACAGCCATAAATAAATAAATAAATTTAAAATGACCTTTCTCTAAAAAAAAAAAAAAAGACTAGACCCCTCAAAAGATTAGAGGTTATATATCCACATTTCTACTGGTTGGTTTCACAAATATCTCCAACTCAATTTGTTCACAACAGAATTCTTAATTGTCCTCCTTCAAATTTGTCTCCTCTCAAAGAATTCTCCATTTATTAAATGGTGCCCCCCAAAATGAAATCCAGGTAGCTGTTCTTGATCCCCCCATAAACAATCAATTTCCATGTCTCATTGGTTCTTCCTCTAAAACATCTCTTGAATTTATCTACTTCTTTCCTGCTCCACTGCTACCACTTTAGTCTAGGTTACCTTCATCCTAAGATTGTGTTTACTCTTGCCTCCTTCCTCCCTGACCTTTCACATACAGTTGCCAGAGAGATCTTAAGATCTATATCAGATAGTGTCAACCCACGGCTGAAAATCCTTCAGTGATTCCCCATTACACTTAGAATGAAAACTGAACTCCTTATAATGGCCTTCCATTACTATGCAACTCCAGCCACACTGGCCCTCTTTCAGTTCTTCCAATGCCAAGTTCTGCTGTGTCTTAGGCACTTTGCACATGCTGTTTTCTCTGCTTGTAATGCTCTTCAAACTACTGTTTCCTTCTCAAACTTTGAACTCAGCTTCAATGTTATTTGCTCAAAAGGAACTATCCTAACATACTTTTTAGAGAAGGTTTTAGAATGTCTTTTATCTGTGCTTGGCACATAGCAGGTGCATAACAGTCTTCCCAATTTGATTTTTATCATTGAGGCTGCTTCTGAACATTGATGGTCCAATTGCAAATCTGACTTAGGTCAGGACCCTCCTATTAGGTCTCTCTCCTAACACCCTATTTATAGTGCCCTTCTTATCACAGTTTATAATTATTAATTTGTGATTATTTGTCTCATGCTTTCTCTATATATAAGCACAAAGGCTATATCGGGACACTAGTCCATAAAGGAATTACTACATATTTGTAATGACTTCCCCCTCTACCTCCCCATCCCAAAGTTTATTCTCTCAGTTCAGGTACTATGTAGCACTGTCTTCAAGACACTATATTGGACCTAAATATAATGTAATCTGTTTTCCAAAAGAAAATTTTATAAGCAAAATGTTTCAGCTAACTTGAATATATCGATTTTTTCAATGAAGATCAAATAGTCAAATGCCTATTGATTTATCAATTTAGTTACATACATATATTTTTTTAAAGCATAAAATATATTTAGGGATTTCATTTTTTTCTACTCTCGTTGGATAAAACAGTTTTATTGAAAAGCCATTACGGGGGGTGGTGGAAATCATCTAACACAATTTTCCTGAATATACTACCTTCAATTCTATTATTTGAAAATGGTACCTTTTGAATCCACGTTAGATGCTGTCCCTGTTCATCTTATCCCAAGCCAAAAGTATTCCTTCACTACCTAATAATCTCTAAAACAATATTATATGTGTAAAGCACCCACTTACTATACTGCTTACTAAGGTGATTTTTACAACTTCATCCAACACTTCTGTGAAGTCCTACCCCCAGGAATAATTGATAAATCTATATAAAATGTCTTTTTAAAAATCAATTTCATCAGGTGAATTTTATAAACATGCAAATTAGCATTGATTCAAGTCACTTAGGCTAGTGTGGCTTCCCTAAATAGTTATTTTAAAAATAAAATAATTGACAGAATTTCTGCCTCATAATAGGAGAGATTTTTTGCAAAGACTCAAAAGTAACAATTTCCTATAAGAGATAATTTGGAGGAAGCACTTATATAGGCTTATGTGACATATCAACCTGGGTATTCCATGTTAAAACTTTAAAAAAAGAAAAAGCAAAAAACAGTTGCTCATCTTTTCTCTCAACTTTTCCCTATGCCTAGTAACACCTCAAACCTTGAGGCATCCCTAGAAAGGAAACGCTTTTCCAACTTACTCTCATTCCTCTACAAATACATGCAATTGCTTATCATAGTTTAAAAAAAAAAGTATCTTATTTAGTTCTATTTTTATTTTCTTCCTTACTCTTCCTTCCTGTTTTCAGCACTATCCCTGATCAGTTTATCTTTATCATCGTAGCCAAAGGTGCCTGTTCCTCCTACTGCTCCAGATCCCTTCTTGAATGACTTCTTATCCTAAAAATTACAACCAAAATTCTCACCTAGCTATATCCTAAAACTTCTTACCTCTGTCCCCAAATCTAATAAACAAAGGTAGTGTGCGTGGGCGGGGGGGGGAGGGGGGCGGAGGAGACAAATTTGACTCTTAAGCTTTAAAAATACCTAAATGCATTACTGCTAAGAGTACTTTAAGGAAAAAGAGAAAACCTGATGGGTACTATCAAGGAGTTGGCTACATATTTCTTTTCTTCTCCATGTTTTTATGCAAGTTGAAATTGTTATTAAAAAGTGGTTATAGGCTAGCAATAAAACTAGTTTATCATTTTAGAAGCTGTACCTATAGGGCAACTGTATCATTAATTATTAAGACAAAATAACAAAAATATGAAACAGAAATTAAACAACTTGAGTGATCTGCTTATCCATTTAAGAGGGTATAGACAGCAACTTCTAATTTCATGTTAGGCCTCAAAAAAAAAAAAATCTTAAAAAAGAGACTCTTTACTAGTAAGAGAAATTTGGATGGAAAGAAGTAGCTTTGAAAGCACCAGTGAAATAGCTTTGAAAGCACCAGTATAATGTACAAACAGGTAAACTTCCTAAGACAGAATCCCACATTACATTAATTAAAAAACGAATAGCTGCTATAGGTAAAGAGCTGGAGAAGGAGCCAACTAGGAGAAGTTGATATTTCATCCTGTGAAGAAAAATTAAGGAAATATGGAAGGAGTGATGGATTAACATATTTACTATTTGACATCACAGGTCTTTAAGGGCAATATGAAGCAATTTCTAAAATCGGTTTGCTTTATAACTTCAAAATAAAGAAAGTCCATGACTCAATGACAGCAGTTGATAGAGGTCAACTCTTCTAATTAAGTCAAAGATCACAGGATAGGGTGAAAGTCTCACAGACCTGGTCCATCACCAAGGGACAAAAGATTCAGTTTCTCCAGATGGCGGGAGGGAAATGACTTGGCACTGCTGCACACACTTAAAAATCCAATAGTGTTTCTTCCATGACAACAGAGCACTGTGCGTCAAAGCATACCTTGGTGTGGTATGGATGGAAAAACCATCATTTGTCTTTCACTTCCTGCACGCCCTGTACACAGGCACAATAAAACACTCCTCATCCCCCTCACAGGTCATGGAAAAAACCCAATTCGCCGTTTCCACCCTCTCCCCTTGTATAGGTGCTTGCGCCTCGGCACTGGGCCTTGGGGTTCTCTTCGCAGATCATTGTCCAGAGGGAAATTTACTGAGCGAGAAAAGCAACGTGGGCTACAAAGTCTGTTACCAAAATAGAAATTAGTATTAAAAACACCGATCCTACCCTCCTTCCACCTTCTCACACAAAACAAAAACAAAACCAACACTCGTCCTGCAAACTTGCCCCACCGTTATGAAGATCGTACAATCGCTGATCAAACGTGCCTCCCAAACATCCTTAGGCAAGAGAGCACCTGGGGCGAGTTGTCGACCCCTCATCCCTCACGCCGGCCGGGGACCGGCCGCTGGGCTGACAGGAGGGGCTCGCCGGACGCTGGCCCGGGGGTAAAGGAGGTATTATTGCCGAACTCCGCTCACACCAAGGGGAAGAAGTAACGTAGGGCCAGAGGTAACACGGCTGAGGTTGCGGGCAAGGCCTCGGAACTGACGAGAAGACAGGCAGGAGCCGGCGTGAGGGGAGGCGGGAGAAGCAGCTGGGCCTAGGCCGCACCAGGCCGCGGAGTGGCCATACGCTGCTTCCCGACCGGGGCTGAGAGCCAAGCCTCAGAGAAGACGGTTACCATTACCTGGACAGGTTCCTGCAGCACCGTCATCCTGGAGGCTCAGGCCCACTTTCTGCAGTGCCTCAAGCCCCCCCCGTAGCGGCTCCGGCCCGGCCAGCCCCGGCTCATTTAAACTCACCAGCGACCGTTACCGGGGGATGGGGGAAGCCGAGCGATTGCCGAGTGCCTCCGAGCGGGACACGGAAAAACCCGAAGTGGAGAGACCCGCGCGGGAGCCAGACGAAAAGGCCCGAAGGAGACCGGAAATGCCCGAGGTGAATCAGCGGAGGAGGAGACCTTTGCCGGAAGTTGTCGAGGACTACCGGAGACTACCGAGTGTGATCCAGAGCGTAGGTTCCTCTTCTCGGCCACGCCTTCACTCACGCACGCCACGCCCCATCGGCCACCCTAGGCTGGGGCACGCCTAATCGGCAACCAATAGGCTGGGCGTGGCGTGCGGGAGTCCGCTGGGAGCGTTACGTGGCCGGGCTGAGGTCTCGGTTCGCCATTCAACCTTGCTGGATTAACTGGTGCGCGGTAGATTAAGCAAAGGGTTAAACTCGAGAGTTTGGGGCTGACTTTAATTAATCAAGAAGTATCTGTCTGTTGAGTTTAGGTCGCGTTCATCCATTCCAGAACTACCTATTCATGGCTCAAAGGGAAATAGGAAATTGGAAAGATTGCCATTCTTCAAAGATTTAGTATTGACCTCTGTCCTCAAAGAGATTACGGTCTATTTAACGAAAAGTAATGTAACAAAGAATGCTACATTATGTGGTGCCCATTATAAGTGACGTTAAAATTCAGAGGAGAGGAAAGGGAAATTAATTAGCATTGGGATGAGGAAAGTTTCAGACTTAAACTGGGTTTTGAAGGATGGGTAGACTTAGAAGAAATGAAAGGAGAAAGTGAAAGGATGTAGAATGAGATCAATCCGGTAAGAGTTAAGACATTAACTGGAAATGAGTATTTAGGTGGCCAGATCACGGAAAATCTCAGGAGAGCAGAAATTTTTCTTCTTGTTAAGAGAGGTATTGTGGTGTGTTGGGAAATCTGGAGGTTGGATTTGAATTTTATCTCTGCACTAATTTAGCTTTAGGTCCTTAGCAAGTCACAACCTCTCCGAACTTCTATTTCCTTAGTCTGAAAAAAAACCATTAAGAGAACTACGTGCATTAATGTATGTGACTGTGTCTAACACACGTAAGAGGCTCTCAGATTTCCTTCCTGCTCCCTCTACCTCCGAAATGTGTGAACAGGGAACGATTAAAATTTTGGTTTTTGGTAGATGAGAAAAACAGTCTTTGCAATATTTTTTTAATTGAAGTATAGTTGATTTACAGTATGGTGTTGGTTTCAGGTGTACAGCAAAGTGATTCATATATATATTTTTTTCAGATTATTTTTCCACTATGGGTTATTACAAGATACTGAATATAGCTCCCTGTGATATACAGTAAATCCTTGTTGTTTGTTTTGTGCATAGTAGTTTGTATCTACTAATCCCACACACCTAATTTCTCCCTCTCTTCCTCCCTTTCCCCTTTGGTAACCATATGGTTGAAGAAAACAGTTTTTAAAGGTTGATGTCCTAATCAGGACATCTCTAGGGTAGATGTGGGACTCAATGGTATATTCCATTTGTGTGGAAATTCCCCTTTCTGTTTCTCACATTTTATTCAGATAAAATCAGGTTAGAATGGGTCACTCCCTTCCTTTGGGTGATGTTGTGGGGGAGTGTTTTGTTTTGTTTTAAACACCAGTTGGCACTGCTTCACACACTTAACAGAGCTATAACCTTTACCACCAGCCATCTCTAGTCACTGCTTGTGTACTTACAGCCCCATAAAGGGTAGGTGCTAAACTGATTTTATGCTGCCATATGCCCTGTTCTGTTAGCAGGATTATGCTGGATGAATTAGAGTGGAGATAGTGTTCTACACTGTCCAGTGTGGTAGCCACTAGCTAAAGTTTAGTTAAATTCAAGTGAAATTAAAAATGAAGCTCTTCAGATGCCCTAGCCACATTCCAAGGACTCAATACACGTATGTGGCTAGCGACTCCCATACTGGATAGCATAGATACAGAATATTACCATCGTTGGCTTGATTAGGGCTGGAAGATCCAAGATGGCTTCACTCACATGTTTGGGGCCTTGGTGCTGGCTGTTGGCTGAGCCCCTCATTTCTCCTCCACATGACCTCTCATCAGTCAGTAGTCTAATCCCAGCTTCTTGACTTGGCGGCTGGCAACCAAGAAGGCAAAAACAGAAGCTGTGAGACCCCTTAAGGCCTAGGTCTGTAAGTCAAACCCCATCACTTCTTATTGGTCAGATTAAGACACAGGGGCAGCCTGTGTCTCAACAGGAGGAGATGGGAGGAATGGCAAAGTGACACTGCAAAAGGCATGTGCCATGGGAGGGATTGACCATCTTTGGAAACACTCTACAAGGTGTGAGATGAGAGACTCTGGCAGTGGGAATGGAAAGACAGGGGTGGGTAAGCGATATTACTCTTAAAATGTGATGCTTTAACTGAACACAGCACTCCAGATTTAGTCAAATGAACTCAGAAGGCAATATGACTATTGCTTTTACTATCTGGATGACTTCTATCAAAGTGGACTAAAGTTGTATGTGCATAACAGTCACATGACTGCTCATGCTAAGCTTTTGGTTATTTTACACACGTAGCGCTGTTTCACACAACATGCTGCCATGTCTTGTACCTGCGCATTTGATTCCTGTAAATTTAAATGTAGAAACTCACAACACAGGATATATAAAGATGATACTTTTTGTGTGAAAATGTGTGTCTAGGCTTAGCATTTAAAGACTCTGTGATGCTTAGCACTCTGGCTCTTAAGCTTAGAATTTGCCTAAAATTCACCCCCCCCCCGCCCTTTTTTTCTTTTTTCTAAAAAAGAGCATCTCTTTTCTGACCATTGTTCACTGGGCTAACACATCTGTTGCGGTTTTGTGCCCATTCAGACCACATTGTTTGAAGTTGTGCTTTGATGGACTCTTTTAGAGCATTTTTACTTCCTTTTCTGTTCCTGATTGACCTACTTAAACTCACCGTGAGGTGAGGCAACCACTTGAGCATCCTGCCATCACCCATTATCAACATATCTTTAGCTGGCAGGTGGAGTTAGGTTACAATAAGCATTATTCCAAACATGATAAATTATCCTTTTCCTTAGCCTGCCTCTTGGTCTGTTTCATATTCAATCAGATTTGGAAACCAGGGTTTAGGGAACTATTCAAGAAGCTAGACATGGTATCATTGGCAAGGTGCAGGCCCACTGGTATAGCCAGAGTAAGCTTATTCTTCTGAATTCCTTCAGTCCCCCTTATCTGTACGCTTCTCTTGTCCCTGTTGCACGCTGCCTCTTATCCTCTTTATACTACCTGACCGTGAAGCTTCCCCCCCCATCTTTGCTCCTCTCTCTTCATCAAATCATCCCCTTCCTTTGGCATCTCTGATCACACAGTCTCCTGATTTTCCTCCTACTGCTCTGTTCTTTATCAGTTTCCTTTACAGAACCCCTAACATTAGAATGCTTCAGGGGTCAGTTCTAGGCCTTCTCATCTTACACATTCTTCTTAGGCAAACTCGTTCATTCTCATGGCCTCAATTTTTTATCTAAAATTGTTCCAAAATCTGTATCTCCAGCCAGACTCTTTTTAGAACTCCAGACCTAAATGCCTAGCTGTCAACGGGATGTCTCACAAATACTTTGTTCAGAATGGAACTCCTCGTTCCTCATACTTAAAATATTACCTTCCTTGAAGTATTACCTTTCCCAGTTTCTCCATCGCCCAAACCTGAAACCACTCTCTTTTTTTAGCCCTAACATCCAGTCTCAAAGCCCTACTAATTTTACCTCCTAAATATACACCTTCATGTCTCTTCCTGCCTGAAGTCTCACCTACCTCCAAAAACAAGTTTAATCATGTCAGGACCCCCCTCGCTAAGCCTCCCCACTGTTGACCTAAAACAAATAGACTGGGACTTCCCTGGTGGCACAGTGGTTAAGAATCCGCCTGCCAATGCAGGGGACAGATTTGAGCCCTGGTCTGAGCAGATCCCACATGCTGTGGAGCAACTAAGCTCGTGCACCACAACTACTGAGCCTGAGCTCTAGAGCCCGCAAGCCACAGCTACTGAGCCCACGTGCCACAGTTACTGAAGCCGGCGCGCGTAGAGCCTGCGCTCCACAACAAGAAGCCACCGCAATGAGAAGTCCGCGAACCGCAACAAAGAGTAGCCCCCGCTCTCCGCAACTGGAGAAAGCCCGCGCACAGCTATGAAGACCCCAACGCAGCCAAAATATAAATAAATAAATAAATTTTAAAAAATTAAAAATAAAAATAAAAAAATAGACTGCCAGTTATTTCTTCAGCAAAAAAATGGTTTTTGGGGGATCAGCAAAGAAGTTCAATTCAGGATCTGCAACTATGGTGAGCCACATGAAAGTCCCCAGCAAAAATAGAGAAGAAGAACTCTTTTATAGAGGGGAAAAGGAAGTCAGGAGGGCTATAGTAAACAAAAAGTCCATGGCTCTTCCTTGGCTGAGTTGTGACAGTCTCTCATTGGCTGAGCTCTTGCCAAGAAAGAAGAGGAAGTCTTTCTTCTTCCTGTTGGGCTCTGCTATTGCTCTCACGCCCTCTTCTGGTCTCCCAACTCCTTTTTTTTTTTTTTTTAATTATTTATTTATTTATTTAATTATTTATTTTTGGCTGTGTTGGGTCTTCGTTTCTGTGCGAGGGCTTTCTCTAGTTGCGGCGAGCGGGGGCCACTCTTCATCGCAGTGCGCGGGCCTCTCACTGTCGCGGCCTCTCTTGTTGCGGAACACAGGCTCCAGACGCGCAGGCTCAGTAATTGTGGCTCACGGGCTTAGTTGCTCCGTGGCATGTGGGATCCTCCCAGACCAGGGCTCGAACCCGTGTCTCCTGCATTGGCAGACAGATTCTCAACCACTGCGCCACCAGGGAAGCCCTCCCAACTCCATTTTAATTGAAGTTTCAGTTTATTAACTTTTTACATGCCCCAATTTAGGATTTCCCATTGTTCTCAGGATATAGTCCAAACCTTTTAACTAGTCTTACAAGGCTGTCCAAGGTCTAGTCTCTGCCTCCTCATTCAGCCTTAAGTCGCCTGTCTCCCTCTTATACTATATATTCCAGCGAAGGGGATCAGAAAATGCCACTTTGGCATGAGGATTATTTTGAACTGAAAGCAGTTAAGGCAGCAAACATAAATCTTTTTGCCCTCCCCCTATCTGCCTAAAAGCACGACATAAATTCCCCTTTGTGAAGGTGTATCCTCTCCCCTCTCCTATAAAAGGAGCAGGAAAACAACCATTATCACTGGAGACAGAGGGTTGGCACTGAGCTGGCTCTGTACCAAAAACCCTTACTAAAATAACCTTTATCTTCCATTCATTTCCCCATCTATTTACCTTTCCACAATTTACCACCCCTAGAGGCCCAAACCCTGTTTCTTTGTCTTGTTACTTCTCCACAAATATATTGCCCTTTGCTAAGGTGATAGGTAGGCCCCAAATTCTAACCACCTCTTTGAGTCACTTATCACTGAATTCTCCCATGTATATGCATGTTGCATGTGTAAATAAAATGTTGTTTTTTAAAATTCTGTTAACCCGTCTTTTGTCAGTTTAATTTGCAAGGCCCCAGACCCTGAAAATAAGAGGGTAGAGGGAAAAGGTTTTTTTCTCTCCCCTACACCAGCTACATGGAACTTCTTGACCCACTTTCTTGCCCCAGAGTCTTTGTATATACTGCTCTCTCTGTCCAGAACACTCTAATTCCACTCTTCACTTGGCTATCTCTGCCCATCCTCCAAATATACTTCCTTAGATTTTGTTCTGATGTATTGGAATACAGGGATAGGTTGCCTATCCCTGCTACTGCTCGAGTGCTAACATACTTGTCATTACTCTTACCACCCTTTACTGTGATTACTTCCTACCTAGCCTATAAGCTCCATGATAGAAGCCTTGTTTGCCTGTTGCAGGATGTATTCTCCACCCTTAATACAGCATCTGGTACAGGCATACCTTGCAGATATTGTGAGTTGTATTCAAGACCATCACAATAAAGCAAATATCAAAACACAGTAAGTCACATGAATTTTTTGTCTTCCCAGTACTTATAAAAGTTATGTTTATAGTGTACTGTAGTCTATTAAGTGTGCAATAGTATTATGTCTAAAAAAATGTACATACCTTAATTTAAAAATACTTCAGCAAGTAATAGTAGTAACATCAAAGATCACTGGACACAGATCACCATAACAAATATAATAATAATGAAAAAGTTTGAAATATTGTGAGAATTACCAAAATGTGACACAGAGACACAAAGTGAGCAAATGCTGTTGGAAAAATAGTACCAATAGATTTGCTTGATGCAGGGTTACCACAACCTTCAATTTGTAGACGGTAACAAAGCAAAATGTAATAAAACAAGATATGCCTGTACATGATGGGTATTCATTCTTATTTGTTTAATGAATGAATAGAATAAACTCATTCTGTTCCTATTATTATTTTTAAAAAATTTTTATTGGAGTATAGTTGCTTTACAATGTTGTGTTAGTTTCTGCTGTACAACAAGGTGAATCAGATATATATATATATATAATCTCCACTCTTTTTTTAGATTTCCTTCCCATTTAGGTCACCACAGAGCACTGAGTAGTTTCCTGTGCTATACCTGTTCCTATTATTATTTTTTGTTTACTGATTGATGTTATGTACTGAATATTTGTGTCCCCCTCCCCTCCCAATTCATATGTTGAAGCCCTAACCCCCAGTGTGGCTGTATTTGCAGATGGAGCCTCTAAGGTTAATGAGATCATAAGGGTGGAGCCCTGATCCAATAGGATTAGTGTCCTTATAAGAAGAGACACCAGAGAGCTCACTCTCTTTCTCTACTGCCCTCCCTTGTACATGCACATCACCATGGAAATGTCATATGAGGGCATAACGAGAAGGCAGTCAACTACAAGCTAGGAAGAGAGCTCTTACCAGAAACCAAATTTGCTAGCATCTTGATCATGAACTTCTAGCCTCCAAACTATGAGAAAATAAATTTCTGTTGTTTAAGGCACCCAATCTGTGGTATTTTGTTATAGCATCCTGAGCAGACTAATACAATTGGTTATTCTATTTATGTCTTGTCTCGCTAAGGGAAGGCCAAGTCTTATATTTCTCTATATTGTTCTTTGAAAAGCATTACATATTTAGTAGATGTTTAAAAAATATTGACTGAGTGATTAAAGTGTAAGCCTTGACAAATATTACTTCTTCTTCCTAAAGTACTTTTCCCTTTCTCTTTGACTGGTTAAATTCTACTCATCCTTCAGGCCTCAGCCTTAATATCACCTCCTCAGAATATTCCGTGTGCTACCTAATCTAAATTATTAGCTTCATCCTTTTTCTTTTTTTATAAAATTGAAGTATTGTTGATTTACAATATTGCGTTAGTTTCAGGTGTACAGCAAAGAGATTCAGATATATATATCTATATTTATATATATATATCTTTCCAGATTCTTTTTTTTCAACTTTCTTTTTTTTATATATAAATTTATTTATTTTATTTATTTATTTTTGGCTGCATTGGGTCTTCGTTGCTGTGCGTGGGCTTTCTCTAGTTGCGGTGAGCGGGGGCTACTCTTCGTTGTGGTACGTGGTCTTCTCACTGTGGTGGCTTCTCTTGTTGCAGAGCACGGGCTCTAGGCGTGCGGGCTTCAGTAGCTGTGGCTTGCAGGCTCTAGAGTGCAGGCTCAGTAGTTGTGGCGCACGGGCTTAGTTACTCCTCAGCATGTGGGATCTTCCCAGACCAGGGCTTGAACCCATGTCCCCTGCATTGGCAGGTGGATTCTTAACCACTGCGCCACCAGGAAAGCCTTTTCCAGATTCTTTTCCATCGTAGGTTATTATAAGATAATGAATATAGTTCCCTGTGCTATACAGTAAATTCTTGTTGTTTGTCTATTTTATATGTAGTAGTGTGCATCTGTTAATCCCATACTCCTAATTTATCCCTTCCCTCCCCTTTCACTTTTGATAGCCATAAGTTTGTGTTCTACACCTTGTGAGTCTGTTTCTATTTTGTAAATAAATTCATCTGTATTATTTTTTAGATTCCACATATAAGTGATATCATATAATATTTGTCTCTCTGTCTTACTTCACTTAGTATCCTCTAGGTCCATCCATGTTGCTGCAAATGGTAATATTTCATTCTTTTTTATGGCCAAGTAATATTCCTTTATATATTTTATATATATATATATACATATACATACATATACACACACATATCTTTTTATCCATTCATCTGTTGATGGACACTTAAGTAGCTTCCATGTCTTGGCTATTGTAAATTGTGCTGCTATGAACACTGGGGTGCATGTATCTTTTCAAATTAGCTCCATCCTATTGTTCTCTCTCACAGAGTCGTCATTCTTTTCCTTCATAGTATGTATGGTAATTTTAATTATATTTGTTTACTGTAAGTTCCTTGAAGGCAGGGACTTTGACTTTCCATGATATCCCCACCACCTAGCACAGTGCGCTGTACAAATATGAAGATATATTAAAATATCATAAATTTTTGGAATATCTGATGATTGAATGATTTGACCACTTAACTTATCTCTTATTGGTCATCACTTGATGCTTTTTTGACTCCCCCTCTCTGGACCCAGAGAGCATGCTGGCCTTGCCCACACGTCCTTGAGGGGTTTAAAGTCTAGGCAGTGTCTGAAGTGTTGAGGCTAATCAGAAGATGCATCTTGGCTAGGAAGGCTATGCAGACTCAAAGGTAAAGAGATCAATGGTAAGCAAATTAGCTTGTTTGGAGCGGAGGCTGTATAAACTTTGTTGAAATGATGGTGTTGGGGACAGTTGATAAGCTTTGGGTTCCAGGCTGATGACTTTAGACTGATAAAATAGACCAAGGGAGCTGCTGGTGGTGACTGAGCTGGGGAGTGACCTCATGAGAATGGAATTTGAGAAAGATTATGCTAACAGCTGAGGATTGTGTGAATTGGAGGAGAGAGCAGGGACCAGGGATGCAGCAGAGAGGCTGCTAGGGAATCTAGGCAACTCTAAATTTCTGTTATGATAGGATCCTAGATGGTTGAATCTGAAAAAAAGACGGAAAATGGAAATGGTTCCGAATTACTCATTTACAGTAAGAAATATTCTTATCCAATTCCTTCTCCTGAGGGCATTAAGATTCTAACCTTCTAACCAGAAGGCAGCTTGGTGACTATAGACTTCAAACCAAAAGAGCTAATTGAATGATCTTACTGGCTATTATCTACTTTTCCTCAGAAGGGACATATATGTCTGACGGCTAGACAAAAAATATCTGTATCATTTGGAGAGGACACCAACCAAATAATAGATTCTTTATTTCTCCCTTTTCTAGTTTCTAGAGAGACTTTCATTGTTCTCTAAATAAATTGCACAGCAATGGATTAAACACAGACTTGATTTATTCCAGTCTTGAGTATACACCATAGTGGTCTTAAATAGACTTTGTTATTATTCTTGGTTTGTTTTTGTGTCACAAATATATGATTTGGGAGATAGGTGATAAGCTAGGTTTAAAACATACTGAGTTTGAAATGCCTCAGGTGAGAAATGTCCAAAGGTCAATTGAAAATGTGAAGCTTGAACAATTTAAGAAAGAAGCTGGCACTGGAGATATAGATTTTTCAGGTAGAACTAAATGCTTTCTTTTTGGGGTTATGTTATACCTTGTAAAACCTTTGTGAGACTATTTATCATTATATTGAAACTCTGTTTATATATCTGCATCCTCCACACCAGACAGTGAGCTCCTTGGGGCCAGCGGAGGCCTCTCACTCATCTTAGTAAATGTACATGCACACTGTGGGTGCTTATTAGGTGCTGGTTGAATGAGTGAATGAGAGTAATGTAGATAAAGGAGATAAAGGAGAGGAGGGTCAGTGACATCTTTGGTGTTGTAAGTACAGCAGAGAAGGCCTAGAGATACCTAAGACCACAGATCTAGCCACAGACAAGTCACCAGTGGAGTGCTAGGGGGGAAGTCAGAATTCAAGAAGTAAAAGAAGAAGCTGGTGGAAAGGGAAAACGAGAAAAGAGAATCATCTTTAGCATTGAAAGCACATCCCCAAATGCTGAGAACAAGTGCCTGCTAGGAGTTTGAATCACCTCCTCCTTACTGAGAGCCATCCATGCTGTAGGCGCCAGGCCAGCTCTTTCATTGATGCCTTCTTGCTTCCATGATCCCTTGGGGGCCAGGCCTCTCCCAGAGGGAACCCCTATCAGCAATTCCAGCTCCCACTGTCACCTTAGAGTAGTGTCCTGGGCTCTTGTCCCAGGTCTGCCGTGACTCACAGTGTGACCTCGGGCAAGTCACCCCCTCTTCTCTGGGTCTCTAAAGCTCCTTGCAGCTGTCAGGATGTCTGGGAGAATGCAGTTTGGATGACTGGTGAGGATTCCAGCTTGCTCTCTGCTGCTTTTCATCTGTAAATCGCTTTGCCAAACACCAGCTGTCCTGTGCTCTGCTTTCGGTCCTCGGGCGGGCTCTAACCCACCTGTCGTTGGGCCCCCCCAGCATCCTCCTCCCACAGTTCAGTTGGCAGATACGTCTCCAGGCGGCACTGCCTTGATCTCAGCACAGAAAATAGCTTCAGCCATTTAGGCTGACTGTTGAGTGATGAGGCCAAGCACATGTAGCTCTCTCCACCTGAACTAAAACAGCCAAGGAAACGAAGTTTGAGGACCTGATTTAAGTGCTCTGAGAGCCGGTGCTACCATGGTCCTTGAAATTTTGATTTTAGACACCTTTCTACTCCTTTTCTGCCTTTACCTTGGGTGCTCTGGGCCTTAAGGGTCTCTGACACTTCAGGTGACTCATTGCTTTTTTCCTCCTTCCTTGGTGGCAAGGAATCTTAGATACAGAGGACTCTGGGTTAATCACGCTCCTTGATTTATAGCCTTCTTTCATCAATGGTTCATGCAAGGCCTCTCTTGTTTAATTGTTTATTTTTTCCCTTTTATCTCATTACCCTTCCCATCTAAACTATGCTCGACATTACAACGTTAGGCAACCATCAGATATTTTTAATGTGTATTTCTTTTGTTTGTATGTGTTCTTGAATAACAGGTAATGTTTCTAGTATGCATTTATTTTAAGATTTTTAATATATTTTATTCTACCTAGTTGTACCCAAAATGTTATTTCAAGATGTAATCAATAAAAAATTACTAAGGAGATATATTACATTCTTTTTTTTTTTTTGGTCCTAAGTCTTCAAAATCCAGTGTGTGTTTTACTCTTATAGCATTATCTCAATTTGGATGCTAAATTTTCATCATAAATATTTGATCTGTATTTAGATTTCATAAAATTCACAGTTGAAAAGTAGATTCATGTACATGAGTTGTTCCAAACATACTTTAAAATTTTCCAGTAACTGAATCAAATACCAAAAAAATCATTTTCTTTTAATATTTGCATCCAAATTGAAAAAATTGCTTCATTTTGGAATTGATTTGACTTTGAAGCAAAAGCATGTCAGTTTCACAACTATGTGCAAGTTAAGTAAATTTACCAATTCTTGTGTCAATCAGTATTATTAACATGAAATTCAAAGAGATATTGCATAAATTGGAAAGCAACTCTAAGATTTATTAACACCAGCAAAACATTTAAACTTTTCTTGTTGTTTTTGCAGCCAATTTACATAGAACTGTTGATTATAATTAAAATATTCTGTGTGTTTATGTTAGAAAAATGTGTATTGATTTGCGTTATGAGAAGTTTCAGTTTTAGCATAAATTCTTGCACCTATCTAGCTAAGTCACAAATAAGCATTTTCTTTCCTTGGAGCTTCAATTTTAGCTCGTTCATATACAATACGATATCAGTGAGATTGTGTGCATATATTTTTAATTTATAGAAATGTTATCGTGGCTTATACCTCATTCAATTTCTTACTTGTCACTATGTTTCTTCTGTGTATGCATCTAATCCTTTGCTTCTAACTGCTACACACTCTTTCATGGTGCATGGTGCATCTTACCCAGGGATTCCCAGTGATGGAGACCCAGATTGCTTCCAACTCCTGCTTGATTGCCCTTCTAAATCATAAAGCAGTACTCCTTCTATCCCCCATATTTCTTAGCTTTTCTATTTTTTCTTTTTTTCTTTATTATTTTTTGGCTGCATCAGGTCTTAGTTGCAGCATGAGGGGTCTTTGTTGAGGCGTGCGGGATCTTCCGTTGCGGTGCGGGCTCTTCACTATGGCGCGTGGGCTTCTCTCTAGTTGTGCCGTGTGGGGTTTTTTTCTCTCTCTAGTTGTGGCGTGAGGGCTCCAGAGTGCATGGGCTCTTTAGTTTGCAGCACGTGGGCTCTCTTGTTGAGGAGCACGAACTCAGTAGTTGTGGCACACGGGCTTAGTTGCCCCGTGGCATGTGGGATCTTAGTTCCCCGACCAGGGATCGAACACATGTCCCCTGCATTGGAAGGCAGATTCTTTACCACTGGACCACCAGGGAAGTCCCAACTTTTCTATTTCTTTGTCTTTCTTTTTTCCTTCTGGGAGACATTCTCTCTTTTGTCTTTCAATTCCCTAATATGTTTCCCAGCTGTGTCCATTCTGCTACTTTTCATATCTATTGTGTGCTCTATTTTAGTTATTTTTATACCTAACATATTGCTTGTTTTACTAAAGTTGTTTTTCTTATTTCAACTATTTTTTTTTAATTTATTTATTTATTTTTGGCTGTATTGGGTCTTCGTTGCTGTGCACGGGCTTTCTCTAGTTGTGGCGAGTGGGGGCTACTCTTCGTTGCGGTGCGCGGGCTTCTCATTGCAGTGGCTTCTCTTGTTGCGGAGCATGGGCTCTAGGCACGTGGGCTTCAGTAGTTGTGGCACGCAGGCTCAGTAGTTGTGGCTCGCGGGCTCCAGAGTGCAGGCTCAGCAGTTGTGGCGCTCGGGCTTAGTTGCTCTGCTGCATGTGGGATCTTCCCGGACAAGGGTTCGAACCCATGTCCCCTGCACTGGTCTGCGGACCCTTAACCACTGCGCCACCAGGGAAGTCCCTCTTATTTCAACTATTATAATTTTCTGTATGTGATGTTTCTGTTTGGTTCTTCTTTATGTTTTCTTGTTCTGGTGTCGTATTGGTAATATGTTCCTTTATCTCTTTTAGCATGTTTATTATGCTACTTTTAAAATCTTGGTCTATCTGTTGTCATCTTTCTACTTAAGGTACAATCTGTAATCAAGTGGGTTGTATCCATCTGAATTAGTTGTGCTCCTCACCTGTCTTGTTATTTGGCCCATGGGCATGTAGGTTGCTCTGTTCAGCAATGTGTACCAGTGCCATTTAGCTCAGGGGATGAGGGTCAGGGTTGAATGAGCCGTAAGACTGAGAACCCCAAGCACCAAAACTCCCAAGTCAGTCAGACCCAACCTCACTAAATAACTCCTCATGTCAGGGCTTCACCTTTTGCCCCCACCTTCCAAGGGAGAAGCAACCTTAGGGGAAGTACTTCTTAGATTGCAGCTCTCCTGCTATGAGAGTTTAGGGGATGAGGAAGGGAAACAACTGTCCAAAGTTCAGTTTCCCCTCCTATTTTTTATTGGCTCCTCACAAGCACAGTGCATCTTCAGTGCCCTGATGTTACTCTTACCAGCACCTGGATCAGTGGTTTGAGTCATGAAGGTGATGGCACATGACTGTTTGTTCTAAGACACTGGCGGAGGAAAAGACAGATGAGAACCCCAGAGATCCTCTTCTCTTTTTTTTTTTTCTTTTTTTTATTAATTAATTTATTTTGACTGTGTTGGGTCTTCGTTTCTGTGTGAGGGCTTTCTCTAGTTGCGGCAAGCGGGGGCCACTCTTCATCGCGGTGCGCGGGCCTCTCACTATCGCGGTCTCTCTTGTGCGGAGCACAGGCTCCAGACGCGCAGGCTCAGTAGTTGTGGCTCACGGGCCTAGTTGCTCCGTGGCATGTGGGATCTTCCCAGACCAGGGCTCGAACCCGTGTCCCCTGCATTGGCAGGCAGACTCTCAACCACTACGCCACCAGGGAAGCCCCCTCTTCTTTTTTTTATCATTCCACAGCCATGCCGGGCCACCTCCTGCCGTAAACCAAAGCCACCCCTTTACCACACACCACACCAGTTCAAAACAGGGCCCCCCCTTCACCCAAGGGGTATCTCACAGTTTTCTTCATTTCTTGGTGTTTTCTGTTTATAATTCTTTCGCCGTTGACCTTGGGAGAGGGAGCAGCCATCACACCGGTTCAGTCAAGCTTAAGGATTTTGATTACTTGCTTTGTGCTAGACACTGCTCTAAGTGTAGCATCTGTATTAACTCATTTAATCCTTACAATCACCCTGTGAGGTTATATTAGCAGCCCCATTTTACAGACGGGAAAACTGAGACAGAAAGAAGTTAACTAGCTTGCCTAATGGACAAATCAATCAGGACTCTAACCCAGAACTCTTAACTCCTGAGTGGGCCCTCTTAACCTCTGCCTTGTGGCAGAGCCCGATTTACCCAGTGTCCTCTACAGAGACATATACATGTAGTGTTGGCCAGAGCTTTGCCCCATTATGTCTAGCTTATGAGACACTGGCCGGAAGAGGTGGGGGGAGGTGAAGAGAACAAAGCATTAACAGCCAGGCATGCTGTCAGCATCATTTGATCCCAGGCAGGCAGGACACAGGCCCTACATGGTTAGAGGTGAAGGGAGGAGGACGTGTGAGTGTGTGGAAGCCCAGCCCAAAGGAGGGCTGATGTCAGTTCTCTTCTGTGCGTTTGTCCAGATTTGACATGTGGTATAAGCTGATTGGTGTGAATTTCTGTTCTGTGTTTTCCATCTACTGAGTGTGAGGTTCTTCCAGTGGCAGCATTCAAGTGGCTGGAGCAGCTCTGGCTGGGGACCACTCAATGCCTCCCCAGAGGTAGTAGTTAGGCTACCAGTACCTGCTACTATGCTTGCCTCTTTATACTTCTGCCTCTTCCTTCCGTCTCTCTACCTTTCCTTTGCTCTGATTGGTCAACCCTGCCCTAGGTCCTGTGAAGGGTACTCTAGGTGGATGAAATTGGAAGGTGAAAGTCAGTGGCCGTGAAGCAGAGAGTGAAAGTGAAAGCTCTGACTCCAGTTCTTGGGGGTCTCATGAACTGTGGGCATCATGGGTTTTAGTAATAACAAGGCTAGTGTCAGGTATCTTGATTCTCGACACAGCTCCTTCAGGGAAACCACAGCTCTCCTCTAGTAGCTTCTGAAGTGCCAGCCACTTTCTTAGCTGGGGTTGCTTAAAGAGAATCAGAAACTGATTTGAGGAGCATCTCCTCCCCCACTGAGGTTTCAGGCAGGCAGGTTCCTCGTCTGAGTGTCGCTGACAGGCAGGCTGCTGGGCCCCAGGGACCAGTTACATGCTTTCTGAGCCACAAATATTTCACACTGTGGGTACCCAGCGGCCGCCCTTCCCCTCCCCCGTTCCCTTCCACCTCTTTCTCCTTCCTAAACCCACACCTTACAGTCAAGTTAGCCACGGCCACCTTACTCGTCCCTCCCTCCTGCGGGCCCCTCTCCTGGTGTTCCTTCCGGGAAACCTGAGACACCAGAGCACACCTCTAGTTTCCTCTGGCTCGGAAAACAAAGTGAAATTGACAGCTATGTTTGTTTCCTATATGCCAGAGATGGTTTGTGGTGTCTAACTAACATTATTTCATACAAATCTCACAACTTGAGAAGGAAATGTGTACTGTTAAAGGTCCTGAGGGTCCTGGGCCCAAGATTTAGAAATGGCAAAACCAGGATTCAGACCTATGCTTGTCTGCCTCTAAAGTCCACACTCTTTCCATGTTTTCAGATCCCCAGCCCCATTCTGCGTTCCCAGTTTTCTAACCTCAGAGCTCTGTTCCCAAGCAGTCTGGATATTTTGTTTTGCCTTAGAATTAAAAAAAAAAAAAGAGGAGAAAGAAGAAAGAAAGAAAAAGAAAAGAAAGGAAAGGACAGAGTTACAGCTGCCTGTCTTTTGGGGATCATATTTCTTCACAGAATGATTAGAATACCTTGTTTTTCTATTCAACATCTCATTCACTGGTTATTTTTGAACTTTTAAACCATGGAACTATTTCTTACGAAATGACCATGGGACCTCCAGTATATAAAACACCTAGGAGTGGTGCTGTTTGAAGTGGCAGGGGATGGGGGAGCCCCAAGACCTGGCCCCTCTGTGTCCCTGACAGCCAGAAGCAAGCTAAGGAAGCCTTAGGTGTCTGTTGAACACACTGAAAGCTCCTGATTATCTCTCTTTAGAGATGAGGAAGCTGGGGCCCAGAGAGGGGAAGCGACTGACAGTCAGAACTAGTAGTGTCTGGCTCTCGCAGCTTCTGGCCTGCAGCTTTCTACACTGTGGGTATCTCTGCACCTCGTCCAGGAAGGGGATGCGGGTGGGGGTAGAGAAAGAGGAGAGGCTGGGCTTCCTCTTTCCTCCTTCCTCATCACCAACATACTGAGCTCCCAACCCCCTTGGGGAAGGAGGTAGTACTTCCCCAGGAAGAATACTGAAGGGTGGAAGCAGAGGCACGCGGGAGCAGGGGACGAGGAGTCAGAAGGAAGAGAAGGCTGGAGAGGGGAAGGGGGAAGGGGAAAAGAGCCAAGGAGCTGCCGGACCAGCCCAGGACCAGGACTGGCCTAGGGTTTGCGTCCTGGTCTTGCTCTAGGGTCCCCTTGGGCAAGACCTGCCCCCCTTTCCTGCCTCAGTTTTCTTTGAAGGCTTCTCTGCTCGCCAGCGGTGAGAGCACGTATAGGGTCCAGGACGGGCAGGGTGGGGTAGGAGCACCGCACACTAGCAGTCGGGCTTAGCTGGCGCAGCTCCGCCTGTGAAGAGCTGAACGTCTCGCGGTAGCTCCGAAGTCTCCTGGGCCTTAGATTCCTCACCTGTCACACCAGACGGGATGAGACGATCTCTAAGGGCCCTTTTGGCTCTGAAAGATGTGGGACCTGGAGCCTGTGCTTAGGGAACCCAGAGAATGGGCAGATGTGGGCTCCACGGCACCAGGCGTTCTGTGGTCTAGCAATCTTGGGGTTTTTTTGGGTTTTTTTTTAATGTATATTTTTAAGTCTTTATTGACTTTGTTACAATATTGCTTCTGTTTTATGTTTTGTGTTTTTGGCTGCGAGGCATGTGGGATCTTAGTTCGCCCACCAGGGATGGAACCCTGCACTCCTTGCATTGGAAGCTGAAGTCTTAACCACTGGACGGCCAGGGAAGTCCCTAGCAATCTTGTTTTATGGGAGAGGAAAGTGAACCTAGAAAGGCAAAGTGACTTTTCTGCTTCTCTCAGCTTTATTTCTCTTCAACCTCTGAAACGTAGAGCCATACAATTCAGTTCAAAGCAATTCTGTGCAGTGGAGAAGCTTTTTGTTGTTGTTTTTCTGAACATTTTTTTTTGACTTTCAACTTTTTTTTAGAAAAATAAAAACAGTACATGCTCGTTGTAAAGACTTCCATTAATACAGGAAGTGAAAAAAGTAAAAACTGCAAATTGCTGTCATCCTCCTGTCCTTACCCTTTGTGTCCTTAGGGGTGTTTCCTGTTAACATTTTAATGGTATTCATCCTGACCTATCTGATGAACCCACAAATATATATGTGTCCCCACCCCCCCCATGGGATTATAATATCAATGATTCAGGCACAAACTTTAGAATCAGACACACCTGGGTTCTAATCCCAGTTTATAGCTAATTAGCTGAGTGGCCTTGTTACTTGACCAGTTTTAGTCTCAATTTCCTCATGTGTAAAATGGGAGTAATAATATCTACCTTATAGGACTGCAGTGAAGATTTAAGGAGATTTTGTGTGAATGGCACTTAACTACCAGTGCCTGATACACAGTAAGTACTATACACACACACACACACACACACACACACACACACACACACATCCAGGGGGCACAGAATGAGTTAGAGGTACAGTATATAAAAATGAGACCCAGGGGCTTCCCTGGTGGTGCAGTGGTTGAGAATCCGCCTGCCAATGCAGGGGACACGGGTTCGAGCCCTGGTCTGGGAAGATCCCACATGCCACGGAGCAACTAGGACCGTGAGCCACAATTACTGAGCCTGCGCGTCTGGAGCCTGTGCTCCGCAACAAGAGAGGCCGCGATAGTGAGAGGCCCGCGCACCGCGATGAAGAGTGGCCCCTGCTTGCCGCAACTGGAGAAAGCCCTCGCACAGAAATGAAGACCCAACACAGCCAAAAATAAATAAATAAATTAAAAAAAAAAAAAAAAAAAAAAAGAGACCCAAGTTTCCTGACCTTCAGTCTCATCGACTTTCAGCCAACCTCTCTGCTTCTCACCCTGGCTCCACTGGGCACAAGTTATGTGCTCAGTATTTGCTGAATGAACGAAGCTGTGGGGGGACCCAGGGATCTGAGGTCTGTGGAGTTCCCGGGGAGCCTGCTCTGGGAGATGCAGGGCTTTACCCGGTGGACTGGGAGGGTGTGGGACAGTGTGAGCTGTCCGGACCAGCTGTTGCTTCAGGGTGCCAGGCTGGAGAGTTGAACCTCAGGGCAGAGCTGAGGCCCCAGAGTGGCTCTCAGCTTAAAGGATCTTGGCTTAAAAGGAATGTGCAGTGGGCTGCCTCTGTTCAGGAGGGACTAAAAAAAGCCTCACCCTCCCCTGGGCTTTGTGTGAGGATTATCAACTGCTCAAGTCAGCTCATCTCTCTGGCTGGACTCTGGCATTTTTGAGAGGGTCTGTTTCCCTGGCCCCTCTGGGTGTCCACTGATTGGCAGGAAGGGGTCAGCCTGACCCAGAGGTGGAGGTCATGAGGAGTGTGAGGTGTGGGGGGAGGGGGAGGGGGAGGGGGGGGGAGGGGGCCGGTAGCCCCAAACCTGGTGACAATGCACAGTTGTCAGCTGTACCCTCCTGGTGTTTCTTCCTTTTATAGTCAGCAGCAGTTGCTCTTGCGATCACCCAGCCCCTCCGTGGGGGCTCCTGCCCAGGATAAAAGGGGCGGGAGGCAGCCCAGTCTCCCGTCTCATCTCCTGGGCGCCGCATCTCTTGATTCCTTCCTAGGTCCCAGCTCTGCGGAAGAGCCCAACAAGACAACATGCCTCCCAAGAAGCCTGAGCCTAAGAAGGAAGCGGCCAAGGTGGCCTCAGCCCCAGCCCTGGCCTCTGCCCCACCTCCTGAGCCCCGCAAGGAACCTGCCTTTGATCCCAAGAGTATAAAGGTAAGTGAGCCTCAGCCCCTGGGATGGGGGTGGGCATGACATTCAGGGTCCTCTTTGCCCTGGAGCTCAGAGATCTCCTTCATGGAGGCTGGACCGCGGTGAGGGCTGCGGTGTCCATCCCCCACTCACAGTCCCGTGGGGCGTGGAGCAGGTGCTGGGGCTGGTGAGGGCTATTTTGGATTGCAGGCTTTTCTGCTCTGTCTGAGGAAGCCCTGCTCTGTCATCCCAAATTTGCCCAGCAAAGTTGGAAATGTCAGGGGGGTACAACCAACCAACCACCTAAACTTTCTTTAAGGCACTGTGGGGACCACCATAGTGAAGTAAAAAAGACTGTGTGATTTCTTATGGAGAACAGACACAGAATGATAACTTCCGGTGTAACTGGGAGTAGGTGATATAAAGAGCGAGGGAGCCCTGCTCTCTGGGTGCTGGGGTCTGGGGAAGGCTTCACCTGCAAAGACCCTTGCACTGGGTGGGTGGTGAGGGCAGGGAGGCCCTAGATAAGATGAGAAGAGCCTGCTTCTCTCTCCTCTTCCCCACCCAGGTGGACCCCTCCTTCTGTGCCGTTGGCCTGGGCTCCTATCTGGAGCATGCAGTGGCCTAGCCTAGCCCAGGCCGAGACCCTCTCTCTAACCTGGTGTGGGAGCTGGGCCAGGCTCCCACTGCCGCCGCAGCCCTATTCCCTCTCTGCCCCACCGCGCTCCCCTCGCCCTGAAAGGCTCCTCTCCTTGGAGCTGGTGTAGACCCTGCCTGCTGACTCAGTCATTTTAGGCCTCCCAGCTATCTGGCCCAGCTGCTTAAGGAATGGAACGGGGAGGGGATGGGCCAATGAAGGAGGGGGTCAGAGGCCTCTGGAGACTGAAGCAGTTTTAAGCTTTGGCACCAGAATGTAAGAGGTCAAGTGGCTACTGGTATGAAGGGCTATTAATAGCAGGTTGGGAGTGGTGGGCCCTTGGGTATATCAGCCTCAGGGCAGGGCTGGGGGTGGTGAGGAATCAGATCAAAATTAGAGCTCAGGACCTGGTTCTGTGACAAAGAGGAAGAGAAACTAGCCCTCAGAGCTCTAACTGGATGACCCTCCCTGGCTCTCTCAGGACACTTCCTGGTACCCACAGCCCTGGGAGACCCTGCCACTGTGCCCAGAACCCTGGGGTTGATCTATGGTAGTCCCTACAAGGGGCGGAATTTAAGCAGAACTGGCTTGGCCAAGAGATGGGACATTCTGGGGAAACTGAGGCACAGGGTAAGACCTTGAAAGTACCTGAAGGTTTTCTAGGTCATACATTGCTCCCTCTCTGGGCAAAGCCTAGCAAGAAAAGCTGACGATCTCCCCCTTCAGGAAACCTGGATTTCTGATTTGTTCTGATAACGCACTGTTCCCGTCGGACAGCCTAGTCTGGACAAGAGCTGCCTAGTGGTATCATCCGAGTTCCTTCTCTTTGGCCTCTCACTTCCCTCCATCCACCCACCTTCCCCAATTTCTCACATCTGGTTGCAATTCTCTTTTCCATGTCTGGATTTTCCGGTTCTGGGAGTTGTTGAAATTGCTTTAAAGTGGAAAAAAAAATTAGGTATTTTTCATGAAGACTATTTTCACTATTATTATACTTTACCCAGTTCCTTTGCTTAGAAGATTCTTTGCTCAAAAATAGAGCAGGGGAGGGAGGGAGGGAAGAAAAAAAAAAAATAGAGCAAAAGTAAACTTAAGCCCAATGTGTGTGGTTATGACCATATATTCAGATGTTATGTTGTTATACTAATTTCTCTTACAATGTTTAATCCTGGGGCTTAAAGCATCGCAAAGTAAGGCAAACTGCACCGTTCCCCAGAGGGTTCATTCAAAGCATCCTTTACCCCATTTAGGGGGTTTATTTAACTTTCTGACGAACCCTCCCCTACTCCTTCGGCAAAGTCCATTCCTGGGCACAGCCAGTTCTCTTCCCAACACGGTGTAACCCCTCTCCTGCTCTCCTAGCTCGTTCCGGCCACCTCCAGTGGTCCTCATTAACGAGGTCAGCCTCGGATGGGCACAGAGCAGCAGAATCAAGACTAGGAATGGGGGCTTCCCTGGTGGCGCAGTGGTTGAGAATCTGCCTGCCAATGCAGGGGACACGGGTTCGAGCCCTGGTCTGGGAAGACCCACATGCTGCGGAGCAACTGGGCCCGTGAGCCACAATTACTGAGCCTGCGCGTCTGGAGCCTGTGCCCCGCAACAAGAGAGGCCGCGATAGTGAGAGGCCCGCGCACCGCGATGAGGAGTGGTCCCCACTTGCCGCAACTAGAGAAAGCCCTCGCACAGAAACGAAGACTCAACACAGTCATAAAATAAATAAATAAATAAATAAAAGAACGTGAATTTCTAAAAAAAAAAAAGACTAGGAATGGTGGCACACAAAGAAGATGCTCCAGGATTGGTTACCACCACCAGCGGAGAGGGGATTTGAGGAGGTGGTGGTGGTAGATAAGGACCATGAAGTAACATGCAAGATCCTAAATTAAAATAATGACTCATGCTTGTTCATTGTCATTCATCTTCAGAGCCTTCCACCTTCTTCTTCTGTACTCAGATTTGAATTTAGGGGGGAAAACCCAAACTTTACTCCTCTCAACAAATATATTTGGAGTGCCTACTCTATGCCAGGCATTTTCTGGCAAATCCCCTGCCCTGCCAGGACCCTGGCTTCACGGAGTCACAGTACACATAAAGGCATGACAGGAAAACAGGAAGCATCCAGGGCCTGCCTGAGAGGGATGTGTGCCGAAGGAGGGGCTAGGATGGAGGGAGTGAGGGAAGGCTTTGTTGAAGGAGGTGGGTTGAAAGTCAGCATCAAGTAGAAAGGGGAGAGACTGAAGGGGTGGATGTGAGGGCTGTTTACAGCCGCTGGGATGGAATTTACATTCGACCCAAAGGAATTATAATAGGGAGTCAGTGTGGGGTCTAGAGTTATTCAGAGTGTTTCTCTTTCCCTCTCATTTGGAGCCATCACTTAACAAGTGGTGCTGAGAGAGCTTTGGAGCCTGCATTATTTGACAGCCTGTCAGTTGTGGCCTAGTTGTCAGGAGGCCGGTGTTTGACTCTCAGCCCGTAGTCTCCTTCCGTCCTCATCAGTGTCTGCTGGAGGTGACCTGATTGCTGTGGAAGCCGCTTCTGCTTCCCTTTGGAAGGCTTTAGCAGTCCCAGCCCTCATTCCTCTGTGTTTCTCTCCACAGATAGACTTCACTGCTGACCAGATCGAAGGTGAGTACTAGCAACCCCACCTATCCCACCACACTCTCTCTGTTGCGCTTCCTGGGGAGGAGTTGTTGTCACCACCATAATAGTAATCACCACCATCACAATCACCATCATCACTGTCACCACCATCACCATCACCATCATCACCACCCTCATTATCACCACCATCACAATCACCATCATCACTGTCACCACCATCACTATCACCATCATCACCATCACCACCCTCATTATCACCACCATCACAATCACCATCATCACCACCCTCATTATCACCACCATCACAATCACCATCATCACTGTCACCACCATCACCATCACCATCATCATCATCGTCATTGCAAACCCGTATTTGGGTCAGGGTACACAAAGGCGTGACTGGAAAACAGTTATGCAAAATAGCAAGTATAGGTGTGTTCTCTGCTCACTTTCACCTACTACATGTTATTAGTTAAGCACTTTACATGGATTAGTTTTTTTAATTCTCACTGCAACCCTGTGAGGTAGGAACTATCACCACCCCACTTTACAGGTGATAAAACTGAGGCACAGAAAGGTTGGGTGGCTTGCCCAGTCTCACACAGACAGTTGGTGGTGGAGCCAGGATTCTAACTCAGGCAATCTGATTCCAGACTTGAGTTCTGAACTACTCTGCCAGACTGCCTGGAACATAATAGATGCACAGCAAAAATGCTTTTTTTTCCTCCATTCTATAATCTCCTATCTAAGATATTTAGAAGCCCTCATTTCTGGTTTGTTATTGGAAAGCCCTCCTTAGGTTACCAGCTCTCTCTCCCTGCATCCTGAACTCTGCCAAGATGCTCACCCCCTAATGATGGCAGGACCAGCGGTGACTTGAGGGTGCCCTAGTGCACCTGTGATCTCCATCAGCCCTTCTCCATCTTTGATGAAGACAATTTGTTTTCTCAACTTAATATAAGTATTATTAAGGTAGCTTCAAGACAAGCCTCGAAACCTCCCGCCCTCCAACTTAATTGTTGCCCCTCAGCCCTATCTTTTGATAAAAAAATATATAATGTTAAACCAGTATGTATGTATGTATGTGTAAAGTTTATACAAATTGAGTCATGTGATGCATACTGTCCTGCATCTTTTATTTAATATACATTTGGGTTTAACAATGTATAACATAGTACATATTATTTAATAATATATTTAAATATCTTTTTATATTTAACACCAACAGTTCTACCTCATTCTTTTAATTTAATTTAATTTTATTTATTTATTTTTGGCTGTGCTGGGTCTTCATTTCTGTGCGAGGGCTTTCTCTAGTTGCGGCAAGTGGGGGCCACTCTTCATCGCGGTGCGCGGGCCTCTCACTATCGCGGCCTCTCTTGTTGTGGAGCACAGGCTCCAGACGCGCAGGCTCAGTAATTGTGGCTCACGGGCCTAGTTGCTCCGTGGCATGTGGGATCTTCCCAGACCAGGGCTCGAACCCGTGTCCCCTGCATTGGCAGGCAGATTCTCAACCACTGCGCCACCAGGGAAGCCCCCTCATTCTTTTAAACAGTTATATAGATTCTCACACGTGGATGCACCTTTTAATCCCATCAGGCCCACATTGATAGACCTTCAGGTTGTTTCCAGTTGGGGGAAATAATGCTTTCCCCAGGGGATCTACCTAGCAATGAGTCAAAGGATATGTGCATTTTAATAGTTATTGCCAAGTTTCCCTCCAAAAAAGTGATGCCAGTTACCCACCAATAGGGCATGAGAGATGGCAGATGCAATTTGAAACAAGTGAACTGAGTCCGACTCCATTTTTGCAATACCCTGTGGACGCTCACTTTCCATCAATACTTTGTAGTGCTGTGAAATTCTTAAAATAAATTTTAATGCATTTTAGTTAAATATATACTCAGTGTATATACAAACACAGTGGTACCCATGAGGACTAGAAAATCAACTAATGATAAAAAATTTTCATTTCCCAAATGGGAATCCTGGTCAAAGCCAACTGAGACAGCTGGTTGCCTCTTTTCTCTGTGAAGATTTTCAGGGCTGGGGCCTAACTCATTCCAGCCTTTCATCCCTCTGACTTTGAAGGCATTGTTCCTTAGGTTGGATTGGAATTGTTTTTGCTTTAATTTTATCCCTATCTCTTCATTTGCTCTTTGGTGAAACTGAAGATGGTTTTCTCCTGCTTTGCTGGAAAGAACGTTATCTGCAACCAGGAGACTTTGATATTAGCCCTAAATCTGCCACTGTTGGCCATGAGACTTAGAGCAAGTCACTTTTTTAAACCTGGATTTTCTTATCTGCAAAGTGAGGGTATTTGGTTCTTTTCAATTCAGAAATTCTGTGACTCTATTCAGCATCTTCTAGATACTCTCCATCTATTTGAAGATAGTTATCAAATCCCTTCCTAGCTTTATGATCTCCAGGTGATATGGCTCCAATTTCTTTTATTTATTTATTTATTTATTTATTTATTTTCTCATAGGAATTAGTTTCTAAGTTATTTTCTCATAGGAATTAGTTTCTAAGTCCTGACTTCCTTCTCTGGTCCATATTTCCATATCCTTCTGGAAAGGGATCACCACCATTGTTCACTGCTCTAGCAGGCAGCTCCCTACTACAGATCTTTCAGAAGTTTCTTCTGGGACAATGAACTTCATCTCTCATATACCTCGAGATCACACTGGCCTTGTTTTCCTCCTAGTAGCTAGCCTAGACTTCAGTGTTTGGTTTTTATGTGCATACCAGCCTTCCCAGCAGTCGGGAACATTAGCTGGTATAGCAGCCCTCTTCCTCCTCCTCCTCTTCCTCACTTGGTTTCCTTAATAGTTGGCTGGAAGGCACATCTGCAGTGGCCTATAAATGAGGATAATAATAGCTATAGCATAAAGTCTTTGTAAAGATGAAAGGGATAACTCATGCAAAGTTATCAGCTCAGAGCCTGGCCCACAGTAAGTGCTCAAATCGTAGGTCATTATTCTTGTTATTTCCCTCCTGTTCCATCCTTCTATTAAATATCATTCTTCTTTTAAGTAGAGACTCCTATTTTTATTAAGTTTGCCCTCACTCTTCTGAATGAATTAGGAGAAGATCAAAAAGTCTGAGTTCAGATTCAACTACCATATTTATTGAACAATGAATTTGTGCCAGAAGCCATGCTAATTGCTTTAAAAGTTAAAAAAAAATTAAATTGTTCTAACAAAGCTGTGAGGTCAATGCTATTCCTTTTGACAGAGGACAAAGTTCAGTGAGGTTATGTGACTTGGCCAAGATCACACAGTTAAGTGGTAATATTGGGATTAAACTCAGTAAGAGATTACTAACAGCATTGTTGGAGAATTTACTCTGTGTTAAGACACAGAGTTAAGGTTTTTTACGTACATTATTGTATTGTATTTGAATGAAATTTAAGGACCCTATGAGGTAGGTGCCATTTATAGAAGAGACGAGGTTTACAGAGGTTAAATATTTACTTGCCCAAGGTCACACAGCTACTAAGCAATGGAAACAGAATTTGAACTCAATTATTTAGTAATTTGAAAGACATGCAGTTTTATATCTTTGAAATTCATACAAAGCCTAATAAAGAGTGGCAGGTAAATGTCTTGGGGAACCTGCTTTGATATGTGGAATGATTTGTAAATAATCCATATGCAGCATCAAAGGAAATAAGTGTTTCTAAAGTGCTTAGAGAGGATTAAAAGCAGCTTTTCTCCTAAGTAGTTCACACATTCTTCTTAGGTTTATATTGTTAATCTGCTTAGTAAACCGTTTCTTCGAGGGTAGCATAAGGTAATTTCAATACCGTACCCAGTCCATATTATTCTCAGTGAGGAGTTGGTTGAATCCAAATTGATTAGGAATTAAGGTTCTTTGCAAAGGGCCCAGGAGTGCCTTCATTCAGCCTTGCCCCTTGGACAGCTGCCATGGAACCTTCTGGGAGTCTGGCTCCAGAACTAGGAAATATAATAATAACCAGCATTTGTTGATTCCCTGACCGCATGCTAGACACCATGCTTGCAGTGCTTTGTAATCCCCCAAGCCGCCCACACAGGTGGACACTGTATCCTTACTTAGAGCTAAGAAACAGAGGGCCCATGGGAGTTAGGAGTTTGCCCGAGGCCACCTGCGGGTCAGTGGTAGCGCTGGGGCGGGCTGACTGTTTCCACGAGGTCACCTTGTCCCGCCTGGGAGCCCCCTCTCAGCCTGGAACAGGCAGTGCTGATATTAGCTGACTTTTGAACAGGTCTTTTCACTTTGCAAAGTGCCTCCACACACTGCCACCTCCTTTGACACTCCTAGTAACTGGGAGGTGGGGTGGGGGGGTTGGTGGTGGAGCCTTACTTTCTGTGCGTGCGCAAGGAAACTGAGACCCAGCCCTGGGCTGCTTGGCAGAGTCGAGAGGAGAACCCAGGAATCCTGACTCCTCAGCCACCGCTCTTTTCACTTCCCTGCCTCTTTCAACAGTCAGCCACCTCACCTGCAAAGGGAAGGATGGGTGGATGGGAGGGGCGGGGGCAGGGGAGACTTCAAATGATGTGACAAGGGATCGATGGAAGAGATCCCAGGCCCAGCGCTGGAACAGGTCGTGGGGCTCCAGGATGCTTCTTTAGTTGTCAGAAGATGGGGTGGGGATGGGTTACAGGGAGCGGCTGGGATGATGGCTGCAGGGAAATTCTGAAATATTTTATCAACCACGCTGAGGCGGATCAGCCCCCAGCCACCGCCTTCGCTTGGCCCCGGGGGCTGCAGCCAGTCTTTTCTCTGCAGAGTTCAAAGAGGCCTTTTCGTTGTTTGACCGGACCCCGACTGGAGAGCTGAAGATCACCTACGGGCAGTGCGGGGACGTGCTGCGGGCCCTGGGCCAGAACCCCACCAACGCCGAGGTGCTGCGTGTCCTGGGCAAGCCCAAGCCGGAAGGTCAGCGTGGGCCTCGTGGTGCCTCCCCGCCGGCCCTGGGGCTCTCTCCCTTCAAGACCAACCTACCCTCCCCAGGTTACCCTCCTCCCATTGCTAGAATTACCTGGAAGCGCCTGGCACTTAGTTGACCCTCGAAAAGTGTGACTTGGGCTTGTTCTTGTTTTCCCCATGAGGGCGGGAGCTCCTGGGGAACAGAAGCGACGTTCTACTTCTTCAGTGTCTTCCTCTGACACCGAGGGTGCCAGGGACATGGGGCAGGGAAGCTTGGAGGGAAGCTGATAACTGGCCAGCGCCCCCCTCTTCCCCACCAGCAAATTGTGGTCGAGGTGTCACAGCACTGAGCTGTCCTGTTTCTAATGATGGTTAGATCATTGAAGATTGCAAATTATTCATTTAATATAAATTAGAGCAGACTCAAGATTAGCTCTATAACGATGCTTCTTTCACTCGTTTGCATTTGATAGATTTTGGTGAATGAGAGTTTAGAAAGTGGTGCAAGTGGCAACATTTGTGAATGTCACCTGTCACCATGGCAGTCAAGTTAACAGCTGCCCTAACACACATGTCCTTCTGAGAGGACGGGGCCAGGCAGACCTGGGCAGGAGCCCCCAGCCAGGGTGGGCCATCTCTGGAAGCTTCCTGGGCCCCATTTTGGCTCTACCCCCTTCCTTGGTTCTGGCCCCTTCCCCTCCTGCTCTTGCTGGTGAAGACACCGATGGGGGGTGAAGGATGTGGGCCAGAAGGGCCAGAGGACCAGGAGTCTACCGGTGTCAGCAGGGCTTCTCAGAGGTCGAAAGATATCTGGGCACTTCCACTGTGGGAGGTTCCTGGGTTATAAAAGAAAGCAATGCCAACATTTGGGGTATTTAAAAATAGTTTACCTCTATTAAATTAAAGCTTTTAACACATGACAATGTGGGAGAAGGGTGCTAGTCACACAAGAATCACACATTTTTTTAAAATGATTGATTCAGAGTTGCTCCAGGCAGTGTGGTCTAGTGATGGGACCCAAATTTGGAGTTATGCAGAATTTTCTTTTTGCAATTTTGTCAGTTTACCCTTGTGACTGGGAGTCTGTCACGTGTCAGAAGTCTAAGTTGTGAATGTGAGGCCTGCGCTGTGTGGCCCTTGGGGCCCCTCGAATTCTACTGCTGCCACCTCAGCTCCCTGCCCCGCTGGCCACCTGGAGCTCAGAGGTCTGGGTGGAGCCACGGTCCCTCTTCCCTCCTGCCCTAGTCCTTTCACTGAGAAGAGTGCCCAGAGCCAGCTCCTGCCTGGCTCCTGGGCCTCTGAGCCCTCCGGGATTGCTGAGGGGGTGCCCCACCCAGAAGTGGCGGCGGCTGAGCTCTGGGTGCTGCCAGGGACGGGCTAGCCTGGCAGAGCCGGGTGAGACCCCTCCTGACCCTCTGCTCCCTCGAGCTCACGTCGAATCCCCTTTCCTTCCCCGTCCCCGCCGCAAGAGATGAATGCCAAGATGCTGGACTTTGAGACGTTCCTGCCCATCCTGCAGCACATCTCCCGCAACAAGGAGCAGGGCACCTACGAGGACTTCGTGGAGGGGCTGCGCGTGTTTGATAAGGAGAGCAACGGCACGGTCATGGGCGCCGAGCTTCGCCACGTCCTCGCCACCCTGGGTATGCCAGCTGGGCACAGGTGGAGCCCAAGGGCAGGGGGAACAGAGGCGTGGGAAGTGCCCGAGTGGCATATGTTGGGGAGACACGGGGGTCCCTGCGTCCTGAGGATCACATCCTGATCCAGGCCTGTCTTGCTTCCCCAACTGGGTTTGCTCAGCAGGGTGGGAAGGAGAGGAGAGCAGGTTGGCCGAGCAGGGGTGAAGCCTGAGAGGTGGGACCCAGGGCTCCTGTCCTTGTCTTTGCCTCAGTCACTGGGGCCCTGGTCTGCTCACCCACTGGTGGCTGTAGCCAGAGGGAGAGACCTTGGGAACTAGGAAGGGCCTTAAGACCCTTGGCTCCACCCTCCAAAGACTCTGGGGGAGTTTTGGTATGGCCACTTCATACATCCAGGAAGTCCTGAGCCATCAGACTCAAGGGGGTGCTTGGGTTTGGCCTGTGCCTCCTTTGCCCATCTGTAATTAAGTGCCCACTGCCTCCCGCCCCAGGAGAGAAGATGACTGAGGCTGAAGTGGAGCAGCTGTTAGCAGGGCAGGAGGATGCCAATGGCTGCATCAATTACGAAGGTATCGGCTCATGCTGCGCTTCCCCGGTCACACAGGGATGGGGGGTTGGGTACAGTTTGGGCTGGGCTGGGCTGCAGAACAGAACAGATGCAGGAGCTAGGGAATATGTGCACCCCATTGGGCTTCGGTGAGCTCCCAGTGGATATTGCTCTTTTTCTATCCTGGGAGTGAACATCATGGCGTAATGGAAGGGGCATGGATTTCGGAGATAGCTCTGTGATATACCAGCTGTGTGACCTTGAGCAAGTCACTTACCTTCTCTGAGCCTTGGTTTTCTCATCTGAGCAATGGGGTGATGCTGGCCCCTTTCCCAAGGTTGCGGGGATTGGCAGAGATAATGTAGCTCATTTCATCTGTGTCAAGTACCAGCACAGAGAGTGGACACAGAGCAGTGGTTATGTCTCTTCCTTCCTTCCACCTTCTCCCCATCAACCCCAAATGGGGGAAAGAACCATGGTCTGAAGAAAGGGTATTGGGAGGGTTTGAGGTCAGGCGGTATAGAGCAGGGAGAAGAGGTTTAAGGGGCTGAGAGGGGCCAAGTGCAGTGGCTGATTTCCGTCTTCTTTCCCAGCCTTTGTCAAGCACATCATGTCTGGGTGAAGCAGACCCCTCCAGGGTGAGTGCAACCTCTCCTTCGGGGTCCTTCTGGGGCCCCACAGGGCACTGCAGGGGGCGGAGAACAGCCTGGCCCCGCCCATCAGTCCCCTGCCCTCTTAGTGCTCCTGTCACCTCCTGCCCTGCCCCCTGCCCTCCCTGGTCTTTGCACCTGACCTTGACCTTCATCAGTCACATCCTCCTGCCTCTTCTGGGGTCTCTCAAGGCAAGACCATTCCCTCAGGAGGGGCCTCCTGTATAGGCTCCTGTGTGTGAGGAGCCAGGTCCCAGGTGCCCTTGACCCTGTTCCTCTTTTCTCCCTTCCCTGACCACCCCCTGCGCCCTCCTGCCCAGGTTTGGTGCCATCCTGGTAGGGATGGGGTCTGTGATCAGGGGCTGGGGTATAGAGAGTGAGGTAGAGCCCTCTAGTATATCTAGAGTATATCTCACTAGTATATCTAGTGCTTTCTTTCAGGTGCCTGGCCCACGGCCTTAGCCCAGGTGAGTTAACGAGAGGCCCAGAGTGACTGAGCTGGAGTTGGAGTCTTGGACTCTCCACTGCACCGCAGCCCCGAAGACCTCATGGGCCCATAGCCCTCCCCGTAAATAAACAGCTCTGGCAAGGCTGTGCCGAGTTGCCTGATTCCAACCAGTCTCTGAGTTGCTTTTTTTTTTTTTTTAATTTTATTTATTTATTTATGGCTGTGTTGGGTCCTCGTTTCTGTGCGAGGGCTTTCTCCAGTTGTGGCAAGCGGGGGCCACTCTTCATCGCGGTGTGCGGGCCTCTCACCACCGTGGCCTCACTTGTTGCGGAGCACAGGCTCCAGACGCGCAGGCTCAGTAACTGTGGCTCACGGGCCCAGCCGCTCCGCAGCACGTGGGATCCTCCCAGACCAGGGCTCGAACGCGTGTCCCCTGCATTGGCAGGCAGACTCTCAACCACGGCGCCACCAGGGAAGCCCTCTGAGTTGCTTTTTTAAATGAATTAACTAGTTGAGTTGGGTTTTTGTGAGTGTGTGTGATAATGTCACCTGAGGCCTCATGCATATTCGTCAGAGAAATGAACAGTATCTGGGAGCTGGGGGACAAGGGCCAGAGCCCAGAGATCTAGAAACATGAGGGCCAGACCATGAGCAGAGAGCTCAGGAAGGGCCTGCAGTTTGAGGAGCTGTAATCAGGAGGAGTTTCATTTCCTTCCAAGGCTCACTCTCCGCCTTATGTCCCGTCCAGGTGACAAATAGGAAGAGGGCCACCTGAGCCCTGGGGATACCAGGGACTCCTCAAATAGTCCTTGCTTCATCTTCTTTTTTAAAAAATTGTGGTAAACAGGGGGAAGGGTTGGGGGGAGGGATAGTTAAGGAGTTTGGGATTGACATGTACACAATGCCATACTTAAAATGGATAACCAGGGACCTACCTGGCGGTCTAGTGGTTAAGACTCTGCCCTTCCACTGCAAGGGGCGCGGGTTCGATCCCTAGGGAACTAGGATATTCTGCATGCCGTGCAGCTCAGCCAAAAAAGAGAAAAAGATAACCAACAAGGACCTAGTGTACAGCACAGGGAACTCTGCTCAATATTATGTAACAACCTAAATGGGAAAAGAATTTGAAAAAGAATAGATACATGTATATGTATAACTGAATCACTTTGCTGTACACCTGAAACTAACACAACATTGTTAATCAACTATACTCTGATAGAAAAAAAGTTTTTTTAAAAAAAAGAAAAAAATTGTGGTAAAATACACATAATATAAAATTTTCCATCTTAACCATTTTTAAGTGTACAGTTCTGTAGTGTTAAGTATATTTACATTGTTGTGTAACCAATCTCCAGAACTTTCTCATCTTATGAAACTGTAACTCTATATCCATTAAACAATAAATCCCCATTTCCCCCTCTCCCCTGTCCCTGGCAACCGCCACTCTACTTCCTGTCTCTATGCATGCATTTGACTACTCTAGACAGCTTATATAAGTGGAACCATACAGTATTTGTCTTTTTGCAACTGGCTTATTTCACTTTGATAACGTCTTCAAGGTTGATCCGTGTTGTAGCAAGTGTCAGAATTCCCTTCCGTTCTAAGGAGGAATAGTATTCTACTGTATGTGTGCAGGTACCACATTTTGTTTAGGGTCCTTGTATCTTTTTTTTTTTTTGGCCACGCCACATGGCACGCGGGGTCCTAGTTCCCCAACCAGAGATCGAACCCACGCCCCCTGCATCGGAAGCTCGGAATCTTAACTGCTGGACCACCAGGGAAGTCCCAGTCCTTGTATCTTGATGTGGGCCCTTTAGGTGTCTCTTCCCCTAAGAGCAAAGCTCCTGGTGCCTGATTCAGCCCTGCTTGTTCTGGGCATCTCACCGACTCCCTGCTCAAACCTAGGACTCCGTACCCAGGACTCTGGGAAAGTGTCAGGGCTTCAGAGAGAGCACAGACCTCAGGCTGGGAGGGCAGGGGAGTGCGGGGAGGCAAGTGGGAAAAGGAGAAAGACAAGAAACCAGAGGCTGGGAAGAAGGAGAAAGAGCATGTAATAAAATTAAAGACACACATATGAGGGGACTTCCCTAGTGACACAGTGGTTAAGAATCCGCCTGCCAATTCAGGGGACACGGGTTCGAGCCCTGGCCAGGGAAGATCCCACATGCCGTGGAACTAAACCCGTGCGCCACAACTACTGAGCCTGCGCTCTAGAGCTGGCGAGCCACAGCTACTGAGCCCGCGTGCCACAACTACTGAAGCCCGCGCACCTAAAGCCCGCGCTCCACAGCAAGAGAAGCCACTGCAACGAGAAGCCTGCGCACCACAACGAAGACCCAACACAGACAAAAATTTAAAAAAAAAATTAAATAAAAAAAATTAAATAAAATAATTAAATAAAATAATTAAATTAAAAAAATTACATGTGCATGAACCTTTGAAAAAAAAATTAAAAAAATAAAGACACACATGTGAGCAGAACACATACCAGAGCTCAGGGGCCCAGTCACCCCTGGATGGGCGTCCCTTACAACCCTGAGAACTACCCAAGGTGGATTAGACGCTCCTTCTCACAACCTTTCTGCTACCCTGTCAAGGCATCCAGCCACAGAATTTTGTGAAACATCTTTTATTGATAAAGATCCAGCCAAGGCTGAGATTCCATGAGCCCAAACAGGAAGTTGTCATGGGAAGCTGAGAACCCTGAGCCCAAATTCAGTCTTCTCAGAATCTAAAGTCTGGCTGGGAAGATGAGACCAAGGCCCATGTGTACCTTTTCTTCCTTGAGGAGGGGCTCCAGCTTTGGGAGAGAACTGTTGAACCATAAAACCTGAGATCTTTATGTAGTTGTGAGCGGGGTTGTTGACACCAGTGGTTTTCAGACTTTGTTTTAGCTCTGTAGTCTTTTGCTCAAACTAAATTCTGTGCAGAAGCCAATGCATGAATCTGAAGGGAGCAGAGCTCCTCTGGCTGAGGAGGTGAGGGCCAGATGCCAGCGTCTTGGAGCCTCTACCTGGGCTCCTTGGAGCACAGCCAGAAGACCACTGATTGAGTCAGACCTGCTAATTGTAACAGTGAGGAAATGGATCTTTAGAGGAGAATTGACTTACCCAAGGTCACAGCTAATGACTGATGAGCCCAGGTCCCCAGAATCCCACATTTTCCCATTTTTTGACACACAGCAACCTGCCTTTGAAATTTTTTCCAAGTTAAGCTCCTGGGAGTCTTCTCTCTTGTTTGCATCCTACCATTCTGCCTGCTCCTTTTTGACCTTACTTATTTCTCCTTTTTATTTTTATTTCATTTCATTTATTTTATTTTTTTGGCCGTGCCGTGTGGCTTGCAGGATTTCAGTTTCCCAACCAGGGATTGAACCCGGGCCATGGTAGTGAAAGCCCAGAATCCTAACCACTAGGCCACCAGGGAACTCCCCATTATTTCTCCTTTTTAAAAGTCACCCTCCACAACTTGAAATGCTAGCATTCGTCCTCAGTGTTGGGGCCTTGTCAGGTTTTCCCCCCTCCTTCCCTTCCTCCCTCCCTCTCTCCCTCCTTTCCTCCCTTTCTCCACAAAGTATTTATTGTCCCCTGTATACATTTAGGAGGAATTGGGGTTAAGCTCCCAATGATTAAAAAATGAAAGTGTTTCCCCTGCCAAAGTAGCTTATCATCCAGTTAAGCAAGGACATAAGCATCAGGGCACTAACTAGAGAATGATCATCACAACAACAGCAGGACAACTTCATCTACGCAACACAGTGTAAGTTCCAAGGGACCTGCACGAAGCAGAAGGAAGTGAGGTGTGACAGGGATGATTTTCCTTGGTGGGCTTTAAGTGAGACCTTAAAGGAGAAGATGCCCCAAGTCTGCTGCTCAGGCTCAGGGGGTTACTGACTCATTGGACAGACACTGATTCAGTGCCTGCCATGTGTATAGCACTGGTTTGGGCCTTGAGGATACACTGAACCAGACAGATATGGTCCCTGCCCTCATGGAGCTTACAATCTAGTGGGAAGACAGACATTAAATAATTGTATCATGTGACAGATAACAGCCAACATTTATTGAAGGCAGTATCAGTTATGAGTATATTGATATTTGGCTGTGGGTTATGGAGACCAAAAGACAGCAGCTTATAAGACATGAAAGTGCGTTTTCCCCCCCCACCGAAGTCCAGAGGTTGGCAGTCTAGGGCTGGTATGGCAGCCGCTCTGCACGAAGTCCTCAGGACCTAGGCTCCTTTTATCTTGTGACACTGATGTGTGGCCTCTATTCATGGTCCATGATGGCTGCTCCAGCTCAGCCACCTCGTCTCCTGAGGGAATAGCTCACCAGGTTTCCTACTTGGTGAACCTCCTCAGGAACTGGCATGACTTATTGGCCTCCTTATGGTGTTGGGTTTATTTATTTGAAGACCGAAGAACTCCTTTCCTCCTTGTTACCTTTTCTCTCCCCCAGCCTCTTCCTGCCCGGCCCATCAGTAAGGCTCAGCACCGCCCCATCTGGGAAGAGGTATGGGTAAAAGGTGAGCTATTTCCAAGATTTTCTTTGACTGGACTGACTTCCAGTATTTCAAACCAGGACTCAGACCATGTCTTAGTCTGCTTGAGTTGCTATGACAAAACGCCATAGACCAGGTGGTTTCAATAACAGACTTTTATTTCTCACAGTTCTGGAGGCTGGATGTCTGAGATCAGGGTGCCAGCATAACTGAGTTCTGGTAAGAACTCTTCTTGGCTTCCAGATGACTACCTTCCTGCGGTATCCTCACAGAGAGAAAAAAGAGGAGAGAGAAAAAGAGAGACAGACAGACAGACTAATCCCATTTTGAGGGCTCCACCCTCATGACTTCACCAAAACATGATTACCAAAGTCTTTAGCTCCAAGTACCATCACATTGGAGATTGGGGGCTAGGGCTTTAACATATGAATTTTGGGGGACACCATTCAGTCCCATAGCTGACCATGTAACTTATAGGAATAGGGCTGCTCCCACTGTGGTCCCTTCCACCACCCTGTGGGGTGACTGACTGTGGACCTGAGAGGATAGCACTATAGGAGGTTGAGTAAGGGCGGGAGGAGGAGGCGAAGGGGTGTCCCAGCTCTTGGGTGGATTGAAGGAGGGCTCCAGCCTGGAGCTAAAGATGGCGTGAGTCCTGACAGGGTGATGGCAAGTGATGGGACATGAGACAGCTGCTTTTGTGGGGGGAAGATGACTGAACGTGCCCATAGGCTGAGCTTCCTGCCTCCCCGGGATGGGTATAGTAAACATGGGCCCTGGTGCAGCTGCCTTCCCACCCTAAACCCTGCGGTCAAATGTCGCGGAGAGTTTTCTGCTCCATGTCAGAGAGGATGGGTAGTTTCCTTTAAAGTTCCCATTGTCAGAGGGAATGAGCCAAGGCAGGAATAGGGAGGAGACTTACGCTCTCCCCACTCAGCTCCTTTCCTTTGCAACATTTAGCTAAGTGCCGTCAGGTGTTTGGCGTCCTCTACAAGCTCTCTTTGGTAGCTAGGGCTTTTAAGGTAGAATGTATGCTGGTGACTGCTGGTGGTGCAATATCTGCCTCATACCACTGGATGGTACAATTGCAGCATCATGCTTGCAAAGGACACCCAGGAGTGGGAATTAGAGAAAAACTGATTCCCAGCCTGGGTTGGAAGGAACCTTCGGAAGTCACTTGGTCCATCTCTATGCCTTCAGAAAAATGGAGGTTTTATTCACTTTCAAAGACTCGCAACTATTAGTGAGCTTGCTTCAGTGCCTCCACAAAGGTTTTGCAGTGAGGGGTCAGAGAGAGGACACCGTCTGGACACGTGGAAACCTGGCATATGGACCAGCTGTGCTCCTAAGCCACATCACACTCAGCTTCCGATCCACAGGTTGAAAAATAAGGAAGTTGATTAGATCATCTTTAATATCCTTCCCAGCTCTCTGATATGGGTCATTTAGCACTCAACTAACTACTCGCTGTACTCAGCTCTAGTCCATTTGTTTTATTTTCACCCTGCGTTTATGTGTTTAGAATATTAAGTGGTAGAAAGCATTCATTCAAAATAACTATGGTGTGCACAGTCGTAGGTACTTTGGGAGATAAAAAGCAAAGTCGGGCTTCTCTGGCGGTGCAGTGGTTAAGAATCTGCCTCCCAATGCAGCGGACATGAGTTCGAGCCCTGGTCTGGGAAGATTCCACATGCCGCGGAGCAACTAATCCCGTGCGCCACAACTACTGAGCCTGCACTCTAGAGCCCGTGAGCCACAACTACTGAGCCCATGTGCCGCAACTACTGAAGCCCGTGTGCTTAGAGCCCGTGCTCTGCAACAAGAGAAGCCACCGCAATGAGAAACCCTTGCACCACAACGAAGAGTAGCCCCTGCTCGCCACAACTAGAGAAAGCCCGCGCGCAACAATGAAGACCCAACGCAGCCAAAGATAAATAAATAAATAAATAAATAAATATTTTTTTAAAAAGTTGAAAAAAAAAAGAAAGGAAAGTCACTCATGGTCTTTCACTCCATGAGTTTATACTCTATGGAAGTAAGAATGATCTACAGGTGAAAAGTTAAACTATGTTATAAGGCAAAATAGAAGAAAGGACACCAGGCAGGTGTCTAAGAATTGAGGGAGAGGTGTGTGTGGGATCATAGCCCTCAGATATCAGGGAATGGCCAGGGAGGGCTTCATGGAAGAGGAGTGGGATATAAATGAGATGGGATAGAAACAGACAAGAACCCGGAGAGTGTGATTCCTGACAGGAAGCACAGGGTGCCTTCTTCTTTGCCAACTGTAATCAGTCTCTGCCTTTTAGGATTTACATAAAAAGAAATAAAGAGGAATAAAAGAAGAGTGAGAAAAGTAACTGGAGAATGGGACAAGAGGCAAGGAGAAGGGAAGAATGACAGAGAGAGGATGGAAGGGATAGCACTCTGGAGTGAGGTGCTACCAATTCAGAGGTAGAGAAGCAAAGTTTAAAAATTCAGTGTAAGCTGGGAAAGTACTCATTCTTTTCTCCCCTAATCTTGTTGAGCCACAGAATCACAGGCTTTCAGGGTTGGAAGAGATCTCTAATTCAAACCCTTCCATAAAAGCCCTGTAAAATGATTGTCCAGTGTTCACTTGAATACCTACCATGACACAAGACTCACTACCTCCCAAGATAGCCCACTCCATTTGGGAAAAACTATCATTTCTATTCTTCTTAGTAGGAATCTGACATTTACATCCCTGAAATTTCCATCCACTGGTCCTGGATTTGTCTTCCAAAGTGACCCAGAAAAGACCTAAGTCCATTCCCCGTGATAGAAGTTGACGTTTCCTCTTTTCTCAGCTCAGCACCTCCCAGCCGGTGCTTGTTCCACACTGAGATTCTTGAATCCATTTCATGTGGCCGGCTGCTGTCTAACGCATTCTATCTTGGGGCTCAGTTCCCTCTTAGCAATGTAGTTTGCCACGTTAGAGTCTGGAAAGTAATCTTCTTGACAGAAAAGACAGAACTGAGGTCAAAGAGAGGTTGGAGAGTTCTGCAAATGTCACACATGTAGCACTGAGGACTGTGCCTTTTCTGTATTCCTTGCTCTGAACCTTAGTGCAGCCGATTTTGGTTAATTTTAACATTAAAAAAATTTCACTTAGCTTGGGACTCACGCCTTATTGGCCTTGTTCTCACAGCCCCATGTCACAGCTTTATGTTCATAATAAGCCCTTGGCTGCCCCTCCTTCCGTTTATTCTGGATAAGAACGCTGTTGAACTCTCTTTCCTCAGCTCCACCAGCCTCTTCAGAGCCCCTTCCCCACCTGTTTCCTTATTGAATTGTTTGCATTTCACTTTTGAATACCATCCATTCCTCTGGTGATAGGAACAGAGATTCTTTTTTTTTAAGCTGTTAATGTGATATATTTTTTTCATTTTAATGACACATTGTTTTCTTTCTAATTTTACAAGCAATACACGTTCACTTCAGACAGCTAGAAAATACATAAAAGCATAAAGTAAAAAATAAGTCACCCATAATCCCCACCCCTCAGAGAAACTACCATTAGCATTTTGATGCATTTCATTCCAGTTTATATATATATGTATATACATACATACATATATATATACATATGGCAAGTGCTTATCTATCTATCTAACTATAATTTAGATATAATTGACTTACAGCACTATGTTAAGGAACAGAGATTCTTAACCGTAAAAGTCCCTCATGAGTACATTTATGCTCTTTTTCCAAGAAGAGAATTTGTACTTTTCATCATATTTTCAAAAACGTCAGAGACCCAAAAAAGGTTAAGGACTGCTATTTGAGAGCCTTTGTGGGATTCTGTTTATCTTTCCTCTGAATGTTTTGACATTGCATCTGCTGTGGCCAGCCTTCCTCCGGGTTACCACGATCTCTAAAATAGCACATCGCCTTCTCTCAGGACCCTCTTCACTTCCCCCTCTCCCACAGCCATTCCTTGGGTCACACTTAGGTTTAGAGAGGCAGTTCCACCTTTTACTTTTACTCCCTCTGTGGCCCTGCTTTTAGCTGAATAAGCATTGCTACCACACCCCTCTGAGTCTTGCTCCAGACTCTGCTGAACCCACGTGGGTGTGCACCCCCCAGCTGGAGCCGTGGGCGCACAGGCTCACCACATCCCCGTGGTCCCTTTGGCTCCTCTCTCCTTGATCCGACTCCGATGGCCTCCGCTGGGCTTCCTCCCTCAGACGGGTGGGTTCCCTGTGGATATGAATCTTCTTGATGGTCTGCACTCACATGCCCGCTCTCCTACCAGTTTTTTGTTTTTTGTTTTTTTAAAATTTATTTTATTTTTGGCTGCATGGGGTCTTCCCTGTTGCGCGCGGGCTCTTTCTAGTCGCGGCGAGCGGGGGCAACTCTTTATTGCAGTGCGCAGGCCTCCCATTGCAGTGGCCTCTCTTTGTTGCTGAGCACGGGCTCTAGGCGTCCGGGCTGCAGTAGCTGCGGCATGCGGGCTCTAGAGCGCAGGCTCAGCAGCTGTGGCCCATGGGCTCAGTTGCTCCGCGGCACGTGGGATCCTCCTGGACCAGGGCTCGAACCCGTGTCTCCTGCCTTGGCAGGCAGATTCTCAACCATTGTGCCACCAGGGAAGACCTCTCCTACCAGTTTTATCTTTCTTAGAACAGAGTCCGTTGTCAAATAGTGATGATTCCCATCTCACAAATTTTTGGTCATACCCAAAAGAGTATGTAAAAATTCTTCATCATTTTGCATTTCCAGTTAGGAGATCATAGAAGGCTCTTTGGAGGAGGAGGGGCTGGCACTGAAACCGTGGAGAATGGGGGTGATTTTGATACACACTCATAGAAGAGAGCCATAGTTAAGAGTGTAGTCTCAGGGTCAGGATGGGTCTACACTCATGAGCTGTGTGACCCTGGGCAAGGTCTCCAAGCCTCAATTTCCTAATTTACAAAATGGGGATAATAGTATTACTGACCTCATTTGGTTATTACAAGGATCCAATGCGTTAATCAATGTAAAGCACTTAAAACAGCACCTGTATATGTATAACTGATTCACTTTGCTGTACACCTGAAACTAACACAACATTGTAAATCAGCTATACTCCAATAAAAGTTTTTTAAAAATCTAAAAAAAACCCCAAAACCAAAACAGCATCTATAACATAGTAAGGACTCAGTTATTAACTCTGCAGGGGAGAAGGGTATTCTAGGCAGTGGGTACAGCTCTAGCAAAAGAAGGAAAATGAAAGAACTATTATTCTTTTGGGAAATCCCCCAATGATAGAAATACCCAGGAAACAGTGGAGAGAGAAATAACACTCATCATAATAGCAACTCCCTGTGCTGCATAATTACTCTGTGCTTAACACTCTTCCAAGTGCTTCATGTGCTTTGTATGGTTACTCTTCCCAGTGACTCTTCAAGGGGCAGATGCAATTATTTCCATTCTACAGGTGAGGAAACTGAGGCTGGTGGAGGCTAAGTAACTCCCATAAGGACACTCAGTGAGTGGGCAGAAGCTTCAGACCCACGTCTGCTCGTAAGCACCAGCTACGGTGCGCTTGCCTTCCTCGGCCCCTCCAGGCTCTGCCCCATGCCCAGTCAAACCCATGCCCCCTGCAGTGGAAGTGCAGAGTCTTAACCACTGGACCACCAGGGAAGTCGCTTAGTTTCCTTTTGAAGTAAAGGACTCAAGGATACTCTGGAAGTCCCTCTCTTCTCTAAGGAGTCTGATTTCTTTTTCTCCCTTCTCCTCAAAACTTATCTTTATTTGGCTGTTGTGTATCATTCCAGCCACCAAATGTCCCCATGACAGGAGTGCACAAGGAAGTAGAAAGCCAAGCACCCAGGTTCCTTGGTGCAAACCTGCTAGCAGGTTAAAAGGAAAAAAAAAAAATCAAACCAGCATGTAATAAAATCAAGGCAGAAAAACCGAGGTGATTTGGAATAAGGAAGTGACCAGAGATAGGAAGTCAGTGAGAGACCCTTCCCAGGGAACAGGAGTTTAAAATCTGACCTCAGAAAGAATGGGGAAGGCTGCTTTGGGCTCCAGCTGGTAAGGTGGAATGAGGGGCTGTTCCCCAGTGACCCCGGCCTCTGGTCCTCTCTTTGTGGTATCTGGGACATCTGACTGAGATGAAGCTTGAGGGTTGTTGTGGGGAGAGGTGGAGCACGAAGATCGTATTTGAGGGCAGAAAGGGGAGGCAGTGAGTCACTTGCGTGACATGACTTGCCGTTAAGGAGGACATGTTACTAAATTTCTTTTTTTCTGGGAATTTGGACTTGTTAGGAGTAGTCTTGCACTATAATCACTCATATTTTTTATTTGGTTTCATTTTCTAGCTTGATAAAGAATACAATTGAAAAATTGCCACACATAAATAGGGCAGGGACTTACGCTTTTTAACCCATGTAACTAATTTCATGTACCTTTGGCAGTTCTACCATGTGCTTCTCCTCCATCTTCTGCCATGCTACAATTAGTTTTTGAAGGACTTTGAGAGTTCTGTCCCCCTGCCTTAAAGGACACTCACGGTCACCTGCCACAGTGTCCCAAATGTCCATTATTAACCACCAGGCTCCTGATTATTGAGGGTTTGGGCTCTGAAACCAGAATGCCAGGGTTTGGAACTGAGGACTACAGTACACCAGGGAGTGACCTTGGGCAAAGGACTCTCCCTCTCTGCACCTCAGTGTCTTCATCTGTAAAATGGGGATAAAAACAACACCCATTTCATTCAGGGGTATTGTGGGGATTTTACAAGGTAATATTTATGAAGCATTTAGTACAGCACCTGGCACATAATAAACCCTCGATAAATGTTAGCTATGAGTTTGTCACCACTCTGTCATCTGAGCTTAATGGATTGCCCAGTAGAATTCTGAGGCAGTAGGAAATAGAGGTTCATTCTGTGATCTGGGCAAAGGAAACAGGGCATTCATTAACTAGGATGGTCCCAGTCAGAAGGTTTTACCATAGGCAAAATCCTCTGAACATTTAGGAGATGGCTAGAGTGTAGCGTTCCCAGGGAAGGACCAAAGACACAGGGCCAGGAAGACAGGTGAGAGGTGGTTGCAAGTAACTGTCCGGGGATGGGGAACGCGACCCTTGGGGTAGTCACAGGTGACTGAGCTCCTGAGGGGAGGAGACTGGAGCAAGAGGGGAGAAGGGTGGGGAGCCTGAGAGGTCGAGGTGCTCTCCTGCCAGGGGTTCTGGTTGGAGGGCACAAGCTGTGGGCTCTCCACTTCCACTCCTGCCTCAGACCTTGGGGCTTCCCAGTCAGGGCTGGGGATTGCAGGCCTTACTGGGTTGGAAGCAGCCAGAGCCTTGGGGAAGTGAGGCACGCTGCCGATCATACTCGAGCTCACAGTCACCCCACTCTGTGTCATCCTTTCAGGGAAAAGCTGAATCCCAGGGGCCCTCTGTTTGCCCCAGACCTTGGTCTAATGACCAGGTTCTTCCGGCGTAGTTGTCATATCTCAGGAGTCAGCTGGTCATGGCTGGTAACTTCTTGTAATCGTTAAGACAGGAAGTGGTCGGGACCTGGAAATAGAGCAGCACTAGGGGGTAGGAGAGCAGGGAAAAGGCTTTTTCTGGAGGAAAGGCTCTGTCTGCCTTCTTAGGCTATGTGTGCAGAATTCCTGGACTTGGCCTGGGCTGCAGGGACCCTAGGGAAAACTTCTTTATGGACTTCCCAATTTAATCTCTTCCTTTATTCCAATAGGAATTTCTCCCACGAACATAGCAGTGCCCACTTGAAACATTTGGGGGTGTCTGGCAACCTATAGCCCCACTTATAGCAAGGGAGACAGTGGGTTGTAAAGTCTGACCGACCTGTTTCTCAATCCCTGCTTTGCCACTTACTACCTAGGTGCTCTTGAGCTAATTATCGCATTTCTCGGAGCCTCTGTTTCTTCACTTGTAAAATCAGGATTCCCATGCCTATTTTGTGCTGACTAAATAAAGTATGAAAAGATTCTTAACATAGTATTTTGTATGTAAAAATTACAAAATAAATGGCAGCTAATATAACAACAACAACAAAGATAATAATTGTCCCATCACCCCATCTAACCTCAGTTCCTACCTCTGTAAAATGAGTTATTATGAGGATTAAGGGAGATGATCAATATTTGTAAAGAAGGCGGTATACAAAAAGAAGGATATTTATTTTACTTTTTTTTTTAAAAGGAATTCCTTTATTTTTATTATTTATTTATTTATTTTTGGCTGAGTTGGGTCTTCGTTTCTGTGCAAGGGCTTTCTCTAGCTGCGGCAAGCGGGGGCCACTCTTCATCGCGGTGCGCGGGCCTCTCACTATCGCGGCCTCTCTTGTTGCGGAGCACAGGCTCCAGACGCGCAGGCTCAGTAGTTGTGGCTCACGGGCCTAGTTGCTCCGCGGCATGTGGGATCCTCCCAGACCAGGGCTCGAACCCGTGTCCCCTGCATTGGCAGGCAGATTCTCAACCACTGCGCCACCAGGGAAGCCCAGGATGTTTACTTTAAAGAAGGGAGGTAGGTGATCTCTGCGTCTTACTCTTCCGCCATCTTGAAGCTCCTCCCAGGAACACGACTTCTGTAAACTTTATTTCTGTCAGAACCTATCTCGCCGAGCCGTGGCTGGAAGAAGCTCTGGATACAGATCAGGGGCAGAGAAGGCGCTCTCAAATCCTAGTTCTCTCCCTCAGAAGGAAATCACACTCGGGAGGAAAAGGACCTGGGTCAGCAGCTCATCACAGTGAGGGGAAGTGGGGGTGAGGGGGAAGGGAGGTCATTTTCTGGCTGGAGGAGACCTGGGGAGCTAACCTTCCCTGTTGGGCAGAACTGGGCTGAGGGATTGGGGAATGGATTCAGGCAGATTTGGGGGCCCATTGACTGGCCCCTGTTTCTACAGAGAAGCTGGAGTGGTGGCAGGGAACTGTGGATACTGCTGACACTGGCTGCACTGGGGGCCTCTCTGAGTCCTCAGAGGCCCAGAAGAAGGCCTCCCAGCCTCATGGGGTTCTAGACTCTAGGATTCCCCCAAAGCGATGGTTCTTAACGTGTGGGATCACAGACCAGTTTAAGAAGCTAGTGAAAACTAAGGACTATTTCTCTAGAAACATATATCACACAAACTTTTGCCTATTAGAGGGGGTTCACAGATCCCTTGAAACTTATCCAAGGTCTTGGGGTGAAGAAACTCTGTCCCTGGCTTCAGAAGAGCCCTGATGCTTTAGGTGTTGGCAAGAAGAGGGGTCCACGAGCTTGGGACAATCTGGTATTTGTCCCAGCAGCACTGATTATGCCAAGGATCAGCCGTGGGTTGGTACAGGGGCAGGGGACCTGACCCAGGAGCTATAGCAGAGGATGGTCAGTTTGACCAGCAAGGACCATGCCCATAGCCTATAACATCCTCCTGCCTCAATTCAGCTCACCTCAACTAGCCCAGGGGGCTAGTGATAGGCAGCAACTATGAAGCAGTGGGTATCTTTGACTTGTAGGCAGAATGTGGGGATAGACTAGGAATACAGCATAGATGAGTTGATCCTAAGGGGGAAAAAAAAAGTTCACATTTATTGAATACTTATTACATGCCGGTCACTGTGCTAAGTGGTTTGCATTAATTCTTTCCAGTGAACCCCGATTTTACAGATGGGGAAACTGAGGCTTAGTGCAGTTAAGCAATTTGCCCAGGGTCACTGAGCTAATGAATAGTGGGGCTAGGATTCAATTCTTGGCCACCTGACTCTTGTGCAGGCAATCCTTACTTTACTCTGTCTCTTAGGAAGGCAAGGAGGGTCTGAGAAGTCTAAAATACATGTCTGGAGGGGGAATTCCCTGGTGGTTCAGTGGTTAGGACTCTGAGCTTTCACTGCCGTGGCCTGGGTTCGATCCCTGGTTGAGGAACTAAAATCCTGCAAGCCATGTGGTGCACCACACCGCCCCCCACAAACAAACAAACAACAAACAAACAAAAAAACATGTCTGGAGCCCAGCTGCAAGTTTGGATTCACTGAAGCAGGGCCCCAAGGAGGGTGACTGGGAATTTAGAAAGATGCCAGAGCAGGTATTTGGGTCCAGAAGCCAAGCAGCAGCTCTGTTATTAGAACGAGGCATCACCGTGGCTTGGGGGTTGGATGGGGAGGGTGTCTGGATTGGTCTGAGATGGGGTGTGAGCAGTCATGTGATGCCTTCAGTGGGCACAGAGCTTGGATCCAGCCTTGGCCAGGCAGTACTTTGTATGCTGAGCTGGGATGGAGAGTCCACGGGCTCTTACGTTTTCTTCTCAGCAGAGAAAGGTCTGGCTCACTTGAGGATGCACTCCCAGACAGAACTTGATTGTCTCAGGCCCAACTGGGCTCAAGCTCTAGGAGGGCAGGGCCTGGGGCTCTTCACTACCACATTCTCAGTATGCTGAGAATCACCTGGCACACAGCAGGTGCCCAATACATACTTGTGAATGAATGTGAAATGCCAAGGCTGAGCTCATCCCTCCACAACGTTGATAAAAATCTAGGGGTACTTTCTCAGACAGCTCCAAGCTATATCATTGTTTATTTTGTATTTTTTTATTATTATTATTTTTTAAATTTATTTATTTTATTTAGTTTTGGCTGCATTGGGTCTTCGTTGCTGCGCGCAGGCTTTCTCTAGTTGTGGTGAGCGGGGGCTACTCTTTGTTGCGGTGCGCAGGCTTCTCATTGCAGTGGTTTCTCTTGTTGCGGAGCACAGGCTCTAGGCACGCAGGCTTCAGTAGTTGTGGCACGCAGGCTCAGTAGTTGAGGCTCATGGGCTCTAGAGCGCAGGCTCAGTAGTTGTGGTGCACGGGCTTAGTTGCTCCATGGCATGTGGGATCTTCCCGGACCAGGGCTCGAACCCGTGTCCCCTGCATTGGCAGGCAGATCCTTAACCACTGTGCCACCAGGGAAGCCCTATATCATTGTTAAGTCAGTGTGGACTCTGAAAAGCCCATTTCCTTTAAGCCAAAGGAACAGTTCTATCATCTCTCTTTCTCAATGGACAGAAGAGCCGCTGACAAATGTGTAGGAGGAGAAGATTCTGAGCCAATATACTTACTCTACACTCAGTCTCCTTCACTAGGAGAATGAATTTGCATTGATAGACCTACAATCGCTCCACAAATAATAACAATAATAAGAATACATTCCTCTGTGTTTTTCAGATTCCAAAGGCTTTCATATCCATGGTTTCTAGAACCTCATAAACATGTGTGTGTGTGTGTGTGTGTGTGTGTGTGTGTGTGTGTGTTGGGAGGGCGTAGAGTGGGTTTGGGGGTGAGGAAAAGAGCAGGGAACAGATAGTTACTTTTACAGATAAGGAAAATGTGTATAGAGAGGATTTGGAAACTTTTTTTTTTTTTAAACAAGCTGATCGTGTTGTTGTTTTTTTAACTTTTTATTTTATATTGGAGTATAGTTGATTAACAATGCTGTATTAGTTTTAGGTATAAAGCAAAGTGATTCAGTTATACATATACATGTATCTATTCTTTTTCAAATTCTTTTCCCATTTAGGTTGTTACGTAATATTCAGCAGAGTTCTCTGTGCTATACAGTAGGTCCTTGTTGGTTATCCATTTTTAATATAGCAGTGTGTACATGTCAGTCCCAAACTCCCTAACTCTCCCTTCCCCCCGGTACCCATAAGTTCATTCTCTAAGTCTGTGAGTCTGTTTTGTAAATAAGTTCATTAGTATCATTTTTTTAGATTCCACAGATAAACGATATCATATGATATTTCTCTTTCTCTGTCTGGCTTCACTCAGTATGACAATCTCTAAGTCCATCCATGTTGCTGCAAATGGCGTTATTTCATTCTTTTTAATGGCTGAGTAATATTCCCTTGTATATATATACCATATCTTCTTTATCCATTCCTCTGTTGATGGACATTTAGGTTGCTTCCGTATCTTGGCTACTGTAAATAGTGCTGCAATGAACATTGGGGTGCATGTGTCCTTTCGGACCATGTTTTTCTCCAGATATATGCCCAGGAGTGGGATTGAAGGATCATATGGTAGCTCTATTTTTAGTTTTTTAAGGAACCTCCATACTGTTCTCCACAGTGGCTGTACCAATTTACATTCCCACCAACAGTGTAGGAGGGTTCCCTTCTTGGAGACTTTTTCAAGATCACCTAACTAGTAAGAGGTGGGGCAGGGACCTGAATCCAGGGACCTTCTGACTCTTAGTACAAAGGGGAAATAAGCACGACCTTGAAGGCAAGAGGTCCAGGAAGTGCCCACAAAAGTGTTTCCTCCAACTTATAGTGGTGACAATGAGGAACTGGATAAAAGTGAGGCTTCCCCAAGAGGGCAGACTATTGATGAGAGCACAGGGAAAGGATTCCTATCTTGGGGTCAGCCTGGCCAAGGTCAATCAAGGAGCCAGATACTGTGAGTCTTGTATTATTATTTTTTTTTAATTTTCCTGTTTCTACTGTCTCATCGTAGACATTTATTTTTATTTTTTATTTTTTGGCCACACTGTGCAGCTTGCGGGATCGTAGTTTCCCAACCAGGGACAAACCCGGGCCCTGTCAGTGAAAGCACCAAGTCCTAACCACTGGACCACAAGGGAATTCCCTCTTGCATCTTAAATGGATCTTGGAGAAGATCTATCTGTCATGCTTTGGATACCCCTCCATAGTCCTGTCACCTGGGGAGAATGGTACTTGGGCAAATCACAGAATAGACACTCAGATCCCCCAACATCATTGTTCAATTAATATTTTATTAAAATTAACTATCAAGGGCTACTAAGAAGGTAAAAATAGGAAGAAATTCTTTTTTTTACTGAGCGCCTACTGGGGAATATAAAGATAATAAGCACTCAAGGATCTCACTGTCTACCACAGAGAGGTGACGGTGGAAGAGGTGGAGTTGGATAAGTAAATAATCACAGAACTTCTGCTTCTGACTGTGACAAAGTGACTGGTATGGGACTTGCCCTTCCACAGTAAACAACAGTACATTTAGATAAAATATTTGAGAAACTGCTTTAGACATTGCATATGGCAAAGCAGAATTATAATCCTTGAGGGAAGAGAGACACATGAGATGAGCCCTACATCTGCCGAGCTTTCTGCCTGGGGGATCTTGCAGTGCAAGAAGGTGGAGCCTAATAAGTGCATGATGGTCTCACTGAGGTGAAGTGCATAGATTACGGTTCAGGGCTGCTGAGGAAGCTGTGATTTGTGGGAAAGGCTTTTAGAGAGGAGGGAGTTGAACAGAGAGGTGCCCCCAGAAGTCTGCATGGGTGAGCTCCATGGTCTTTGGATAAGGGATGAGACTGCATCTGCACATGCACATGATGAGACTCTGTAAGGCTTAGCAGAGAGCAGCTGAGAGCTGACGAGAACACTAGAGGTTGCACGTGGCTTAGAGATGTTGGAGTTTTAGCTCAGTCAGAATGAAAAGATCTCACTAAACAACTTGGGTACTTAGGTGATACAGAAAGTCCACACCTTAGGAGTAAGGACCATGTTCTACAGTAAAAAAAAAAAAAAAAAAAAAAAACACACCCTAAGACTAAGGATAAAATTTAAAATGACCAGCCCTGAAAAAGAATAAAACCGACCTGTCAAGATAACCTGCCAGTAATTTAATTGCCTAATAGAACAAAACTCAATAATCTCCTAGGTAAGACAATATACACTCTGAAATGAATAATTCACAATGTTTAGTATATAATCTAATATTACTATACATATGAAGAAGCAGGAAATTGGGACCCACCATTTAAAAAAAAAGCAATAAAGAGATACATTTCCTGAGATGAGTCAGAATTAGCAGACTGAAATTTTAGTATAGTGGTTGTAAACATGTTTAAGGGCTTAAAGGAAAATATAGACATAATTATTGAAGATATGGGGAATCTCTGCAGAGAAACTGAAACTATGAAAGACAAGCACAGGGAAATTCTAGAACTTAAAACACAATGTCTGAAAAATTTCATGGCTAGGCTTAACAGCATATTAGAGACTGCCAAAGAAAGGGTTTGGAAACTTAAAGAGAGATTACTATTTAACTGAAAAACAAACAAAATAAATGATTTAAAAAACCTGGAGCCTCAGTGGCCTGTGGGACAATTTATTTTAGATAACATCTAAAATATGGGTAATTGGAGTTTCAGAAGGTAAGGAGAGAGAGAATGGGCAGAAGAAGTATTGGAAGAAATAATGGCTAAGGAGTTCCTATATTTGGTGAAAAATAAACCACTTATATATCCAAGAGTCTCACCAACCTCAAGCAGGATAAATATGAAGAAAACCACCTATTCATCTTACAGTCAAGCTGCTAAAAAACCAAAGATAAAGAGTAAATTAAAAGCAGCTAGAATCAAACTGAGACAGTTTGAGCAACAAAATAAATCATAGTATTGGATTATAACTCATAGAATAAAATAAATATCCAAGAATTCATACTGATATAAATAAGTAACTGAATTTTAAAAATGAGGAAGAAGGGGGCAGGTCTTCCTTACTATGGAATACCAATTAATAGCTGTAGAAGGAAAAATGGAAGTGGAAAATCACTATTAACCAAACATCACACTAGCTAATTGCAATCAAGAACCGCTGATGGATGCTAAAATTAGTGGGTGAAAGTATGAAGAGAAACAGGATATTTGCATAGAATTGCAGTATTATATTCTCATAAAGTATTTACTAATTACAGAGAGCAAGAGCAAAATAGTTATTTTATAGTGAAGAAACCTGGCAGACACCACCTTAACCGTGTGACCAAAGTTAACACTGTAAGTAATAAGTTGTATTGTCCTCATGTACCCCTTGGTATAATGTAATGACAAGGCACATACTTTTTGTGATATTCTTGTTTAGAACGCCTCAATACAGTCATGAGAAAACATCAGACAAACCCAAACTGAGGCTCATACTATACCATAACTTGCCTAATAATTGACACAAAAGTGTCAAGGTGATGAGAAGAAAAGGAAGACTGAGAAAATGTCATAGATTGAAGGAGACTAAGGAGACATGATAATACAATATGGGATCCTGGATTGGATCTTACACCAAAAAAAGGACATTAGTGGAATACTGGCAAAATTCAAATATTGTGTCTAGATTAGTTGATAGTATCATATCGATGTTAACTTCCTGTGTTCAATAATTACAATATGGTAATCCAAAATGTTAATAGTAGGGGAAACAGTGAAGAATAAAAGGGAACTCTCTCTAATATTTTTAAACTTTTCTGTAAGTGTAAATGATTAAAAAAAAAAAGCCAGAGGGAAAAGACAAGGGAACAAGAATGTAAATGATGGGAATTCCCTGGCAGTCCAATGGTTAGGACCCTGTGCTTTTACTGCCGAGGGCCAGGGTTCGATCCCTGGTCAGGGAACTAAGATACCAAAAGCTGCGTGTCGCGGCCAAAAATAAATAAATAATTAAATAAAATACAATAAATGATGGCTGACTTCTTATCAGAAACAGTGGAGGCCAGATAACAGTGGGACAACATCTTTAAAGTACTGAAAGAAAAAAAAAAACCTTGTTAACCTAGAAATCGCTATATAAGAAATATCACTGAAAATGAGAATGAAACAAATGAAAGTTGAGCACATCTGTTGCCAGTGAACCTTAATTACAAGATCTGCTAAAGAGAGTTCTTCAGGCTGAAGGGGTTGGAAATTTGGATGACATGTTTGCTGGGCCAGTGCCCACCCCAAGTGGTTGGCACCAGCAGAGCTAGGCTGAGGAGACACCTAGGTGAATGGGACACTGGTTATATATATATATATGGGAATTAAACACATAAGTAAATATTGAGGCAGAGATGTAACCAGGCTGTGTGATGTGGATTTTGCACCAGGGCAATGGCAACACTGTTGAAATGGCTAGTGACCTAGAGGCCTTCCAGCAGCTAGAAGAGGCATATTGTGCTCAGGTCAGGAAGCCCATCTACCCATTGTGGGCTGGCTCCTCCGCTGCCTCCTTGCAAATTGCTAGTGACACTTCTGCTGCTGTGTGCTATTCTTTTGGTGTATCCTAGTGTTTGGGAGGTCTGAGGAGGGAATGCCCATCTCTGCTGAGGGTGGGGCAGAAGGAAGGGGGATATCAGATAAGGTTACATGGAAGAAGTGACATCTGAGTTTTTTTGAAAGAGAAGTGGAATTTTCCAGGTGGAAAAAGGAAGTAAGATCAGTCAGACAGAGAGGCATGGAGTGTTCGGGAATGCTAAGTATCTTCTTGGGCTAGGATGGGAGATGAGGCTGGACATCTGAGGCAGGGCCAGTTCTCAGGTATCTCGTGTGTCTCAGGAGAGGGCTTAGGGAAGCCCGGGGGCAGCCTGAAAGCCTTTAGGGGAGCCCAAGAGCTGGAGAGATGTCCAAATCCTGCCTGATCCCTCAGGCCTTATTTTTTTTTTTTATAAATTTATTTATTCATTTATTTATTTTGGGCTGTGTTGGGTCTTCGTTGCGGTGCACGGGCTTCTCATTGCGGTGGCTTCTCTTGTTGTGGAACACAGGCTCTAGGCGCACGGGCTTCAGTAGTTGTGGCACATGGGCTCAGTAGTTGTGGCGCATGGACTTAGTTGCTCTGCGGCATGTGGGACCAGGGCTCGAACCCGTGTTCCCTGCACTGGCAGGCGGATTCTTAACCGCTGCGCCACCAGGGAAGCCCTCAGGCCTTGTTTTAAATCATCGTAGAGTTTCCCATTGAGGCAGCCTGAACCAGCCCCTGCCACTGGTGGCCTCCTGCTCATAGCCCTAGCATTTTGCCCCTTTGAGCCTCCTGAAGTTTCTAGTTTGGGGAGGACCCAGAGAGCAATAGGTAGGATTCGGCGGAGGCAGGAGGCCTTTGAAGAGAGTAACATAAAGCTCCAAAGCCTGTGAGTTTGAGTGGAGGTAGTATATTGACTGTGTCTTGAAACGTTTATCAGATACTTATCCTGTGCAAGCAAGTATTTGTAGAGAAAGGCCCTTTCTGGACATCAAGTGCTTACACAGCTTGAGATGTGGTCCTGTCCTCAAGAGGTTTACAGTTTACCTGAAAACCGAACCAACCGAAGATAAAAATTAGTGAATAATAAAGGACTAAACCGGTGCCTGGCACAGAGTAGGCATTCAACAGGTTTGTCAATTAAGTGAATGTGTGAATGACCAAAACTCAAGGTACAGAGGGCAAGTGCCCAAGGAATTCAGGGGAAAGAGAAAGCCGCGTGGGTGTCTCCAGGGAGAAGTGCCACAGGCTCCTGGCTTTTCTAAGTATTCCAAGTGCCCAGCGCGCACCCTGGGACTAGGATGTCTGCGGAAGACGCGACCTCGACCCCCTCTCCGGTCCCAGTCTTGCCTTGCGTACCGGCTGGCCGAAGTGGCGAGAAACGCGCGGCGGTTTCTCACTTCCCCCCATGCGGTGGAGGGTCCAGAAAAGTGCCAGAGGGGAGGAAGCGCAAGTCCACGGCCCGCCCCGTTGCGTCCCACCCCCTGCGTCCCCTCCCCTTCGGCCACGGGAAAAGCGGCCGCGGGCGCCGCTGCGAGCTGTGGGGCTGGAGGACGCGGCCGAGGCGGAGCGCGGCGGCCAGCGGACGAGATGCGAGCGCGGCCGCTGTGGGCCGCTGTGCTGGTGCTGGGGGCGCTGGCGGGCGTCGGCGTCGGAGGTGAGTGAGGCTCCCGCGCGGCGGGGACGCAGCTTTCCCGTGAGCCGCGCCGCGCGTCTTTCCGCAGCCAAGTGTGCAGACTTCGAGCGGGGAAACCGGGCGGGCGGGTCCTGCGCGGCTGCGCTCCGAGTGCGCGGGACCAGCCTGGGGCTGTCGGAGCCCGGAGCTGGGCACCTTCCGGGCCCCGCTGTGGGAAAGGCGAGAGGCTACCTAGGGGCGGGTGCTCCGGGACACCGAAGCCCTTAGCCAGGTTAGGCGCCCGCTCCGGGCGGTCTCAACGTGCGCGGTGAGGTGGGCGCATCTCTGAGCCCCGAGTTCATGCCCCGGCTGCGCGCATCGCAGGTCGTCCCGGCCCTCCGAAGGCGGACTGGCTCTGGAAGCCAAGGCGAGCTGGGGCTTCCCGGGGCTGTTCCCGCGCATTGGCAGAGGGATGCGGTTGTAGCTTCTCGGATGAGAGTGTGTGCGCCCCCGGGTTTGCCGCTTACTCGACATTCCCCTTTCTCTTTGTGTACACTTTCTCCCAAGTTTCTGTTTGGGTTTTGCTTGGTGGCTCCCCGCGGGAACGATTCGGAGGAGGATGAGGGCTCTGCCTCCTACAGTGTCCCCGGGTGGCAGCGGTGCCTCTGCTTCCGGGACAAACCCAGCATCCGAAAACTCTCCACTGTATGCGAGCTGCTACGCCAGGGGTCCCTGGAGCTGGCTTGGCTCCCTGGCTTTGTCTCTCCTGCTGCTTCACACATTATCAGCTGCCAAGGCAGTTGGCATTCGGCCTCCTTGGTGCTGGGAGGGGCAGAGCAGAGCACAGCCCAAGGGTTGCTGCCCGTGATCTTTCCGAAGCCTGTGTGACCTTCCCAAGGAAAACTCTGGCTCCTGGTCGGCTGTGTTTCCCTGCAGAGGACGCACAAGTGTGCATATACCTACTTTTAGTGAAAAGAGTAGTACTCATTGTAAGGCAATTTAGTTCCTGCAGAAGCTATTTTTTAAAAAGTAAGATTTATTGCTAAGGCCATTTCGAAGATAGCTATTCAGAAATACTTGATGACTTCCTTCAAGACTCGTGCATGTATAAGAGATTGTGCAGGCCAGGGCAACAGCATCATTTAAAAAAAACACTTTATTGAGATATGATTGATGTACAAAACGCTGTGTATATTTAATGTATATGACTTGAATTTGGAGATAAGTATACATTCATGAAATCATCACCACAATTTATGACCCATAACTTGATGAAGGAGTTAGAGATAATATATAGGGGGCTGTTTAAGTTAGTACTGCTGAAGCTTCCCATGTGACAGATGCTCAAACAGGTCAGCTGATGTCTTTAGCCTGCAGTGAGCAGCCTGATGACCATGGCATGGAATTATGAATCTCCAGCATTCAGCCCTGGGAGAGGTTAGAGCCTTGGTTCAGATGCTGTCTGAATGAAGAAATCCAGAGGCAATTCAGCTGTCTCCTACGGAGATGCCTGCTTCTATGAACTTAAAACATTTTTGCTTTTTTTTTTTTTTTAATTTATTTATGGCTGTGTTAGGTCCTCATCTCTGTGCGAGGGCCCTCCCCAGCCGCGGCAAGCGGGGGCCACTCTTCATCGCGGTGCGCGGGCCTCTCACTGTCGCGACCTCTCTTGTTGCGGAGCACAGGCTCCAGATGCGCAGGCCCAGCAATTGCGGCCCATGGGCCCAGCCGCTCCGCGGCACGTGGGATCCCCCCAGACCAGGGCTCGAACCCGCGCCCCCTGCACTGGCAGGCAGACTCCCAACCACTGCGCCACCAGGGAAGCCCCCCCTTTTTTTTTTTACACATCTACAGCTTCCTGAATTTCAGAATGATTTCTGAATCTAATCATTATATTTTCTTACAGTTTTAGAAGTAAGTAAGGTAACACAAGATAGAGCCTAGCATGGTGCTTGGATCAATTAGTGAAAATGAAGAGTGTATTTGTTATTTTGGTGTCTCTCTCTCCACCCCTGAGTATACCTTTTGTCGATCCGGTTTTTTTCAATAATCTGTAGAGATTTCCACTGCACTGACATACCTAAGTTTGCATGAAATATCCTCTTGGGGATCTGTTCATAGGTTCATTGTTGTGATTGGGGTGATTCCACAAGTGTGATGGGTTGTACTGAGCTAGCCTCAGACTCCCTCTGAGAGGCAGGGTAGAGTCATATTTAAGAGCATGGGCTCTAGAGAAGACCTCCAGAGTAATAAGCCCCCAGTAAAAGCAGTTTCAACTGTAGTTAAATCCCCCATCTCAGTGTTGGGGGCTGGCTGGCAGGTAACATCAGATCCCTGGGAAGCAGATGCAGGATGAGAGTCGGAGAGCTATATTGGGATACACAGTGTTGAAGGGACAGAGATAGAACTGGGTGGGGGTGGCACAGAGAGGCCTCCCCAGAGTGGGAGAGTCTCGTATGGGGAATAGAGAGGTTGTCTGAGCGTAGACTTGAGTTTTGGAATTTATGTGCAAAGGTGATCTTTTTAGCTTCACTCAAGAACTCTTGGGTCTTGTGGCTTCCCCAAATATGGTTCTTTTTTTTTTTATATAAATTTATTAATTTTATTTATTTATTTTTGGCTGCATTGGGTCTTCGTTGCTGCACGCGGACTTTCTGTAGTTGCAGCGAGCAGGGGCTACTCTTTGTTGAGGTGCGCGGGCTTCTTACTGCGGTGGCTTCTCTTGTTGCAAAACACGGGCTCTAGGCGCGCAGGCTTCAGTAGTTGCAGCATGCGGGCTTCAGTAGTTGTGGCTCGCGGGCTCTAGAGCGCAGGCTCAGTAGTTGTAGTGCACGGGCTTAGTTGCTCCTCGGCATGTGGGATCTTCCCGGACCAGGGCTCGAACCCACGTCCTCTGCATTAGCAGGCGGATTCTCAACCACTGCAGCACCAGGGAAGCCCCCAAATATGGTTCTTTATTCTAATCTGAGACCTACTGAGTAACAAGTTTTGTTTGCTATCACCATCTAAATTGATTAGTTCTGAGCTGAGGTGCTGATTTCTCCTCCTGATTTATATCCTGGAAACTCTCCAGCTGAAACCCTCTGCAGCAACCCTCGGAGCCTGGAGAGACATAGGAGGAAGCCTTGTTGGCTGGGGCAAGGGACAGCTATGATTTAAAGCCAATCAGATGTGGGTTTAATTCTTGATTTTGCCTCTTATTATCTGTCTTACTTTGGGCAAGTGACTTAGTCTCTTGGGTCCTCAGTTTCCTCATCTGTAAAGTGGAGGAAATAATACTCCTGTGATTGTGCCAATTAAATGAGATAAAGGCACAAAAAATGTTTTCAATAAATGGCATTATTCTTCCTGTCCTTGCTATGAATGTCATTATTCTTCCTATCCTTGGTAACTACAATGTATTGGAGGTAAGGCTGCTACTGCTTCGTGCATGAATACAATCCAGGTTCCCAAATGAGACCCATGGGATCCCTTTTCCCATGCCTGTGTGACAGGGGACTCCTCCTTATTTCAACCCATTCTGCATTTGTGGCTTGGCATATCTCAGCCACTCCGTCGCAATAAGAATTCACAGAAGAGTCCCAGAGGAAGAGAGGCCCATACATTTGCTTTATCCATGAGAAAACCTTAAGTCCTGTCCCTGGGAAAAGAGGAAAGTAAAATACATTCACAGGTTTTGAGAAGAAGGACATGTCTATTTTGTTCAACACTCTATGCCCAGTGGCTGACACATAGGTGGGAAAATACATACCTATGGAAAGCTATGAAAAGGCATCTAGAGGAGATGTGCCCCACCTTAAGATACCCAATATTTGAATATCTGTATTCATTCATAGACGATCCTCAAGTGCTCCATCTGGGCATTCTGGAGGATATTAGAATACAGTCAAGACCATGAGTCCTTTGGGCATTTGGACCTCTATACTTTTGCACCATTTAGATCTCTGCTCTGAGGGTACTGGAAACTCAGGGGATCCTCTGTGAAGTGTCTGCTTTTTTCCCCACCTCCTGGGAGAACATACACAGAAGGGCAGCATTCTTCTTTACCTCCTTCAAAATTGTGAGTGTGAGTGGCCGAGGTCTCCTGGGCACAGCATAATTGGGGCAAGGAGGCAACAGTGAGGGGGGGGGGAGTCTGGATATGACTCTGGAATTTCCTAGTAGAAATTCCCCCTCTACAACTCCCCACTCAGGATCTCTGGTTATCATCCCCTCCCAGCCCTAAGACTCCTTCTGCCCTTGTTGGCAGGGATAGCCAGGAAACATGCCCGCAGGAACCACAGCTCATGAATCAGCAGACAGATAATTAACTGGGGGAATGACTGAGCGGCTTCAGGGATCAACCATTTGGCTTGACCCAGCCCCCTCTGCTGCCCACAGAGCTGGCCTGCTGCTTCACCCCATCGTCTCTTCTCTCTTCTCCTGACCCCTGGCCCTTTCTGAGTGGGACAATCATTGTGGCTGATGGAGCTCAGGTCACAAGTGGAAATGCAGGTGGAAGCAGGGAAATGACACTGCCTGTTCTCCCTGTGTGAACTGCTGGTGTTTATTTAAATGGGAGACTCTGCAGCAAAAATTTATAAAATCTGCCTTTCTCTGCATGCACACAGTATCACCAGGAACACTCTTTTCTTTATAGTTAGTTTATTTATGTATAATTTATGTACTGTAAAATTCATCCTTTTTAGGTGTACAGTTCTATGAATTTTGACAAATGCTCACAGTCAAGTAACCATCAGCATAATCAAGATACAGAATATTTCCGTCAACCCTAAAGAGTTGTCTTGAGCTCCTTGTCAACAATTTCCTTTCCCCACCTTTATTTCCTGGCAGATCTGTTTCCTGTCCCTACAATTCTTCCTTTTACAGAATGTCATATCAATGAAATCATACAGTGTGTAGCCTTTCAAGTCTGGCTTTTTTCACTTAGCATAATGTGTTTGAGACTCATTCATGTTGTTGCGTATATCAGAATGCTAAGAGGTTATCCCAGGCTACTCTGTCTTCCTCAGGTTCTGAGACAGTTACCCTGAAAGCAGGGGGCTATATCTGTTAAACCCAGATCCAGCTTTCAATTTCTAAATTTTGAAATTGGATAGATGCATTTGCAACCAGCACTTTTATTATCCTTGGTCCTAAAAGCAAATGTGGTCAAATATGGTATGTCACAATCTTTGGAGCTAGAAGCTAAGTAAACTGGGGCTATTCTACCTTTTAAAATTTGGGGTAGCATCTCTGAAAAAAACAACCCACCCTAAGTCTTCCTTTCTGGTTTTCTTTCATGTTCCCACAAAAAGACTTCTCTTCCTCTCTGCCAGCATTTCTTAGTTCAGTTAGTAAAGCTATTTAAACATTCACGGGGTGAATGAGGTGATATATGCTCATTATATGAAAGCCACATATTGGATAGTAAATGGCTGGTTCCCCTCTAATTCTGTTCCCCCCTAATGTTCACTGTTAATTAGATGGTGTGTTCTATTCATATTTTTTGTAAAATCTTGCATATGTAATAATTCTTGCATATGTAATAATGCAAGAATTATTGCATTATGTAATAATGTATGTAATAATTCTCATGGGTATGTGTATTCCTTTACCTAAACTTGCATATGTAATATGCATATGTAATAATTCTCATGGGTATGTATATATGTAATAATTCTCATGTGTATGTCTATTCTTTTACCTAAACTTGTGTTACATTTTTTCAACTTACAAAACCCACTTTTTTTGTTCATATAGAGAAAAACCCCTCAGGGTGAAAAGAACTGTGGGTCTGGAATTGAGAAACCAATATGCGATTCATGGCTCTGCAGGCTTTTCTGTCAATTTGCTGGGTGATTTTGAACAAGTCATCTTACCTCTGGGCCTCAGGCTCTTGGGGTCTCAAGGGCTGCAAATGGGTGAATGTGTCAGAGGGAGAGACGTCGGTTTGCTCTTGCCCTTCGCCACCACCAATTGGAGAAGTTTTTCCTTTAGCTGATTAATAATGTGGAAGTCCATGTAAGGATTTCTTTGGGGGGGGGGGGAAAGGGAGGTCTGCAGTTAAAAACAAGATTGAAAAACTTTGCCCTGGAAGAAAGCTCCAGAAGTTTGGCAAAAGGCACATTCAGTAGCCACTTTGAAAGTCCCTGTCGTCAACCCTAAATCTGTTTGCTGATGGGATTCTTGGATAGAGGGAACCCAGGTCTGTGAGAAGCACTGATGATTCCAAACCCCTGCTTTAGCCACTGCACGTGATAAACTCCTCCAGGTTCAACCTGGGCTGGAGCCACCTGCAAGGGGCAGGTTTGACCAACTCCTTGGGGAGGTGGAAGAGGAGGGGAGTGTGGTGCCTCCATTCTGGGACTCCTACAAATTGAGAATAGACCACACTCTCCTGGGAGAGTCCTGAAGGCTGTGGGAGTGGGCTGGACCAAGTTTCTTCTGGAGTTCCCCTTGAGCTTTGGGATTCCAAGAGGTTACCGGGTTTTGGTGCTGAAGGTGCTTGCTTGTAGAGAGCCTGGCATGCCCTGGGGAGCTTACATTTAAATGAATGCAAATGTAGAGACTGAGGCAGAAGAGAAGACATTTAAAATTAGCTTTAATTTGTTTTTTTAGCTTATAAAACGAATTCAGCTTTTTGTGGGGGAAAAAAAAAAAATCAAGGACATTCCCTGGCCATCCAGTGGTTAGGACTCAGCGCTTTCACTGCAGTGGCCAAGGTTCAATCCCTGGTCAGGGAACTAAGATCCCACAAGCTGCATGGCACGGCTGGAAAAAAAAAAAAAAGTCAAGCAGTACAGAAATAGAATAATGTAGAAAGTACAAGTCCCTTGTAGTCTTGTACTTAAAGATAACCACTGTTGACAGTTACTCCAGAATTTTTTTCCTATGTATTTGTCACCGTATATAATGATTTATCATTATTGTTGTTTCTCAAGCAGAATCATCCACAATAGGATCATTGTCACTTAATATACCGTGGGCATCTTTTTATATCAGTGCATGGCCTTCCATTACTATTTATGCCAAGAGCTGTAATTCTAGCCAGAAGGCATATTGCTATATGGATATACCTGAATTTTCTTAACCAATTCCCTGTTGGTAGACATTGGGATCACCCCCAATTATCTACTACTACAGATAAAGTGGCAGGGGACATCCTTGTTCATTATTATGCACCTTTGTTCAAGTGTTTCTGCAGGCTGAATTTCTTAAACTAAAGCTGCTGGGTCAAAGGACATGAATATTTTAAATTTAAATTTTAATAGGCTTTCCAAATTGTCCTCCAAAATGGTGGGACCAATTTGCCTTCCTACCAAGACAGGCTGGAAGCAAGGGCTGGTGACAGCACCACCGCCTGCTGTTTATACCCACAAGATATGAGCTGCAGGAGAAAAGTAGCAGAATTGGACAGTTGAATGCCAAGGAGGTCACCAAAAGCGTGCTGCTGGGCTGGGCCTCAAACAGAGCTTGGTGTGGGCTTGCCTCTTTTCTATACTGAATGAGTCAGATGGGAGGTGGGGCCTGTGCTGATAAAATTTTCCAGAACTTGAGATGCAACATTTGAATCAAATTATTAGTTAGGCCATTAGGAAGAAATGGACATGTGTGCAATATTTGAGGGGTCTTGGGCCCTGGGATGTTAGGCTTCCTAGAGTATTAGTCAGCTTGTTGATGCTTTCTGCTTGGAATATATACTTCCAGGGCTGGCGGCAGCTTGAAAATCATCTAATCTAATACCGTTTGTTTTACAGAGAAGCAAAAAGGGAGATCCTGAGAGGTGAAGTGACTTGCCCAAGATAACACAACTAGTTTAGTGGCATTGGTGGGGTCTAGCCCTGGGGGCTCCCGTCTCCTGGCCAGTGATTCTTCACTGTATGTATCCTGTAGAGACCAAGGACCCTCTCTCATCTGACCCTGAGGCGGGTAGGGGTATGGGGGGGACGGGCATCCTAGTGCAGGAAGTGATTTGCATGAAGGTAAGGAGGAAGGAAACCAGCATTTACTGAGCATCCGCTATGCCATCCGTGGTTCTTTCATCTATGTTATCTCATTTAATCCTAACAACTGCTGAGGTAAGTATTCCGCCCATATTTGGGAGCATGGGGGGAAGGAAGGTCTCCAGCGCTTGGCTGATGTGGCTGGGTTACACCTGTTAAATAGGAGGGAACAATTATAAGTTCTCGAATAGGGATGTGACAGAGACTCAAAGAGTCACTGGACCTTAGAGAGAGCACCAGAGAGATGAAGGGATGTGCCTGAGGTCACACAGCCAGTGGAGCCGTAAAAGTGGTTTTAGACCTGAGGTCTCCTGTCTGCTGTCCCACCACCATGCTTCCCCCACCACATCCACCGTTACACAATAATAGTGTTCATCGTTTTACTCCCCCTGCCCTCAGGGTGTTTTCCAGGGGCTGGGTGTTAATTTTAGATAATAACTACACAGAAGACAGGACTCTGTCCTTTTTCTGCAGTGTTCAGCATAAAACATGGCGACTTAATTATCCCAGCTGGAGATGATAACAAGACATGATCTGGCTTCACTTACAAGGGCAGGGCCTACTGGCTGAGGAAAGGTCAGTGAAAGGGCATGGCCCGTGGTCAGTACATTTGAGCTTTGTCCAAGGGGATCCACTTGCTCAGGGCGAAATCCTTCCTGCCTTTCGGTCACGTCCCTCATGCCAGTGGGTCAGCAAGCCCTCAGAGAACATCTAGGGTCTAACCATGCCACGGATACCACTACCATCCAAATCCAACCCCCTGCCCTCTGCTGCCTGGATGGTTGTAACGCTTCCTAACTGGTCTCTTTCTGGTCTTGTTCCCCTACTGTCTGCCCTCCTCTCGTGGCCAGGATGATCTGCTTCTGCTCACCTCTGCTTACAGCCCACCAGCGGCTTCCCACCACATGGAGAATGACAGCCACACTCCCTACCATGGCTACTGCTTCCCAGTATTATGGTCTCTGACTGCGTTTCCAACCGCCTCTCTCTATCTCCCTCCTCTTCCCTCTCTCTTCCTGCTGTTTCTTTAAGAGGCTGAGGACCATCTAGCTGTTGTGGATTCTTTCCGGAATACTCGTCCCCTAGATCTTCCCATGACTCACTCCTTCATATCATTTTGAAATGTCACTCAGAGAGGCCTTTCTTTAAAGGAGACACCCTCCCCTTACCGATGCTTTGTCCTGCTTTATATTCTTAATGCCTTTGCCACTGTTTGAAATGGTACTTGTTCGTTGTGTATGTTTTGGCTTTCTGTTGAGCATGTTTGATTTTCACTAAACTCTCTGCTCCACAAGAGTAAGGGGGTTGTTTAGTTCATCAGTGTGTCTCCAGTGCTTAGCAGAGTGCCAGACACAGGTAGGTACTCAGTGAATATTTGTTGAGTAAGTGAGTGGATGAATGAATGCCAACACCATTGATATACGTTAGTAGAAAAGTATAAAAGAAAAGTAAACACTTTTCTGTTATCCATAGGTGGGTTAACCATTACAAAATGGTTAGGCTGGCTTTTTTCAATCATGCAGAGTATTTCAGAGCAATGTTCCTCAAAATCATGTCATATATGCTATGGAAATGCAAATTCATTTTGTATTATTAGCTTCTCAGGGCTGCTGTAACTGGGTGGCTTAAAACAACAGAAATTTATTCTCTCTGGAAGCTAGAAATCTGAAATCAGGGTGTCAACGGGCCGTGCTCCCTCTGAGACGCTGGATGGACTCCTTCCTCATATCTTCTAGCTTCTGCTGGTAGCTGGCAACTCTTGGCGTTCCTTGTGTTCCAGCTGCATCACTCCAATCTCTGCCTCTGTCTTTATACGGCAGCGTTCTCGCTGTCTGTCTTCACGTGGTGTTTTCCTCTTATGAGGACATCAATCATATTGGATTAGCACCCACCCTAATGACCCCATCTTGATTACATCTGCAAAGACCCTATTTCCAAATAAGGTCATAGTTGTAGGTACTGGGGGTTAGGACTTCAGCATCTCTTTCTGGGGGACACAGTTCAACCCGTAACACATTTTAATATTGGTCGAGGCAAATTGTACACAAACGGCTTCTGATGTTAATTAAGTACCATATTTAATTGGCTCTGATGCACTTCTTTTTTAAAACATTTGAAAATCCCTGAAATCAGCATGCCTCCTGTACGGTAGCTTGGACTCCCTACTGCTTTGGGCGATGGTTACTGAAGCTTTCTGCTCAGAGCACAGAGGTATGTGTTACCTTGAATCCCACCTTCCTGTCTTCTTCCCCCTCCTTGGATTACTGAGCTGCTGCTGCATGTAAATGAAAGAACAAAAATAAAATAAACTTTCTTAACAGCTTGTTCTAGAGAAACCACTTGTTGCATCCATAGCACAGTTAGCCTATGTTTTGTTCTTGGATGACTCACCCAGCCAGGTGACTGCAATGGAAGATCAGGCACTGCCTGAGTCACCCAGTGTCCCCATGGACCTATTTGAGAAGTCACTAGTCAAAGGTCAGTGGCGGGGCTGGAGACCCAGGCCAGAACTCCTCCCTGCAGATAGTAAGAGAGATGTGCATGGTGTTTGCGGTATGCATACTCCTCCCTCCCCACTGAACACCTTTCCCTCTGACTGAGCCCTCTCCTGGAGTCCCCTGGCCTCACTAGGGTGGCCCGTTCCTGTGTTCTGACATCCTGTCTAATTGGACAGCATATCCTCAAAATAGCTCTCATTGACGCATCATGACTTCCACTGGTTCCAACTCCCTTCCTTGTTCCCTTTTTTTTCTCCATTTTCCCCACCCTTTGTCTCTCTTCTGGTTCTGTGAATTGGGCTGATGTGTCAAACCACAGCCTTCTACTTCTACTTTCCAGGCAAAGTTCTTTTCTGGTCTTGTCTATGTTTTCTAATCGGCCTTCTCTTCTTGGCCATCCCTCCTAGATTATATTTTTGATCCCCTGCCTTCAACTGCTTGGGCCTCAGGATAAAAACAGCAACAATAAAAACAATAGCAACCATAGCAGCAGCAGCCTTTATTGAGAACTTTCTGTCTTGCCAGCTGTTGTGCTCAGAGTGTGACAGGGATTGGTTGCTTTATAACTACACTGGGAGGACCAGGGCCAGTCCTCCTGTTGCCTCGCTCTGGCTAAGCTGTCCAAGAAAATGGGTGGTAGGGGTTGTTAATTTGTTTCAGTGGCAAAGTTCTGATGAAGATCCTTGATTCTCCAGCAGAGCCGAGTCTGGGCTTCCGAGGCTGAGCAGGAACATAGGCCTTATGAATGACTGGAAACAGAGGCCCAAACTCCTTCCACATGTTTGGGGGGAGGGGTGGCCTCGGAGCAACGGCTCATTGCATCAGCATGGCCCAGGAGCAGAGACTTCTGATGAGTCAGTCGCTTTCAGCCACTGCATTCTGGGAACCTGCCCTTGGTCGCAGGTCTTGGTGGGGAGCATCCCAGGAAGCGGGGGGGTGGGGGGAATCATTGGTGCTCATGAAATCAACCTGTGATTCATTAAAAAGGAGAGGTAAGGGGAGCTGGGTAACCGTGACTCTCCAGCCATGACTTCCTAAAGAACAAGTCCCAGCAGCTCATATCATCTTCTGGGGTCAGGGACTGCCCGTTCACTGCGGGGGCGGGGGGGGGGGGGGGCCTGCTGTTGTTTATTTCACATCTGGTAAGGCTTTCTTTTGTGGCTATGAGTCAGGGACTCTTGGGGAAATGCTAATTTGAGAATGAATGGATGGCTAAATGGATAGACTGGGAAAAGTTTTCAGAAAATAATTAGACAGCGCCCACACCTCCCACGGCCCTCTTCTCTCTTCTGACTCTTCCCGCGATCTCGTGCTTCTCCTCTCCCTACCGAAAATCCATGTCACTTAGGTCCAGAATTACTCCCCTGGATGTAGATTCTCATGGAAACTTCAAGAAGGGATGCCTAAAATAGTGCAGGCTATGCTTCTCTCAGAACTCTTCCAATAAGGCAGTAAAGGGGGGATGAGTTCCCGTCTGGCTGAGAAAAGAGCAGTTGTGAGATAACAGATGGCCAGGCAGCCCATGTAGGCAGAGGCCTTCTGGATGCATCGCTGCTTCTGAACAGTCAGGCATTCTGAATCTGGCAGCTCTGGGAAGATTGGCTACTTTTCTTCCATTAAAGACAGTACATGGCTGAGGGCCACCCCAACTCAGAGGTGGCCTTGGTGCCTTAGGGCCAGGTCTGGAACCACTGCCGTAATTTCCACCTCGCAGTCCTTGTATCACGCGCCTAGGTTGGAGTCAGTCAGAGGCTGGAGCCCCAGAGGTTACTCAGGGACTTACAGTAGCATATCACCTGCAGAATTTTAGGGTTGGGAAAGGCCTTTTTTAAAATAAATTTATTTATTTATTTTTGGCTGCATTGGGTCTTTGTTGCTGCGCCCGGGCTTTCTCTAATTGCGGCGAGCAGGGGCTATTCTTCGTGGCAGTGCGCGGGCTTCTCAATGCGGTGGATTCTCTTGTTGCAGAACACGGGCTCTAGGCGTGCGGGCTTCAGTAGTTGTGGCACATGGGCTTAGTTGCTCCGCGGCATGTGGGATCTTCCCGGACCAGGGATCGAACCCATGTCCCCTTCATTGGCAGGCGGATTCTTGACCACTGCGCCACCAGGGAAGTCCTGGGAAAGGCCTTTGAAGTTAGACAGACTCAGGGCTCTGAAGAAATGTGGGGCTTCCAGAAGGTGCTTCAAGAATTCCACGTATAATCTAGTGTTTTGTGGAGAACAATGAAAATTTAAATTGCCCAAGGAACAGTTTCAACACATTTGCGTGTTTCATATTGGAATTCTATGCATAATTTGGAGAAATGAGCTCAGTTGCTTAAAAAACAAAACAAAGTTGATCTAGTCCAATACCTCTCAATTTGCTCTAATATATATTTATTGAGCATCTCCTTTGAGCAAGGACTGAGGCTGGGCTGGGCAGGACAGGCCTCAAGAGGCTTAAAATCTATTGAGTGGCAGTGCTGTTAAGGCAGATACACAAATAATTATAAGTTGGGAATATTGGAGTGAAGAAACGGAGGCTGAGAGGAATTAAATGAATCATCCAAGGCTATATTATTAGTGGGTGACTCAGTTAGGACCACAGTCTACTGACTGTGTGTGTACCTTTTCTGTTAGGTCACTCTGCCCTGAGATGGATACTGTTAAAGTGCAATTTTCAAAGAGTTAAAAGTATGATTCTCATACAACTATAAAATGAACATGTGTCAAAGATTTCATCCAACTTAATCAGGGAACCAGTAAGATGTTGACTAGTTCAAAAGAGAATTCACGTAAGGGAGTTATAGTCGGTCAGTCAAAGGAATGCTGAAATCAGTTACCTAACAGATTCAAAATTGGTTAATGTTCTACAAGGCAATAAACCTTAACCTTTGGGGGTTACCTTTTCTACCGGACAGAAATCATTTATGTTGCTGTTGGATAAGAATCATATACGTTGTTCTCCACTGTTGTTGGTTTTCTACAGGTCAACCTCTATTCTTACAGAATCATAAGATAGAAGTCAAACAAAGGTACACATCCCTGGAAAATCAGATAATCCCTAAGCATGGTGGGTCTACTAGTCAACCCTTTGCATTACCTTGAAAGGACACCCGGTACTCCCTTTGCCTATTTCCACATTTTAGATAATTTTTCTTAACAATATTTTGTGTACGTGTGTACACATGCATTTGCTGGGTGGTTGTTTTTTTGTTTTTGTTTTTTTTGCCCCAGATGTTGAAAGGGAGTTCAGCCAAGCTGTTATAAAAGAGACTGAGACAGCTCTGTAAGAAGTTTCAGGGACACTGGGAAAACATCCCAGTGATGAGGGTTGATTTCCCCCAAATATATTTGCTGGTCTTACGAACTGGGGGCAAGGGACCACTTTAGAAAATTGGATAAAGTAATTGTCAGGATAATTGGGTCATAGTAGGAATGGTTCTCCCTCATTCTGCTCTTTGCACAGTCGTCCCTCGGGATCTGTGGGAGATTGATTCCAGGCTTCCCTGACCACCAAAATCCAAGGATGCTCAAGTCCCTTATAGAAATAGTTTAGTGTTTGCATATAACCTTTGCACATCCTCTTGTATTCTATAAATCATCTCTAGATTACTTACAATACAATGTGAATGCTATGTAAATAGTTGTAAATCCAATGTAAATGCTATGTAAATAGTTGCTGGCACGTGGCAAATTCAACTTTTGCTTTTTGGAACTTTCTGGAATTTTTTTTCCTGAATATTTCCAACCCGTGGTTGTTTGAATCTGCAGATGCAGAACCCACGGATATGGAGGGCTGACTGTACTGCAAAAGGCCTTCCTAGGGCACTGGAGGTTTACCTGACTGAGGCCAGGAAGGCTAAGCTGGGGGAAGGAGGGAGGATGGGGGCTTCTGTCCAGGCAAATGTCTGGGCTTTGCTTCCTGGTTGGGCTTCTCAGGGCTCTTTTCATGCCTCTGGTTGTCTCTGCTCCTCCCTGCAGCTTTTTCTCTGTCCTTTGACAGTATGAAGACTGTTCACACTTGAGTGGCATTTTGTAGTGTACCCAGTGCTTCTCCTTTATCTCACTGACTTCTTTGCACAAATCCTGTGAGACAGATATTATCACTTCATGGAGATAAACTAACTTGACCAAGGTCATGACACCTAGTAAGAAGCGCATTCAGAATTCAAATACAGGTCTTCCAGCTCCAGAATTCCATGTTCTTCCAGCTTATATCAGTCAACTTTTTCTAATATTTCTGCGGTTTTCCCTAAAGCATTCTATATACTTGGATCCCAAGATATATGTATTGGGAAGCTTGAGAAGATTTCAGAAGATTTGCTTTCCCCTGGCAGGCCAGTAGGACACTGCCCTGGCGGTCACCCCCCACCCCCATATTTAGACTGTGTGTTAATGTTAGTGCATCCGGGCTCTGAATTCCCTGTGTAGCGGCTGTGACTAAGTCACTAGAATAATTGGAGAGAGGGTACGTTGCCATGGCTCTGGGCCTGAGATTTTCATTTGTACAATGTAGGTGTCAAATCAGTTGTTAATTAAAGCCTTTCCATCATTTATGATCTGACACTTGCTCCATCACTTGCCGTCACAGTGACCTCATCAGTTGAGGGCTGTGACGAGTTTCTCCCGACCTTCCTCATTCTCCTTCTCCCTTACCAAACAGCCTGTGTTTGGTAAATGTCTATGGGATGGTTAAGGTGTATTTTGTGTGCATCTGAGAGCTGTAAACCTGGGCATTTGGGAAAGCTGGGAAAGGATGGGGGCAGACCAGGTACTTGGTCATGTCAAATGAGATACTAATGCCTCTGTCTCTCTGTTGCAGGGCCCAACATCTGTGCCACACGAGGCGTGAGCTCCTGCCAGCAATGTCTGGCTGTGAGTCCCATGTGTGCCTGGTGCTCAGACGAGGTAAGGAGCAGATATCTGACTTTATTTCTTCCCTAGACTTAGCTGCTTTTGTGTAGAGACAGACCCATGGGGATATCTCCTTCCTCCTAAGTATACAAGCCCCTTGTCCCTTCTGAGCAAAACTAGGGAGAAGCCTTCCCATTGATGGGCATCGAAGGGAGCTGTCAGGGGCTGTTGCTGGGAATGCCATCCAGAGTGTATCGCGTGGCCCCGGCCTTAGGCAGAGTGGTTAGGCCTGCTGGCCTCTCTGTAGCCATTGCCATCCTTTACCACACTTTGCTTGATTTTTGTTGGGGTGCAACACCCCGAGAAGCAGGGCCTCGGGTCTCAAAAAGGGAGGCACGAGAGGGTTATAGATACAGAGGGGATGCTGGCTTATGAATATTCCAGAAGTTTTAAAAGGCAAATAAGAGAGGGATCTTGCACTTGTGTGGGGGGCTGTTTAGACAGAGGATCTTTTCTCTTCCCTTTTCCTGTCTGATGACTGGACCCCCATGGCTTTACATTTTCCCCTTTCTTTCTCCTCTTCCTCTCCTTCCTTCCTTCTCTTGGGAAAGTATCAATGAAAGAAAGAGCTGGGCCAATTTGGTGAGGCTGGGAGGGTGACAGGAAAGGGTTAGCTGTGTCTAGGCAGAGGATTTGTTGTGTCTGGGGCCCTAGGGAATGAGTGTGTCTGAGGGAATGGCTGTGTTTGTGGCTGGGATGGGAGTTTGGAGCTGGCAAGAGCTGGGGGGTGAGTGTGGCTGGAGAAGGTCCAGTGCTTACGGAGTCTGGGGCTGAGCCATGGGCCTGGTCCCCGGCAGGTGGTTACCTGAACTCCTGGCCTGGCTGTGTGTCAGCTACCTGAGGCGCCCTCTCTGTCCCTGCCCTCCGCAGCTCTGTGACTGCTCTAACTCATTCTCTCTGCTTCTCTTCCCAATCTGCTGAGTTTCCTAAAAAGGCAACCTCCCTGGAAGGCTGGTGCGGGGTGGGAGAGGGGGGAGTGGGAGCCGAGAGGCTGTGTTTATCCCTCAACGAGAGGACAGCCAGAATGACAGAGGCCAGCCCAGCACACTGCTTTGGCCTCTGAGCAGTTCAGCACGAGAACTGCTTCCAGAGGCAGCTGCCCAACATCTGGGCCACATTGACTTCATTTAGCAAATGAAATATTCCCTGGGGCTGGGAGTTGGGGGTGGGGCTGGGTTGAGTGAGCCCTTCCCCTCCACCCCCGCGGGTTCTCCACCCCTCTGGGCTGAACTGGCTGCTCAAGTGTGATGTGGCCTCCTCCCTTCTCATTTGCCGTATGCGCCTTCCCTTGGTCACCATCATGATATTATTAAGCTTCTTTTACGAGGAAGTTGGAATTCTGCAGCTGAATCCTCGAAGAAGGGAGAGCTGGATGGGGAGGGAGCCTCATTGGATTGGATGGCCTGTAGCTGGTTGGGGCAGAGGGGTGGCCAGGGCAGAAGCCCTAGTATCACTCAAAAGATGCCCCCCCCCCTCTTCAACCCAAAGCAAGACAAAATGGAGAAACTGTGGTTCAGAGGAGTCTGGGATTCTTGGAATGTCTGTCACCTGTCTTGATCTGCATAGGAACAAGCCAGGTAGCTGGCCTGCTGAGGCCATGCTGAGGCCTGACCAGACAAAGCCCTTAGGTCATGTGACCAGAATTTGGAGATATATGTAGAATATTTATTGATGGCCATGGTGAATTTTTTCCCATGGGGCATACCAAGGTGGGAGGAGGGAAGAAGGAGGGTGGGAAAGGTACCAGGTAGGATCAAAATATAATGTAGGACTAGCCTAGGGATGAGGGATGGAGTCAGAGAGAAGATGGGTGTATCCAGGACCAAAGAAAACTAATGAGAGGAGATAGATGGTCCAATGAGATATTTTCTAGGAGGATGGAACTTAAAAAGGAAAGTGGTTTTTTTGTTTGTTTTTGGTTTTTTTGAGTGATAAAGTCAGATTTATTGCTCTGGATTGGATCAGTGGACAGGACCTAGGGAGGGGGAGGGGGACACAGGAAGTTAGTGAAGCATCCTCCTGGCCTTTGCTGAGTTCTCAGCACCCTGGGGAAGCGGGAGGGCCAAGGGCTTAGTGAATGACTACAATTATCTCTCTAAGGGGGGAGGAGGGGTAGCAGAGGAGACCAGTGTGGGTTATCATTTGTCAACCAGGGAGAAATGGGAGGTGGGAATCCCGGACTGAAACTTGAACAGGACTGCTGTTTTTTTCCTGAGGGCTTCCCCTGCACTGACCAAGTTTAACTGCTGAAAGTGTCTTGGCTGTTGATCTTAAAAACCAAAAGTGAACCATCTGGGCCGTTTTGCATGTGATTTGTTGAATAATCAACCCTGGAGAGCCCTCTTCTCCTGCCTCTCCTACCTTGGCTGTTACAGGCAGAGTTGGCAGTGCTTGGAAAAACAACTGGTTGGGCTCAGCTTTCCCTGGTCCTGGAGGACAGCAGCTCTGGGTGTGGATAGCAAGCCCTTGGCTGGGTAATAGGAAAACATAGCCAATGCGGATGAGCGCAGAGTTTTGGGCTCATCTGCATAGGGTGTGTTCTTGGGGGACTGGATACTGTTACGGGTTGGGGTGGTGTGCTGTCTCTGGACTGTGAATCTAGCAGAGAGGCTGGCTTCACAGAGAGGTTCAACTTGTGGTCTTGGCGTTGGTGGCATCATGTTGGGATCTAGAACCTTCCAAATTTGCCTTCTGGTAAGAATCACCTAGGGTGCTTGTTAAATACAAAGGTTTCCAGGATGGACCCTGAACCTATTGCATCAGAATGGGTTGTTACAATAGCAAGTTTGGCAAATATTGTTAATTGAAGGGGCTGATCATTGGGGTCATGATGGGTGAAGCTGGAGTTAAGGTTGCCAGATAAAATACAGGACACCCCAGTTAAATTTGAATCAAACAACAAATACTTTTAGTATAAGTATATCCTAAATATTTACCAAATTTGGCAACCCTAATGTGGAGAGAAATACTAGGAATTCTTCTATAGTCCTGAGTGCACATCAGAAGGTAGACCTGCTCACACTCAGCCTGACATCCATGGATAAAACAAGAAGAATGGGTTTGGATCCCACAAAGAAGAAGACTCTAATAGGACTTACTTCTCATTTTCTTCTCTGCCTTTTTGGTGGGGGGAGGTTTAGGCCGCTGTTTAATTCCTTTTTAGTCACTAATATAATTTCATTCTCACTTCTCTGCTGCTTTTTCTTTCTTCCTATTTTTTTTCTTAATCTGGAGGGCAAACTCTCATCTTGAGTGTTTTGCCCCAATTTGTTATCATAAAAAAAAGGTATAATATTAAAAGTGCTCCTCCCTCTGTAAACAGTGGGGTGTGAGTATCAATAACCATAAACTAAAATGCTTTCCTTTTCCTCTCCTTTCTGTCCCCTCCACACCTCTCTTTCTGTATGTTCAAGTGATTTCTTGTCCTTACCAGATGTCAATCAAGAGAGCAATCTTAATTTTTTTGGATTGGAGGCATTTGTTAGCACTTGGGGGAAAAAAAATGTACCACGACCTATTGTTCCTTGTCCTCCAAGAAAGAGTATGCAATAATAGCAGTAGTCAGAATGGTAATAGTAGAAAAGAGTCACCTATTTGAATTTATTTGTTTATATCAGATCAAAAGGATTTGAGTATTTTTGACTTTCGTTGAGATTTTTATATTTTGAAAGCATTTCCCATTCACAGTGTTATTTTTATCCCCTGACCAACCCTGTGAAGTAAGTAGAATAATGACAGTTATTCATGCTGTACTTTCCCAGTTTCTAAAATGGGATTAATGGAGAATGGGACTAGGCGCTGAATTCCCGCCAGGAGAGGGCGGGAATTCAGCTCACACCGCACGTGGGTTGGGACCTCCCGCTGCTGTGCTCTGGCTCTTCCCCTGGGTCTTGGTTATCTTTGCCCTTTTTGTGTAACATCTGGTTTCACTGGGAACTTGAACACTCCTCCCCCACCTCCTTCCAGCTTTCTCTCTGAGTAACCTGGACACATTCCTTTTACCTTCTCAGCTTGGGTTATTAAGAAAGGAACGTGGCCCAGATGTGTTGAGGTCAGTGCCTTGGTTTCCTTCTGGGACAGCAGGCTCTCAGGGAGAGAGTGGCTGAGGAGCAGGCCTGTTATATTCCTGACCCCTGATGTCAGCGACCAGAGAGGGAGGGAAGGAGATAGTTTTTGTTTCTTAGTGTTTAGATTTCTTCAGAAATTCGTAACAAACCATAAGCTCTGTCAGCAAGGCTTGGCACTTCAAACTTTCTTCTAATAAACACCGCCACGTTAGGAAACGGGGGTCAGGAAACCCCCTCCAAGATATTCTCTCCCTTCACCGATGCAGCCTGAAGATACATGATGGCCTTGCTGTTCTCCTTGTTTCCTGGTCTCCCCCTTCCCTCTCTCTCCTTCAGCATCTGTCTTAGTCCTGGAAAGGATCAGCAACTCAGGGCATCTCGATCCATCCAATCATTGCCTTTTTTGGAAGGTTTTCTCTCCGGGGTTTTGTGGGACCCTGGAATCAGAGATACAGTAGGGAGTTTTTTGAGCAAGAAGGAGACTGCTTCCTGAGAGAGAAGGGTTGGGAGAGATGGACAGAAGCAGCAAGAATTGGGGCACAAAAACGTTAAGTGTTCGTGAGTTCTCTCTTCTGCCATTCTGTCCCTGGCAGAGGGGCCTGGCTGGGTGAGGGGAGGGGATTTTCATCTCTCTGAGGAGTTCTGATGTCCTGTTGGGATCTTCTGAACCAGGAAGATTAAGTCTCATGTACCATTTCCCATTGCTGATGCCGTTTCTCTACCTCAGACCTGTGAAGAGGAAGAAGGAAGCTGCTGGCTTCTGGAAGCTCTTTCCACATCTTGCCTGGGCTAGGGTGGTCCTCATGCCATTTGTCTTAGCCCGTTCAGGCTGCTGTAGCAAAAATACCACAGACAGGGTGGCTAAACAACAAACATTTATTTCTTACAGTTCTGGAGGCTAGTAAGTCCAAGATCAAGGTAGCAGCAAATTCAGTGTCATAGATGGCCATTTCCTCACCGTGTCCTCCCATGGTGGAAGGGGCCAGGGAGGTGTCTGGGGCCTTCTTTTAAAATAAGGGCACAATCCCATTCATGAGGGCTCCACCTCATGACCTGTCACCTCCCAAGACCCCACCTCCTAATACCACCACCTTGGAGATTAGGGTTTAATATATGAATTCTGGGGGGACACACATTTAGTCTGTAGTACTGTTGGTGTTGTTCATGGTCCCATCCACATGGGGAAGCCTTTCCGCCTATCAGAGGAGGGCTGGGCAGGAGTGGGAGAGGGACTTCGAGCATCCGGAGGGGTTTAAGCTACAGAGTCCTGATTTTTTGAGTATGGATGTCTCCTTGTGGCCCAATGCCTCTCCTGGAAACATGGCTTCCAGTCACCTGAGGGGCTGAGGAGGCAGAATGTTATCTATCCTTCCCACACCTCCCGTATCCCCATCTTGCATCCTGTTCCCTAGCTGGTGCATTCTCAGGTGTGGCTCTTCCCGGGGCTGTTTCTTCTACATTCCTGCTTCTCTGCCTTGATTCCCACTCTACACAGAATGTAATACAACTTACCGTTTTATGAGGATAATTACAGTCAGACCATCCAGTCAACGTCTCACTTCTGCCACTTCTTAGCTCTGTAGCTTTGGGCAAAATACTTAATTTCTCCAAACCTTCAATTTCTTACTTGTAAGATTGGGTTCCTCATTTGTGAAACCTCCAAGCCTCAGGTTTGTAATTTGTAAAATAATAATAATTCCAGCGTTACAGAACTGTAATCAGGAGGATTGCAATGATCCATGTAAAGTGCTTCCTATGGTGCCTGACATGCAGTGAGTACTCCATAAATGTTAACACTAGTTGTTCTGCGATATCGGTGTGGGTTATTCAGCTGACTTCTGGAAGTGGTTGTGAGAGGGGGTGGGTAGGGATGCGGGGGATTGTGGGGTTGAAGGCCTAGATATTTCGAAATAGGTCCAAGGAGGGGTTTTCTAGCTTTCCAGGCAGTTCCCCCAGCCTGGCAAGAAGCCCTTATGGGCTTGCGCCCACGCGGTGCTGGCTAAGTTTGCTGAATGTCAGAGCAGGAAGGGACTGAAAACACCATGTCATCTAACCTCTTTAACAGGGGTGAACAGGTGAGGAAACTGAGGCTCAGTGGAGTGAAATGACTTATCTGAGGTCACAGGCTAGTTAGTGGCAGACCTAGGATTGAACCCATTTCCTGATTTCTAGTGTTCATTCCAATGCAGCATGTCCCCCGTTCAATACTCAGGTGGAAACACACACCGAGCCCCAGAGGGCTGTGGGATACACATGGGGGTGTTTGGAAGGGCACTCAGTCTGCCATTTGGCCAGGGTGAGGGAGGAAGCTGAAAGTGATAGGACAGGCTCTGGTTAGTGGCTTGACATCATGGGATTTGCCTAAGCTTGTGAAGTTTATTCATAATTAATTTATCCAGGAACTATTTATAGAACATCTTACAATAACAGCTAAGATTTATTGAGCACTTACCCTATGGCAGGCACCGTGCTATGTGTTTTACATGCACTGTCTTATATGGTCCTGCAGAACATTCCTGTGAAGGTGGGGCTATTATTATTTTCATGTTATAGATGAGGAAACGAAGCCTGGAGAGTTTAGGTGACTCGCCCTAGTAACCAGCTAGTAAGAGGCAATGCTGAGATATAGTCTCAGCCAATCTGTGCTCTTAGCCCCTAGTCTCTGCTGCTTCCCCATATCCTCCCCCCATCACTTAGTCGTCAGTCTCACGTTGTGTGCTGGGAATAGAGGGGAGATGAGACACACACAGTCCCTGCCCTCCTGGATCTCACACCCCAGCCATTGTTTTAACACAGTGCCTTCCAAACTGTTTTGACCCTGACCGACAGAAAGACATACATTGTGTATCATTATTTATTATACATATTATACCCTACTCCCCAACATATAAACCTTTCCCGGGACTTCCCTGGTGGTCCAGTGGGTAAGACTCCACGCTCCCGACGCAGGGGGCCCGGGGTTTGATCCATGGTGGGGGAACTAGATCCCGCATGTTGCAACTAAGAAGCCCACCTGCCGCAATGAAGATCCCTTGTGCCGCAACTAAGACCTGGCGCAGCCAAAATAAATGAATAAAATAAATAAAAACTAAATATTAAAAAAAAGAAGCTTAACAAAGATTTAAACTTAAAAGCTTAAAAAATAAATAAATAAACCTTTCCCAAAACAATATTTACTTTTACCACTTATATACTTTGATACTTTCTATTCTATCATGTTGCATTTTAATAAATTGGTGGTTGAGACCTACTACATTGATTTTTGAGACCCACAGGTGGGTTGCATTTTACAGTTTGAAGAACACTGGTCCAACAGGCATCTTATTGTACTGCCCCTCTTCCTACCTACCAATCCATGAACAGGCACTCACCCAACCTTTCTGATGCCTCAGTCTCCCCCTTCTGTACAACAGGCCTAGGGGCTATGTTAGGAAGGACCACACGAGTTCATTTATGTTGGTTTAGCTCCAAAGCGCTGGGTGAGCTTTAGGCTGCTGGGATGTGGCAGAGCCTGCAGGAAGCAGAGAACCACCGTAGCTCTGATCACAGGACTTCCTCTCGTCTTACAGGCTCTGCCTCCGGGCTCGCCCCGCTGTAACCTGAAGGAGAATCTGCTGAAGGATGACTGCGCCCTGGAGTCCATCGAGTTCCCCATCAGCGAGGCCAGAATCCTGGAGGCCAGGTCCCTCAGTGACAAGGGCTCTGGAGACAGCTCCCAGATCACTCAAGTCAGTCCCCAGAGGATTGCGCTCCGGCTACGGCCAGGTAGGGATCCTGCAGAAGTAGCTCACAGTGGAATTGGGGTGGGAAGAGAAGGATGTGGAGGGAAGTGTGGGCAGGAGAATGGAAGAAAGTGGAAGGTTTTGGGACTTGAAGTCAGAAGATCTGAGTTTGAATCTTGACTCTTCCATATATTAGCTATTTGACCTTGGGCAAGTTACTCAACCCTTCTAACTTAGTAGGTACACAAAAAATGTTTGTTTCTTCTTTCCCCCAATGCCTGTTTTACCCAGCATATAGCTTTCTATTGAGGCTCAAGTGAGTATAAGATGAGAAAGCAACTGTAAGCTCCTTTTCCATGTAAGATTGGGACAGGGCATGCATGGGGGCAGAGAAAATAGAGGCAGGAGACCTTCAGAGGGAGGAAGGATTAGGCTAAGAGACAGGCTTTTTAAAAAAAATTTATTTTTGGCTCCGTTGGGTCTTTGTGCTGCGTGCGGGCTTTCTCTAGTTGCGGCGAGCGGGGTCTACTCTTCGTTGCAGTGCGCGGGTTTCTCATTGCGGTGGCTTTTCTTGTTGCAGAGCATGGGCTCTCGACATGCGGGCTTCAGTAGTTGTGGCACATGGGCTCAGTAGTTGTGGCTTACCAGCTCTAGAGCGCAGGCTCAGTAGTTGTGGCTCACGGGCTTAGTTGCTCCGCGGCATGTGGGATCGGCCCGGACCAGGGATTGAACCTGTCCGTGTCCCCTGCAGTGACAGGCGGATTTTTAACCACTGCACCACCAGGGAAGTCCAGAGACAGGCTTTTCTGAAGCACTCATTTTGACTTTTCAATTAAGTCAAGAATTTAAGAAAGTACCTTCTACGTGCAAGGCGTGTATTGGTTACTATGGGGTTCAGAAAAGGGTGGGACATAGTTCCTGCCTTTTACAGAGTCTGAAGTGTAATAACTGCCAACACTTCTGTGATTCAGGGTGGTAGACCCTTGGGACCCAGAGGATTAGACAGATGAGGATTTAGAGAGGGTGGAGACTTTTAGAATGGAAAAGAAGAGGTTAAAAATGGGAGGATCAAGAGGTTGAAAGAGGAATAGAATTGCAAGGAGAGAGGAAAAGGGACCAGGGCTTTCAAGTTTGGTTTGATTAAAAAGTTACTTCAGGGAATTCCCTGGAGGTCCAGTGGTTAAGACTTGACGCTTTCACTGCCGGGTCCCGGGTTCAATCCCTGGTCGGGGAACTAAGATCCCGCAAGACGAGTGGCGCGGCCAAAAAAAAAAAAAAAAAAAGTTACTTCATCCCAGCTGTGTCCAAATCTACTTAAGTCTTAGAGGGAAAAGAGGAGAAGAATTAACGTCCTTCTGCCTTGCAGATGATTCGAAGAACTTCTCCGTCCAAGTTCGGCAGGTGGAGGATTACCCTGTGGACATCTACTACTTAATGGACCTGTCTTATTCCATGAAGGACGATCTGTGGAGCATCCAGAACCTGGGGACCAAGCTGGCCTCCCAGATGCGTAAGCTCACCAGTAACCTGCGGATTGGCTTCGGGGCCTTTGTGGACAAGCCCGTTTCACCATACATGTACATCTCCCCACCAGAAGCCCTCAAAAACCCCTGCTATGAGTAAGTCTCTCTTCTAGAAGCCAGGGCAGCATCTCTCCCCATTGCCCCAGACAAATCCAAGTCCTGCTTCCCCTTTCTAGTCTAGGGTAGCTTTGTTGGCTGCCTTCTGGCCAAATCATATCTCTTCTCTACCGTGGTCTCCCTATCTGGCAAGTGGGCCAACCCATTGATCTGGAGTGTTGTATTAATAGAGCCCAAGGCTGTTTGGAGACCTAGAAAGGAAATCCATCAGCTTCTTGGTCTAGGCCACGAATAAATAGTATAAGTAGATAGAGGAGTTATGATTTCAGAATGATTGATTCCATTGCTGTCGTCATCATTGTCCTCGTTATCCAGAATATGAGTCCTGCAGGGTTAAAATGCAAGGAATTAAGTCCTAGAGGAATAGGAAAGAGTGGAAATGACATTTGTTGGACCCTCTAATAGCATAAATTGATGTGTCCCTCTGTTGAGAGTTTGACTTATAACTGAATGGCTTATTTATTTGTTAGAGACTGTGCAAATCCATGGATTATAATTTAAAATGATGGTTACCGAGCCTGACAAGGTATGAATTTACATTTTAGATTCGAGAGTTATATGATGTGCCTTTTTAACCTTCTGTCTGGATTGTAAGGTTCCCCAGAAATTGTGTCAGCCATCAATTAAACAAATAAACCACTGGGCTGGGGACAGAAATGCTCCTGTTTGGCACAGATCTATCAATTTATTGATAGTTCAGGGACATGAAGTTATTGATGAACTTTTGCTTTGTTGTTGTGTTAATGTTACTTTAGAGAAGTGCTAAGTATAAAGTGATAGCAACAACAACTAGAGCCTCACTCTGATCTAAAAGCTTTACATCTATTAACTCATTTAAGCCTCACAACAACTCTTATGAGATATGTGTTATCATGTTCCCATTTCTTTATAGGTTAGGTATAGAGAAGCTTGCCTAGGGTTCCATGACTAGTAAGTCAAGGAGCTGGAATTTGAACCCAGGCAGTCTGGTTCCACAGTTCACTCCCTTATCCTCTGATCTAGCTGAAGATTAGGTCAATGTGATGCCTAGGTACTTTGAAGGGTTTGGAGTCTAAACTGTCTGGGTAATAGTAGTTGTATAGAACTCGCCTGGGCATTCCACTGTCTATATCTGTCCCCCTCTTTTCCCTCCCACTCCCCATGCAGCCTTTTCCATCAGATGTCTGCTTAAATTATTCCTTCCCTCCCCAGTATGAAGACCACCTGTTTGCCTATGTTTGGCTACAAACATGTGCTGACGCTAACTGACCAGGTGACCCGTTTCAATGAGGAGGTGAAGAAGCAGAGTGTGTCACGAAACCGAGATGCCCCAGAGGGTGGCTTTGATGCCATCATGCAGGCTACCGTCTGTGATGTGAGTTTGGAGGGCATGGAGTGCCAGGTGTGGGTGGTGCAGATCAAAATGGGGCAGGAAGTGGCTCAACTGTGGGGATTTCTATGTGAAATACGAGATAGGAACTAAGCAGAACTTTGTACAATATGAGCAATAAGTTGCTCCTGATAAGCAACCTCTGCTTGTATCCACTCCCTGGCCAGAGCTGATACTTTTTTGAACCTCAGTGGTTCCAGATGTTTTCTGGGGAGAGGATCTTCTCTGGAAGTGTATCAGAGTCAAGGCTGGGTTCACCTAACCTCAGCAAAGTGGGCAGATGTCCAGATGGGATTTCTTCTAGCCCAACCCAGCTCTGCAGATGCAGATGGGTTTCTAGATGGGCCATGTGATTATCATTGAAGAAGTTCTATTTGGAGTTGAAGTAGGTGTCTTTCAGCTGCTTGAACTAATGAGCCCTGAGACTGTTTTCCTAAGAGAACAGAAACCCCTGAGTTGGAAAACTCCAGCTTATGTTCCAAGGACTAGGACTGAGGCCCTTCTCCAAGACAACTTGTCTAGCCCTTCAGATGGGGAGCTCCTTGGGTCTTTGTTTTGTACCAGTGACATGGCTAAAGTCGCTGTCTCTTTTGCCTTTTTTTTTTTTTTTTAACAGGAGAAGATTGGCTGGAGGAATGATGCCTCCCACTTGCTGGTGTTTACCACTGATGCCAAGACCCATATAGCGCTGGATGGAAGGCTGGCAGGCATTGTCCAGCCCAATGATGGGCAGTGTCATGTGGGCAGTGACAACCATTATGCTGCCTCCACTACCATGGTGAGATTCTCGGTACCACCTATGGTTCCTATTCACTATGGCCAGGACTGCCCTAACCCAGGCAGAGTCTTTGTGTGAATATGAAAATGGCAGCCCTTCCTCTGGGCAAGGCTCAGGGCTCTTTTCAGCTCGCCCTCACCTTTCCCACCTACTGGACACCCTCATCCAGGGTACCACCTGTACAGCCATTAGCGATGGTCCTGACTGTGGTCGGTGTTACCTCTGCCTCCAGCACCAGCAGCATCATCATGGCATCCAGAATGGACCCAGAGGACTTTTGCAGGTCCAGCTGGAAAGCAGGCCATCCTGTCGACTGTGCATGGATTAGCCCCTTCTTGGAATATCATGCTCTCTTGTGGTTATTGGAAGAAGACAGAGGAAAAAGAGACAAAGATCATCAAAATCATAGAAAGCCAGTCCTGTGAGGAAACGATAAAGGGCTCAGAGTCATTTAGCTGGAATAAAAGAAGGCTAAAGGATGGTTTAGCTGATACATGAGAAGACTTTTTTTTTAATTTATTTTTTATTGAGGTAACATTGGTTTATAACATTATATAAGTCTCATGGGTACAACATAATATTTCTACTTTGGTGTACGCTACAGCATGCTCACCACCAAAAATTTAGTTTCCATCTGTCACCATACAGTTGATCCCCTTTACCCATTTCTCCCTCTCCCTCACCCCTTCCCCTCTGGTAATCACTGCTCTGTATGAGAAGACTTCTTATAAGTTGTTTTCTGTATAAGTTGTTTTTATTTAACCGTAGAAGGTTAAATAAGAGGAGAGGAGTTTACATTGAAACAGGAGAAATTGCAGTAAACCATAAAGAAAACGTAGAGCCCTGCAGAATGCTGATACTCTGAGTATCTAGAGGGAGGTGTGAACTCTTCATTCCTTAAAGACAATATAGCAACTACCTCATCTAGGTGGCTTAAAGGTACATCTGTGAAAAGGAACCTGAGTTGCATGATCTCATGAGCTCCCTGAAAGGTCTAGGATTCCAGGGACATGTTCATAATTTACCATCACCCCCATTTTGGCTTGAATTCTTTGGTGTCAGCCATATACAGGTTGAGCACTACCAGGCAATGGGCGCGTCTGTAACGATTGACACCTAGTCTACGCAGGGCCTTACCAGGGGCCAAGGGAGATAACAAGACTATATAAGGTCCCACCCTTAGGGAGATTTTGGTTTAGTCAAGGAGGTGTGGTACCAATAACAGAAGATGCATGATTACTGCTAACTGGATAGAATAGTTGATGAGGATTTTAGGTATTCAAAAGAGGAAAGCTCATCATGAACTGGGATGATCAGGGAAGGCCTCCTGGAGAAGGTGGGACCTGAGCTGGGTCCTAAGGAAGGAGGAGGATTACCAAAAAGAAGTCCACTCGAGGTGGGAGAAAGACAGTGGGCCAGCTCAGTGGTAAGTAGAAGGGGAAGAGAGGTGAATGATTGGAAAGGAAGGTTGAGACCACATGGTGAAGGATTGCAAGCAACAACCCAAGGCATTTGTCAGTAGCTGCAAAATGAGAGGAAGCTTCAAAACAATGAGGTCTGGCAGTACCTGACCCATGGAAGCTGCTCCTTGGTATGAATGCATTGAATTTGAGTAGGAAGACAGAGGTGCTTAGTTTTGACACTACCAGCCTGTACCTCTTTATCTATCCTTAGAGTTCACAACTGGGTTTGGGTTTGCCTCACATTGTCATGGGGTGAAAAGGTTTAAATCCCACTACTGTCAGGGCCATGCCCCAAATCACCCAAGTCCTAAGGCTTAGAATCCATGGATGTATGTGAATAGACTTCTTAACTAACCTCCACATCCTCTCTTTTCATAGGATTATCCCTCTCTGGGGCTGATGACCGAGAAGCTGTCCCAGAAAAACATCAATTTGATCTTTGCAGTGACTGAAAATGTAGTCAATCTCTACCAGGTGACTATGCCTTTGGGGCTTCCTGGAGTGGGAGTGGGGCCTGTGATGGGTGGCCTTGTCTCAGGGAACCAGCCCACACCAGCTTTGGCCATGGTCCCTAACTGGGAAAGACCCAGGAGCTAATGATTCCTCTCGACGGTCTCTCTCCTCCAACCTTGAACCTAGCAGGATGGGTGTGTTGATGCTTGCAGTAGTGGAGGGGAGTAATTCAGTGGGGAGAGGGGTGTGAGAGGTTCTCTATAATTTTGCTCAGTGCTGAAAAAGTGCTAGATGTATTCCTGGCAGTGACAAGTAAAATACCCCATCCTTCCCTCAAGTTTCATTTCAAGACCCTCAGTCTGATTTGGGGAGGGCTTTTGGAGACCACCAGCTTCATCAGTCATCCCCGGACATCTTTGTCTTCCTTTCTAGAACTATAGTGAGCTCATCCCTGGAACCACAGTGGGGGTTCTGTCTACTGATTCCAGCAATGTCCTCCAGCTCATTGTTGATGCTTACGGGGTAAGTGTCTTACACTGGGAATGGGCCTGCTAAGAGTCCACTTCACTTGGCATTACCCAGGAGGGCTCAGACTTGGGAGTCCTGGCTGCAAGTCCACCATGCAGCTTTCACTGCCTTCCTCTTATTCTTCCAGAGGCCAGGAAGTGATAGCCAGCCCTGGGAGGAACGCAGCCTTCTGAGATAGAAATGGCTCAGAAAGGAATGCCAAGGAGGCTTAGGAACAATGGGGGAAGAGCTTAGAGAAGGTGGAAGAGAAAGAGAGGATGGGGATGGTGATGAGGAAGAGCAGGGCCCTGAAATTGAGGGGGGGGCGGGTGCAGAGTGACAGAGATCTGGGCTCCAAGAATAGAGAAAAGAGGGAGCTGAACCACGGCGAATGTGAGGTTGATGAAAAATCAGGTAGAAAGTGCTACTAGCCAAGGTGACCAGTATTAGCACTCCCTTCTTGCACGTCCATGAGGCCTGCAGGAGGGCGTAGCTGGTTTAGATTTTACCCAGACTCACCTAGAAGCAAGTGGAGAAAGAGAGAGAGCAGGTCTTGGGCTGGAAATATAGCAGGAAACAGGCTCCTAGGGATGCTCTGGCAGCTTGCAGGTGGACCTCAGCATCTGGCACTGCAGGTGAGTCCAGGACCATCTGGGAGGTTTTGCTTGGGATGTAATTGGCTCCTACTCATTTCCTCTCAGCCCATTTTCTTATCTTCTCTTGCCCTTTTCTGCTCAGAAAATCCGCTCTAAAGTAGAGCTGGAAGTGCGTGACCTCCCTGAGGAGTTGTCCTTATCCTTCAACGCCACCTGTCTCAACAACGAGGTCATCCCAGGCCTTAAGTCTTGTGTCGGACTCAAGATTGGAGACACGGTGAGGTGGGCTGGGCAGGGACTGAAGCTGCAGCTCTGACCTTAGCCTGTGCCCCAGAGCGTCTGTGGGCACCCACCCCTTCCTTCCCTGTACCTTCTTTCTGAACGTCCTTACAAGTTAGATGTAATGGTTAGAGCTGCCAGGCTTTTCCTCTGAGGCTTCTGTTGCCTAAACCTTCTCTATCTGTTAAGTAACTTCACTATCAGGATTTTTAAAAACTTGCATTTAGGTTACCTCTGTTTATGCACAGTTGATTGCAAATGAAAATATTTCTTACCTTCAGCCCCTAACTGGTCTCCAGCCTCCCCTAAGGTAATGCCTTTCTTTGCTTCACAAGGTAAAACGGCAGTGTCATCTATAAATATTTATTGACCACCGACTTTGTGCCAGGCATTGTTCCAGCTGCTGAAGATTTGGCAGCAAACAGAATAGGCAAAAATAGCCACCCTCGAAACTAACACAACATTTTAAATCAATTATACCCCAATAAAAATTAAAAGGAAAAAAAAATAAACACATACACACACAAAATACCCACCCTCCTGGAACGTCAGAATGCAAATGTTCATTTTGCCTCTCCAGTCCGTCTATGGTTTTCCTTCCTTAGTGGCTGGTTCTTCTCTGCTTCTGCCTTAGGGGAGAGGGGTTGGTGAAAGGGGTGGGAAAAAAGCGGGGATATCTATAGCTATATCATCTATATCTACATCATCTATGTCTATATATCTGTTTCCATCCATCCATCTCTCTATCTTCTAGGCACATGTGCACATACCCTATGTAAAAAATATTGGCCTGAAACATGTTTGATTGCATAAGCGATGAAATGTTTTGTGGAAATTGCACAGTAGACTCTGAGCCTGTGGTTGGCCACTGTGTGGTGTGAAATAGTGCTTTGTATATCTTGATGATATTATGTAATCAGTCCCGCTAGCTTATTTGGCCACGGCAGAGCGTTTGTAAGATCAAAGGTTCTTTTCTGCTTGAGCTGGTTTATTTTCACGGGTGGAATTTTAGAAAAAAGCTATCTCGTGATTGTAAACCATGTCTACACCCAGCCAGATATGTCCCAACTGCACAACTATCCCCAGGCTCTTGCTTTGGCTTTGCAGACCGTGGTGGTGGGAAGGCTGAGGAACTCCAGCTTGCTGGGGGACAGGACACCCAGTTTGGGTATTCCTGGGCAGGGCAGGGAACAGCTTCTTTCCCCCCAGGGCTGGAGTGTCAACAGGGTCCACCTGGGTCCGAATGCGATCTTACTTTCCATCCAGGTGAGCTTCAGCATTGAGGCCAAGGTGCGTGGCTGCCCCCAGGAGAAGGAGAAGTCCTTCACCATCAAGCCTGTGGGCTTCAAAGACAGCCTCACCGTCCAGGTCACCTTCGACTGTGACTGTGCCTGCCAGGCCCAGGCTGAGCCTCACAGCCACCACTGCAACAACGGCAACGGGACCTTTGAGTGTGGGGTGTGCCGCTGCGGGCCTGGCTGGCTGGGGTCCCAGTGTGAGTGCTCAGAAGAGGACTACCGTCCCTCCCAGCAGGACGAGTGTAGCCCCCGGGAGGGCCAGCCCATCTGCAGCCAGCGGGGCGAGTGTCTCTGTGGCCAGTGCGTCTGCCACAGCAGTGACTTTGGCAAGATCACGGGCAAGTACTGCGAGTGTGATGACTTCTCCTGTGTCCGCTACAAGGGGGAGATGTGCTCAGGTGAGTAGAACTGCACACCCCTCCCTTCCTGGTACCCACACACACTCACACATCTGCAGCCTCTGGAAATGGATGCAGGCCAGGGCTTGAGGTGGGCACAGGAAGGCCCGGGGGCAGAGCGAGTAGATGGTGTGCCACTCCAATGGCAGGAAACAGAAATGAGTTTCTCTTTAATCCTCTCAGCTCCCTCTGCCCTTGCTCGAGGGGCCCAAGGAAGAAAAATGAGCATCTGCTTCCGGGGACTTCTCTCCTAGAAGAGGGTGGGAAGATGTAGGGAAACTTGAAAGTGAAGATAGTTTTTTTTCTTTTCCTTCATCTGCCCTTCTGCTAGTATTTTGTCACTGGTTCCTAATCTTTTCGAGGATATGGACCAACCCCTTTTTAAGTTTAAAAAAAATCACTGACTGATGGTAATTAAATTTTTAGTATATATAGGTTTGGAAACTACATGATGTCAGAATATGTAGTGAAGTTAGTAACATTTATTTATTTATTTATTTTCAGACAATTATTTTACGTGAATTTATTTTTTCATCACAAAAGACGTGGAAAATCGTAGTGTATATGCAAAATATTGGAGCACATTTTTTTTTTAATTTTTATTTATTTATTTATTTTATTTTTAGCTGTGTTGGGTCTTCGTTTTTGCCGAGGGCTTTCTCTAGTTGCGGCAAGCGGGGGCTACTCTTCATCGCGGTGCGCGGGCCTCTCATCATCGCGGCCTCTCTTGCTGCGGAGCACAGGCTCCAGACGCGCAGGCTCAGTAGTTGTGGCTCACGGGCCTAGTTGCTCCGCGGCATGTGGGATCTTCCCAGACCAGGGCTCGAACCCGTGTCCCCTGCATTGGCAGGCAGATTCTCAACCACTGCGCCACCAGGGAAGCCCTGGAGCACATTTAATGTGCCAGTATATTTAGGACAATGATTGGAAAATAGTGAGCTCTTATTAAATGTCGGTACTATTTTGTTATCACTATTGATATACTATTACTTTTTGTACTCTAGATCGCTGTTGTCCAATATGGTGGTTATTTACACTTAAATTAATCAAGAGTAAAGTTTAAGTACATTTAAATCTAAATCAAATTCAATAAAAAATAAAAAATTTCATTTCTCTGTCGCTCAGGAGCCACATGTGGCTAGCAGCTGCCCTGTTGGACAGCACAGATGTTTACTGGATAGCACTGCCATAGAGAGTCCCAGCCTGCAGATTGGGGATTATGAATTTGAGTCCTTCTCCCTGCAGGGTACTGAGTTTTGTCCTTCTCATTACAAAATTCAGTAAAATTTGAGGCCCACTGGTAATCTGAAGCTGGTTTCACCTTGCCCCAAAGCCCACTCCTGGGGTACTTCCCCAGCTGGAAGAAGTCCAGCTAACGTTAATGTAGTCTTTATCTGCAGGCACACTGACAACACTCCCAGAGGCAGTTAGGCAGTCTGAGTTGTTCCTGGGCACTGGGGATACATTTCTGCTGGGTTGTAGTCACTGTGGCTTAATCCCTCTTGTGAGAGATAGATTGGAGATATTTGTAAATTGGTTGGGACCAGTTTGTGGGTGTATTGTGTGGCCAATCAAAGAGAGATTATAATTGGCTTCTGGGGTGATCAAATCCATGACCCAGATTGGCTTCACTTGCATTGGGGTTCTAACCAGCTGAGCTAATTTACCCAGATGTTCACTTTAACATCAGCCTTTCAAAAAGCTTGATGAAGAAAGTAAATGTGTGTCATACTAAAGCATGCCCAAGTAATACAAAAATGGCTCCTATTTATTATCTGCAACATTGTTTCCTTTACTCATTTTTTAAAATTAATTTTTATTGGAGTATGGTTGCTTTACAATGTAGTGTTAGCCTCCGCTGCACAGCAAAATGAATCAGCCACACACACACACAGATATCCCCTCCCTTTTGGACTCCCTCCCATTTAGGTTACCACAGTGCGTTAGGTAGAGCTCCCTGTGCTATACAGTTGTTTCCTTTAATCATGCCAACAAAATTTGAGAGAGAGATTGGAGAAAAATGATATCAGAGAGATTATGGGAAAGAGAGATCAGATACGCACAGACACACACACACACACACACACACATACACACAGATCAATCTGAATTAGGGTGTGAGGCAGAAATTTCAGTTCCTTCTAATATTTAATAGTATTTACATCATATTCTAGTTTCCAAAGGGAATGGTTAAGTTTGACATGGGAGACCCATGAGGAGAAGTTTGGGGTTGAGGGGAAGAGGGTTACCCTAGGAGAGGCTACACATAGCCTACGGGGGCACCAGGGATGGAGGGAGGTCCACTGCTCCTCCGTGGCCTGATTGTTCCTGGTCTGATTGAGGCATGTGGGAGGGACCCCGGCCAGAGTGTGTTTCCTTTGGCTGCCGGCCACACTGAAGCCACAAAACAAAGCTGCCAGGGTCAGCAGCGCTGGTTCCTGCCCCCCAGCAGTGCCAGAACAGCCGTCCTCAGTGTGCTCCTGCCAATTACACGAGGGAACCCCAGACAGCCGCTGCAGCTTCTCAGAGGCCTCCCTCTCCCTTCCTGCCAGGACGTTGGGTGCCCACTGGCCTCAGGTCTGGACCCTGTGGCGCCATCATCACATTCTCCATTGACAGATACTCAGGAACACCTGCTCCTTGAGCACCTGCTCTGGGCCAGTCACTCGGTCCATAGGGGTGAACGGGGGTCATGCATGATTCCTGACCTGGCCAGGCTCATGGCCCAGCTCGCCATTGTCCCTGCCCAGAGCTGCTGGCCTGGTCTGTCCTTTGCTCAAGCAGGGGCTCAGGAGGCAGGAACACTGTGCCTCGGCCATTGTTCCAGCCCCTGGCCGTCCCTGTCCTCTCCTCCCCACCGGAGGCATGGCCTTCGTGGTCGCACGGTATCAGCACCCCTCAAACGTCAGGGCGTGCATCCTCGTCCTCAAGGGACTCTTCCACCTGCCACATCCATGAACATAGATTGATCAGGCGCCCACGTGAGCCAGGTTCTGTGCTGTGTGCCGCAGTGTTGTGGGATAAAGAGGCATGAATAAGACAGTTTTGCTCTCCATTAACTTACCTAAGGAGAATTCACAGCACGAGGCAGAACCTCCCAGATCCTGGACGTGGGTGTTATAGGAGTCCTCCGGAGAGAGACTCACTGTGGACAGGGGAGGCCTGGGCGGCTTCACGGAGGAGGTGGGAAGTCAGAGGAAGGGCTGGCTGATAAAGGAGGGCGGTGGAGTGAGGCGTCAGCCCAGAAGGTCAAGCTATACGGGGAGAGTGACTTCATTCCTTCTGACCTGGAACACCTGCTCCTCCCTTTCCTCCTGCCTCCCCCACCCCTCCCCTGCTGCCTTCTTCCCTACCTCCCTCCTCTTTCTTACACTTTCTCTTCATTTCCCACCCTCCTCCCCTGACTTTCCTGTGAACCCCTTTTTCTGGAGGGGTGCCAGTCCTGTGACATTACCACACTGTGGCTTCCTTTTAAGGGTTGACCCTGCCGGGGCCTTTTGGAGTCAGCCTGCTGGCACTGGTCTGCCACTTCCACTCCCAACCTCACTCCCTGGCTGGCCTGCAGACGTCTTCTCAAATATCGCTTTGTTTAGCCTCACAAAGGAAACACTATGGGACGAGCGTTTCAGAGGAGACTGAGGCCTCTGAGTGCTGCCAGGCCCTGTGATGTCTTTTCCCTATCCGAGAGGTGTGGCCAAAAGCTGGGTGTAGTGGACACTGTGGGGTCCCACTCTGCTGGCTGGCCCACCCATCCCCCAGCTGCTGGTAGGGCTACTGATTTAATACCTCACAGCTGCCCCTTGTCTGGAGAATTATATTCAGCTGACAGGAGCTGGATTGCTCTCAGAGCTTGGCTAGTGACTGATGGACGATGGGGTTACACAAAGCCAGTCCCTTTGCCTCAAGGTTATTGTGGTGCCGTTCATGCTCCTGAGCCCACCGTGGGATCAGGCTGAGGGGAGTCTCCGGATGAGACCGCATTCCTGCCAGCTTTTGCCTCCTGCCCTGTCCTGCTTCCCTCCTTCCCTTCTGCTTCCCCAGTAAGTCACTGGAACGAGAATCCTCACCACAAGCTATACTACTAGGGAACCCAACCTCAGAATGCAGTCTTTCTTCTTTCTCCACCCTTCTGCCAGCCCGGTAGCTCTACTCTCTAGATGTCCTTGGCAGCTGGTGCAGATGAGGTTGTATTTCCCTTCCTTCTTGGGAAGCAGACACACACACAGTGAAGGTGTGTCTGAGTCTTTTAATTTATTATTATTTATTTATTATTATTATTATTATTATTATTTTTTTGGCTGTGTTGGGTCTTAGTTTCTGTGCGAGGGCTTTCTCTAGTTGTGGCAAGCGGGGGCCACTCTTCATCGCGGTGCGCGGGGCTCTCACTATCGCGGCCTCTCTTGTTGCGGAGCACAGGCTCCAGATGCGCAGGCTCAGTAATTGTGGCTCACGGGCCTAGTTGCTCCGCGGCATGTGGGATCTTCCCAGACCAGGGCTCGAACCCGTGTCCCCTGCACTGGCAGGCAGGCTCTCAACCACTGCGCCACCAGGGAAGCCCGGTGTGTCTGAGTCTTGAATGCCAGTGTGGTTCCTAGAGGATTATGCTGGTATCACTCATCCTTTAGTGGGTGATACCCATCCAGGGGACCCATAGTGGCCAAGAGACATTTGTCAGACCCACTGGGGTCACCGGGGACAGGGCTGCCAGCTAGTTGCTATTTGAGCTTGGCTGTGTACCACCCTCTCCTCCACCATCTTGGGGCCCATCTGCTCACACAATGGCATGGTTTTCAGACCAATTCAGGTTACTTCTCCCTTGCTCCCTGCCTTTCCTGTGATTAACAATCAGATTTCTATTATTCACCCACTTCTTCCTGATTCAGAATCCTGCAGAATGAGTCACCTTACTGCAGGGTTTAGGAGCCAAGTTTTAAAGCCTTGGTAAATGAATATTAGGGGAATATAGTGTTGAGAGTTAATGCCTACATTTAAGCAGTCCAACCCCCGACCCTAGTCTCTCTGTCCCATTCCTATACTCATGTAGGAAAGTGAATAGGTCTTTCCTACTAGGGCTGACGGCTCTTTGCAATACTATGATAATACAACCCAGAGCACATGTTGGTGGAGGTTTGTGTGAATCTCCAGGAATTTAACTAGGATGTAAGCTCCATGATAGTAGGTACCTTGCCTGTCTTGTTCACTGCTGAGTCTCCAGTGCTCAGGTTGTGGTATGAGCTCAGTAAATATTTGTTGAATGGATGGATAAATAAACATTAATGGCATGCCTACTCTGTACCAGATGTTATGCTAATCACTATTGTTGGAAAAATGAATATGATATGTGCTCCTCCATCAGGGAGCTCACAATCCAGAAAGAGAAACAGATAAGCAAGCAAATGGGTTGAACATCAGGGTTGAAATAGAGGTATTTATAAGTGCTGGGAGAGCACATGGGCAGACAGTTGATTTGGCCTGGGGAGGTCAGGAAAAGTTATGGAGGAAAAGGAACATTTGGGTTGGGCTTTGAAGGGTGAGTAGGAGTTTGGTAGTGGTCACAGGATGAAAGGGCATCTAGACAGAGGGAATAGCATGCAGAGAAGCATGAGGCTATGAGGACAGTGTAGAAGATGATTAACGGCTCAGTGTGGGGGTGAAAGTGTGGCAATGTGAGGAGGGGTAAAGCCACGATGCTGTCCTGGGGTGGGGCCTCACTGGCTGGTCTGCCCCCTTGGGCTGTGTGTTTTCAGGCCATGGCCAGTGCAGCTGTGGGGACTGCCTGTGTGACTCCGACTGGACCGGCTACTACTGCAACTGTACCACACGCACGGACACCTGCATGTCCAGCAATGGGCTGCTGTGCAGCGGGCGGGGCAAGTGTGAATGCGGCAGCTGCGTCTGCATCCAGCCGGGCTCCTACGGGGACACCTGTGAGAAGTGTCCCACCTGCCCTGATGCCTGCACCTTTAAGAAGTGAGTGGGCAGAGGAGTGAGTTGGAGAGAGTTGAGTGTCTGGGGGTCCCCCAGACTATGCAGGTTCTCTCTGACTCACCAAAGCTTTAGGGAGAGGAGACTGTCACAGCAAATGACTAGCTTTCCTCTTTCCATTGAAAACTTGGGGGAAAACTGGAGGTAGAGCCAAGCGTGAAGGGGACAGAGTAGTACCGGCTGGACTGCTGTTGGAGAAACCTCTCTTTTAGGCTGGATCCTGAATCCCTGAGTTGGGAGGAAGGCTAAAGCAGGTGACTCCTGGGGAATGTTCCAGTGCTGATGTTCTGATTCTGTGCGGGATGCGGGGCTGGGGTTACGGAGGACACTGTGTGAAACAGGAGAAGTTCACCGCTGCAAATGTCCCTCATCTGGGCGTCAGAGGAAGTCCCTGCTAGCCCAGGCCTGTGGCACTGCTGTTTCTCTTACTATTTTAAGCAGAGCTGGATTCATGGGCGTGCAACCTGCACATTTGTACAGAACCCCGTGCTTGGAAGGGCTCTACACTTCGTTTAATGTTCTGCTGTCACTGTTTTGAAATTCCTACTAAGTTTTGAATGAGGAACCTGACATTTTCATTTTGCACCGGGCCCCCAAATTATGAGACCATTTCTGACTTTAAGGCTCCCAGAAGTGGCGTAGGGTTCGCCCTCCTGTCACAGTCTTGGATGGGACATAAAGAAGTTTAATGAAGTTACCGGGGGCCTCTGCCTACCTGGCCTTACCTATAGGTGAGGAGGGCACTCCCACCCCGAACTCCAGACGTGACTATCTGGGACCCCAGGATTGTCTTACAGATGTTTTTGTTTGTGTTTGTTTTCTGGGGTGGAACAGTTTTCCTGGTGTATGGCAGGCAGAGCCAGGCTGAAACACATTTAGGTTTGTTCCTTCCCTGCCTTCATCCGTATATCCTCTCTCCTTTAGAGAGTGTGTGGAGTGTAAGAAGTTTAACCGAGGAGCCCTATACGAGGAGAATACCTGCAGCCGTTACTGTCGTGATGAGATTGAGCCTGTGAAGGAGCTTAGTAAGTTCGGCATGTCATACAGTTGCACACACCCACGTTCTAAATTTTTCCGATTTAATCCCATAACCTATCCAAGTCTCATCTGTAAAAGGGAAGAGTAATTCCTACCTCAAAGGCATGTTGTGAAGGCCTGATGTACAGTAGGCACTTAAAAGCTGGCTTTCTTGGGAGTCCTCCTGCATCTTTACTAATCTGTTCAGCAGTCCCTTCCCCTTCTGCTTCCCAGAGCCCACGGGCTCAGCAAAATCCTGCAAATAACCTTTAAAGTATGTATAAATCAGGCAACCCTAACTTTACCACCCCAAGGAAAGGAAGATAACGTACCCCATTTTACAGATGAAGAAACTGAGGCACAGAGTGAGGAAGTGGTTGCCCATGATAATCTTAGCTTAGTAGGCTAGTAATCATTTACTAAGTTTATCTAACTAAGAGTGTTAAGCAATGCCCAGGCATACAGCTTTGCTGGTTTAGAGGGAAACCTTCGCCCTTATGGATTTGTAGCCAAAATCATTAGCCTGAAGCCCTTTTGGCTCTCCAGAGCCCCTCCTGGAGTAAGACAGATAGAAACATGATGGAGAGCAAAACTCTTGCCTGCAATTATTCTGGTTTGTATTTCATCTTGACTTAAAAGGAGATGATCTTTGCTGCTGTCACATACCTGACGTGGTTATCTGGGCCAGCTAGGCATTGGGTGGTGCCAGGAGATGGCAATCTCTCTGGAGATGGTGATCTCCCATGAAGGCAAGAAACACATTTTCCGTGAGAGCCACAGTAATACACAGCTAGCCAGCCAGCTTCTGGGTGGGGTGTTATGGGAAAGAGTTAGATCTCTGGACCCTTTGGCTAATATCAAAAGTGGGGCTGGAGTGAGGGTAGTGATTTGGGGATTGAGTTTGAAGAGACAGTTTTTCCTCTGGAGGAGACCAGGCTTCCTATGATTAGCTTAGATGGAACAGGCTGCTGAGATAGGAGATATTTTTATCATCTAGACCAGATGGGTATTCCAAGTTAGTCGGTAAGTACCCCAGCCCCCCACCATGATAACCATAAAAATAAATGCTTCTTTGTATGGAATTTTATAACTCATACAAATTATAAAAGTATCTTTTCATGCACATTATCTTATTCTTCTCCCAACAACCTAGTAAAGTCGAACTTAGTACTATTGTTATCTTCATTTTGAGGATAAGGAAATTGAATCTCAAGAAAGTTAAGTAACTTGCCCAAGCAAATTAGTGGTGAGTTAAGATCAGAACTAAATCCTGAAACCCTTACTCTTTCCACTGTCCTATAATACTACTGGTTTACTGAAGGCATATTGAGTTAAAGTCCGTAGGATGTGCTTTGAGACTCATGTCCTAGTCCTACTCCATCACTTATTTGCTGTGTGACCTTGGTACATTTGCTTAATCTTGTAGGGCATAGTGCAGCTGGTGGAGGGTAAGCCATAGTTTCACAGTCAGAATAACAGGTTTTAGAATTAGAAGGGATGAAGCCAACAAAACATGATGGGAGTCAGAGAAGAGGAGATGTCTCTGGAGAGGAACACTGGATTGGAAGCAGAAATAGAAGAAATATAAGGGCTGAGTAAACAAACTATTGAGACTCATTGAGCAAGCAGAGAAAGGAAAGAGGGGAAAGGGAAAGCCCACTGTGTGTTAGGTAGTTTACTTCATGCTGTTTGATTCTCAACCATCCCTGTGAGTGAGGGTATCTTTTCTTCGATTAGAAGAAGAGAGAGATTCGATGAGGTCAAGTAACTTAGCCAAGATCACATAGCTGGTAGGTGATAGAGCCAGGTTTTGAATCAGCTTATTTAATACTTTTATGTCATGTCCCTTCCAGAGGAAAGAATAAGAACCGAAAAGGGCCTGTGAGGGACAAAGTACATCAGCGAGGATCATCTAGAGGCAATTGCCAGGCACCACAGCCCTGTCAAATCTAGGCATCTTGCCTAATGTCAGGCATACGGTTTCCTGTCACGTGCGTTCCCAGACGTCCCATGACTGGCTTTGGAGGTGGCTCCATCTTTCCGGAATTGACTTGTTTTTCATTCTCCCATCTTTCCACCTCCCCCAGAGGACACTGGAAAGGATGCTGTGAATTGTACCTACAAGAATGAAGAGGACTGTGTCGTCAGATTCCAGTACTATGAAGACTCCAGTGGGAAGTCCATCCTGTATGTGGTAGAAGAGCCCGGTGAGTGAACCCTGAGGGTCCCGACCCTGCCCCACAGGGAGAGGGAGACCAATATCAGACAGTTATTTCCACCCATCACTCCTCTTAAACAGAGCAGCCAGATTAAACCTGACCTTACAAGTGATAAGTCAGGGCCTGTTATCTGGGTGTGGGGGTATATAAATACAAATATTAGCAAGAAATGACTTGCTAATTTAGGAGATAGAAAAATAAGAAGGTGGGTAAGGAGAGGAAGAAGGGAGGTATGGAGCTCATCAAGGAACAGAGTATATATAGCATGGTGTTTTTTGAGGTGATAATGTTAAGAAGTAGGGAATTTCAATTCTAGCACTTTCCAGCACAAGGCATCTGCTCTTCTAAAAGTTAAATGGTTGCCAAGAGCAACCTGCTTGCCGCTTCAGAGGAAGGCCTGAGGTTTGAGGGCAAGCTGCCCTTGCCAGCTTCACCACAAGATGTGGTTAAGGGTTTGAGGCACCAGCCCAAGGCTGCCTTGAACGCTGAAAAGTTACCTCTTGTTCTCAAGACCCTCTGGAAGCAGGAGAGCTCATCCCGTCATACACAGACCCACCACAGGTTTGTCACCATCCAGCATGGTAGATTTGCTTGCTTCCCCTTATTTCCTTCATCTCCTTTCATTCCCTTAAACAACGGACTAAGTGATGAATCATTTGACAATATTTTTGAGTACTTATTATATATCAGGCAGTGGGCTAGGTGCTGGGGATATAACAGTAAATAAGGCGGATGTGGTACTCACAGACCACGGGGGAGAGAGGCATGTAAATCGGTAATGACACTGCAGAGGGATAAAGGCTACAGTATGACGGCCGTTGGGGATGGGAGGGGTGGGCAAGAACTTTCGGGAGTGAAGAAACAATTTCTGAAGGCAGAGGGTAAATCAATTGGTCACTGGACATTCTTTACAGCCGTAGGAATTTCTTCAAATCATTCTTTAGACCAGTGGCTAGCAAACTTTTTCTGTAAAGGGCCAGATATTAAATATTTTAGGCTTTGTGGGCCAGATGGTCTCTGCTGTGACTACTCAACTCTGACACAGTAGCAGGAAAGCAGCCATAGACTATATGCAAATGAAGGGGTCTGGCTGCGTTTACAAAAATAGGTGGCCAGCTGCATTTGGCTTACTGGCTGTCGTTTGCTGGCCCCTGCTTTAGGGCAGTGGTTCTCAAACTTTTGTATGTTCCCTTGTTAAAAAATCCAGAGTCCTGAGCCCTGTCTTACTTCCACAAGCCTATGCCTCTGTGTTCTTTGTTAATGCTCCTGGTAATTGTGATAAATTCCCCAGTGTTTGAATGCCTCTGCTTTAGATATATCACGTCCCCTGATGAGCCATCTCAGACCTCCTTCAGCCTCCATTCCGATGACTAGATTTGGTGACCTGTTTGATTCTCACAGCAGCTGTGCTTCCCTTTAGATGGGCCTTCATCACACTATCAAATTGCTTCTTTAATCACCTGTCTCCCTCAGCTGATCATAAGTTCCATGAACACGGGAATGGTGTCGGTCTTATCTACTGTTATATCCCCATACTTGGCTCAGTCATTTACAGAGAAGATACTTAATACACAGTTTTTGAATGAATTAATAGGACTGATTATTCCTAGGAGACAGACAGACTTATATACATCTTAATGTCTGTTGGGAGAATTTTAGCTGCTTAAAGAAGGGAGGGGTTGAAGGTGGGAAGAGGGCTACATCTATGTCACCCAGGGTGTTGCTGTCCCCGTGGGTAGAGGAAAGCATGGGGTCCCCATTTGTGGTATTGTTCATCAGCCTTTCCAGAACTCTCATCCTTTATAAGGGAGAAGGAAGGTAAGGAAAGGGCATCACCTTAGTTTTATTTTGTGACTCAGGGAAGGCTGGCGTGGGGAAGTGGAGAGGGAAGAGTCTGGGTATATCTCTCTGGGGGAGCAGATGTAGGTTAGTTTGGCCATGACTTCCTCACACTTTCCCATCCACCTGTGTTAACACATTAAATGGATTTTTCCACAACCTCCTGATCTGTACCATTGTCCCTTCTCATTACAGAAGGACAGTGTGTTCTTGCTTTGGGGTTTAACATTACTTCATCTCTTTGTTATAACAATCCGGCTGGTGCTCCTGCTGTATCACTTACCAAAATCATTTGACCTGGTATTCTGAGAGTGGAATCTACTGCCTGGAGTTGTGGGGAACGAAGATGACAACTGGGATGGTAACACGTAACTAGTTAACAGAGCGGAGGGTAACTTTTTAGGCTTACTGCCAGTAGACCCCTTCCTCCACATTAGGATATGGGACCCTAGACCTACGTTTCCTACCTTGCCGTCCTGGAATTCCAAGTTCTGCCTCTCCTCTCACCCCAACCTCCAATCATTTTCAGGGTCTCTGGCTTTTAGAAGAAGGCAGCGTCTGGGGCCCTGAGTGTAGGAGGAGATTATTCTCATTCTCTTCCCTGACTCATGCCCTTGCAGATGTCCTTTTTGAAGGGCTGAGCCACTGCAGGGCAGTGAAGAGGGCACCACCAGAGTTTGGCATTGGCCAAGTGGTGTTCAGCCCTCAGGGTATGAGCTCCCCTGAGCTGAGCCCTCATCACTTCCAGATAGTGTTGCCTGATAAAATACAATATGTCCCATGCAATATGTGGTACATACTTAAAAAGTTATTTGTTATTTATCTGAAATTCAAATTTAACTGGACTTCCTGTACTTTTGTTTGTCAAGTCTGCTAACCCTACCCTGTCTTCCCTGACCTTGGGTCATCACCCGCCGTGGGTCATCATCACTGTGGCTGGGAGGACCCTCCAGAGACCACCTGATCTTGTGTCTGCTTCCAGGAAGCCTGCCATCCACCCCCTTCAGGACAGACGGTTAAGAGATTTAATTTTTCCCCTGAAGATCTGGCATTCTACCTGTCCTGCCTGTACTGACATGTAACATTGAAGAGATTCCACTTTGAGGTCTGAGGGTCAGCCCTACCTCAGTCTTCCAGAGAATTCGTAACTGCTTTTCCCAGAAGAACAGGGGCCCTTCACTCCTAGGACCTCAGACACTGGAACCTCACAACCTCTCTCCAGACATTTCTTTAATTATAGACAGGTTGTAATTTGGTGGGATGGGAAATAGCCAGCTTGGATTCTGGTGGTGGCTGTTTTTGGGTAGTGTGTGGTGAGCATGGTGTATATGTTTAGAGAAGAAGGTGGGAGACACTGTGGAAAGTAGGTGTGACTCCTGTCCAGGCCCATCAATACTCACATATACAAACACCTAATTACATAACACCTGGGAAGTTACCGGAGCGAGGTCACTCATCAGACGTCTGTGGTTGATGGGAAGCAGAGCTGTTCAGAGCAAGCTCGTCTTGGCCCTCAGAGGGGTGACGTGCCTCTGTTTTTGTTGGTTGTTGACTGGGATTGAACAGGAAGTTGGTTCTCAATAGGGTTAGGATTTTGGATGACTAAATATTTTGGGAAGAAACCCAAAATATTGTCTTGGCTGGCAGACCTCCTAGTCTCAAAGTATGCTAAAATGGTCATTGGTTCCCAGCCCTCGGGGCTGTTAAATATCTCAACTAGGGCAACTAACTCAAATGCCTACAGGAGCTGGGTAAGTAAATTAGGGAAAACAGGGACACCAGTAATAATGGTAGCTGATATTTATTGAGCACTGACTCTGCCAGGCACTCTTCTGAGTTCTTTCAATATATTTAACTTAATTATTCCTCATAATAAATTTTGAAGTCAGGGCTATTACTGTTAGAGATGGAGAAATGGGAAACAGACACCCAGAAAGGTTAAATAATTTATCAAAGGTCACATAGCAGAGTAAGTGGAAAGCCAGGATTCACACCCAGGCAGTCTGGCTCCAGAGCCCACAGTGGCACAGACTCAATGACAAGTCACACTTTGCCTCTGTTTAGTGGAGAAAAGAGAGAGTAGTGAGGAGTCTGGCAAACTAAAAAACATGTCCCATCTCAAAGGGGCAGCTGCTCCTCAGCCCTAGCCATTTACAACCCTATAAAAATATAGGTTCAGTGTTTCTAGGTCTTTTGACTTTTTTTTTTTAAAGAGAAGAAGAAGAATCTGAAATTCTAAGGGGAGAATCTCCTGATTATTCAATGTTGCCCACAAAATCAAATTTTTAATAAACGATTGTGTGGGTCTTCCCTGGTGGTGCAGTGGTTAAGAATCCGCCTGCCAATGCAGGGGACACGGGTTCGAGACCTGGTCTGGGAAGATCCCACATGCCGCGGGGCAACTAAGTCCGCGCGCCACAACTACTGAGCCCGCGCGCCTAGAGCCTGTGCTCCACAACAAGAGAAGCCACTGCAATGAGAAGTCCGCGCGCCGCAACGAAGAGTAGCCCCCGCTTGCGCAACTGGAGAAAGCCCGCGCACAGCAACAAAGACCCCACGCAGCCAAAAATAAATAAATTTATTTTAAAAAATTAAAAAACAAAAACCAATTGTGTGAACTCACACAGAGTAGGCTAGATTCCGCCTGTGGGTGACCAACTAACAACCTCTGATTTAAAACAATCAGGACAGATTATTGCTGCTCTAAAGCTTGCACCCCCCCTCCTTTAAAAACTTAATTGGCTTATTTTATAAGTCCTGTTCCCTTCAGGTAACTTTCTAGTGTGAGTTGGCCAAAAAGTTCGGTCGGGTTTTTCATACGATCCACCAGAAGAACCCGAACGAACTTTTTGGCCAACCCAATACTTTATTACTTTGTCCAGAAGATCTTATTTATAGCCAATTCGAATGATCCCTGTTCCATTGCCAACCACCCTGCTCTGTGCTCTCTCCTGACAGAGTGTCCCAAGGGTCCCGACATCCTGGTGGTCCTGCTTTCAGTGATGGGGGCCATTCTGCTCATCGGCCTTGCTACTCTGCTCATCTGGAAGCTCCTCATCACCATCCATGACCGGAAGGAGTTTGCTAAATTTGAGGAAGAGAGAGCCAGAGCCAAATGGGACACAGTAAGAGGCTGGGCTGAGCTGGGCATTTTCTTGAGTCGCTGGTTCCAGAGTCTCAAGAGGAAGCAGCAGATGCTTATTTCGGGTGGCCAGCTTCAGCCAGCACCATAGTTTCCCAGTTAACCTCTGTTCTGGAAACTGAGAGATGGTCTAACTGTCCTGTTGTCCTTATGCTTCTTGGAAACCACCTGATTCTCTCTCTGCCGCATCAGTGAGTACCAACTGAGCACAGATAGGGCTCAGCTCTGCTCTGGACACTGCGAAGTGATGAAAAGGAAACTTATTCTCTGAGTGAGGGAGACAGAACAAACTTGAGAATCCTACACTGAGGACATATAGTAATACATTATATACTGATGAAAGCATTAAACACAAACAGAGACAGATAATAATAACTAACATTTACTGAGGATTTACCATGTACCAGGAACTGTTCTAATTGCTTTTTATGTATTCATTTATTTCATCTCTGTAACAGCCCTGTGTGGTAGGTGACATTATTATTCCCATTTTATAGACAAAGAAACTGAGTATAGAGAAGTTAAGCAGCTTCCCTGATTGTGGGAGGGAGTTAGGTTATGATAGGAATTATTTGGGGTCAGCCTTTTAAAAGTATGCTCCCTGAAGTTTATCCTAATTGAATCCAATCAAACAAGCATTTATTGAGAACCTTCTATATACTTAAGTTTACTCTGTTCTCCTTTGGCTCATGTTCCACATTTTAACTTTTTTCCAGACCTTCCAAATGACCGACTCCCTGAATATCTGAGGTTAGGCTGAAAGTTTGTTCCCATTGGATGGTGACCTCAGGCCATCGTACTCAAGGGTCCCAAGAAACTGCGATGTTTCTGTTCGGATGATGTAGAAATCCTGACTCTCTGAGGCACATGAGAATGTGCTCTGTTTCTTGAGGCTACCACTAAGGACTACTAGACCTAATGGGATTTGTCACTTTTTGTTAGAAAATAATTTGGGAAACCAAATTATTGTGAGGACCTTTTTCCTGAAAACATGACAGTTTGTGGGTAGTGCTTGAGGGATGAGATGAAAACAGATTAAGAATTATTTGAGCAAATGTGGTCCTATATGTTCCAACCACCGCCTGCTACATTTCTCTTCTCTGCCCACACAGTCACAACAAAGAAAAAAGGGGAGAAGGGCAAAAGAGAGAGTTCATAGGGAGGGAGGAAATAGGAAATACTGGCTAAAAGCTATCTTGAAGTGTTTTGGTTTCACCAAAAGTGATGGGCTGAATTTAACCCCTTAGGCATGGTGGCAGGATAGCATTCCACTTTCTCTCTCCTCTTACTTCCTATCCATTCCCTCCTTAAGAGCAAATGTGTGAGTACTATGAGCGTCAAGCTGTCCATCGATGGTGTATCCCAGAGAAGAGTGTCTTGGGTAAACATCTCAGATGACATGTAAACCCTGAGGGTAGGGGAGAATTGAGGAATTCACTGTAAGACATTTTTCTGTTCTCTCCGCAGGCCAACAACCCACTGTATAAAGGGGCCACGTCCACCTTCACCAACATCACCTATCGGGGCACTTAATGACAAGCAGTCAACCTCAGATCACTATCAGACTGTCCCAGGATTGTGGGTGTCTCTGCTGTCGTGTTTACAGGGGCAATACCTGTGGGGCGGAATTGGGGGCTTGGAGTGGGGTGGGTTGGAAGAATGTGGGTCTCTGTGTGTGTGTGTGCGTGTGAGTGTGCTGCGTGTGGGAGAGTGTGTAACTTAAAACTTGTGATGTGTCCCAGATAAGCAGAGCTCCTCAGCCTTTGTCCTCAGAACGCCTCCTTCAGGGAGTCTTCCTGCTTAACCTGAGGGTGACCTACGTACCTGAGCAGGTATTCTTCATTACCTCAGTGGGAAGCCAGCTTTCCTTCTCAGGCCATTCTCTTAAAGAGGAGGGCAGGGCCAAGGCCTCTCATTTCAGAGGAAGGGACCTTGGTTTACCCTGTGTTCATGGTTCCTGGGCCTGACTCTCAGCAGCTCTGGTAGGAACTTCCAGGCTTTGCAGCCTTGCTGTGTCATCCATGTCCCTAGCTCCTCTCCCTTCCCTCAGGCAGAAGGAGAAATCCGGGGAGAGCTGAACCATCAGAGCTGCCTGTCTTGGCCATCACCTCAATCCAGCATGGTTCTCTCCTAAAGGAAGTCCTTGCTACCTATTCTTCAGTCTGTTGGGAGTGAGGATGGCAGGGTCACCCACGGGTCATGCATGGCCTGGGGTTAAGGTGCCCGAGTTCCCCAGTTCATAATCATAACCCTTCAGATTTGCCTCATTGACAGCTCTACCCTAGTGATTCGTGTAGAAAAAGTGTGTCACCCTTAGACCAGCAACACCTCTTTACCTCCTATTCCACCCTCTCACTACTATAGACATTTGCTACATACTGGGAATTTCTCTCATGACCAGAAGCTTTTCCTTCCAGGGAGAGTGCTATGGTTAGAGCCAGAGGTCTGGCCTCACCCTTCAGGCCTTCTGTCTCGTGTCCAAGGCACCTCCACACACCCAACCCTGTGCTTCTGTGTGCTACATCCACCCATGGGGCTGATTGCATTTATCTACCTCTTGGGTGTCTTGTGAAGGAGTCATTCCCATGGGTCTTTGAGTCTGCTGGGCATAAGTGCCAGGGTGGAATGATGGGCCAGTCGTATCAGCATGTGTGGCCCATTCTCCTATGGACCGGGCAACCTCATTTTAACTCAGTCTTTAATCTGAGAGGCCACAAGTGCAATTTTGTTTTATTTTTCTCATTGGGGCACCTGAAACCATGATGAGGCTTGTTTAATCTAAAGGAGCATAGGTATAAACACACTTGCATTATATTTGTGATTTGATGATGAAGAAGAAAAGGGTGAAAAGCCACACAGACTTGGGCTGGATGCAGACACTCCCACTTGGCATCATTCATAGCAAGTTGCTGCCCAGTTGCTGGGTCTGTAAGGACTCTCTCATCCCTGAAGCCTGTGGGGATGGACACATGGACATGCTGGACCTTTCCCAAGCAGGAGGAGGTAAAGGGGCTGTTCTTTTTTTCTAGCAAAAGCAGAAAAACTCCATTGGTGTTTACATTCGTTCAGCGTTAACCACCACCACCACTCCCCAAGAAAAAGGGAAGGGCCTAAAAACAGTGGTCTGATGGTCAGAAAATCTAAGTCCTGGCCTCAGTGTTGCAGCTAAGGAACTTTAACCTTAATTAAAGCAAGTTACTTTCTTTTCCCTGGGGCTCAGTTTTCTAGTTTGAAAAATGATGGGTTTGGACCAGCCAGTCTAGGAGGTATCTTTCAGTATCAACAGTCTGTGATGCTGGGACTTACTGTGGCATCAAACATGCAGTCAGGATTCTGTGGGATGTTGATACTGTTTGTTTTTTCAGTTGGGAGACCTGGCTCTGGCAAGAGCAGATGTCATCGCATATCACCTTTCTCAATGAAAAAGCTTCATTCTATCGTCTCACAGAACCCCTTTTCCAACTTTTGTTGGTAGTTATGTCTTCTGATGTAGCACTTAAGCTCCACTTAGTTATTATTTCTTTGTTCACTTTGCACATGGTTTCATCCACGAATTGGGGAAGAGGACTCCATAAGAACTAGCTGAAATGTGTCTTCTGTATCCATGTGTTAACATTGAGAATAAGCCTTGGGATTAGGAACAGGACAGATGACCGAGCCCTGCCTCACTCATGGATTACACCTTCCTGTTGAGGATGGTTATGTTGTAGAGGGATAAATGGGGAGGGATGATCATGAATCCAAGAAGTTTAGAATCTAACTATAACCTTTGGCTACTGAGAAAAGACTCCACTGGAGTAACAGTTGGTCACTTTCTTTAGATAAAATGGTTTATATGAAGAAACTGTATCAAAGGAGGAGGAACATGTATTCAAAGGATGAAACAAACAGTAAGAATCTTGTCTGAGCTTCTGGAATGAGGCTCATAGTCTTTGAAGATCAGTACTGTTTGTATGAGGGGAGAAGCTGTAGCTGTGTTCCCGAGATAGCAAACAGCAGTCAGTTTTGGCATTGTGTAGGGTCAACATCAAAATAGTATTTTAGCCTCAGACAAAACAGCCCGAAGAAGTTATTTGTGCCTAGCTCTTTTGGAGATATTTTACATTCAATCTCAGGGTCTGTGGACAATAATGGGAAATTTTGAACATTCCTGACAAGTTGTCACATAAGAAGTCAGTTCTTTACCTCTCAGATATTCCTAGACCATCCATGATTTCAAGATACTTCTCTTTGTTAAATATTCCTGGTTGAAATTACCTACGTGACTTCCTGACTTACTAACCACCTCCTCTGTTTGAGTTGTGCAACGGTGAATTAAATGTGCTTTCCAAAAAGAATTGGCTTAAGGCTGCCCAGTGCTTCCTGTGTTGTTATTTCTGTTTCCTTTGGGTGAATAAGAGTAAGTGTCACTGCCTTACAAATGATTATTTTAGAACAAGCGTGCTTCCAAATGTAACAGAATGATGACGATTCTGGGAACTGAAGTTAGTTTTGGAACCTAGAGCTTTTCTTTAGACTTTAGTAACAAAATGAGTACATTTTTACTGTTATGAGAGTCAGAGTTGTTTTTTTTTTTTTAATTGGAGATTTTTTAGGAACTTGTATAATCTCAACAGACCAGGCTGTCAATTTAGTCTAGGTTTTGTTTGCAGGAAGCATAACTTAGTAAAATAAAGGCTTAATGGCAAATTACTTACAGGACCATTTAAATGCCCAACTTTTATTTAAGGCAGTGGGTTTCAAAGTGTTGGCCCTAGGACCAGATGATCTAAGTCCCCCTGGTGATTTTTTTGCATGCTCAGGTTTGAGAACCACTGATTTAAGGAATCACATACCTATTCTTTCTGGCTTAGAAAGAAGTTTACAATAAGTCAGCTCAGTTACTAAAAGATTAAGAGCATACCTTGGCTGATAGATTAAGAAAACCAAATATCTACCCACACAAAATGAAAGTCTACTGTCAATCCATTTTCCAAGTTAAGTAATCACAGGCTTGTTGGGTTCACTCACAGCCACAAATTCCCATGAAAAACTAAAAGAAGTAATACATCAGAATCACAGGGGAAAAAAACCGCTAACAGGATACTTGGCCGGCATAGAAGAAAACCTTTTGTGTGTACCAAGCTGAAGCAAGAAAATACTCTTACTGCGTTAATTCACAGGAGATAGGATCAAAATCTTAATTATTAACAGTATCATCCAATAGGATGCCAGAATAAGACTTTAGAATTTGTAACTTCACTTTTTGCTATTTAAAATTTATTAAGCACTGACAGTGTGGCATTGAAGTACTTTATAGAACATTTATTATCTTTGCCTGAATTTGTAACTTCACTTTTTGCTATTTAAAACTTATTAAGCACTGACAGTGTGGCATTGAAGTACTTTATAGAACATCTATTATCTTTGCCTTTGAGTCTTACATTCCTTACATAATGTACATTTTTAAAAACACAATACAGTACATGACATCGTAAAAAGATTATGTGAACCTAGACTGAGTCCTTATATGGTGAAATTTTGTAAGATTCAGTGTTTTATTTACGTCATGGTAACTGATGACTAAATGGATGAAAATGGAGGACTTTATGTGAAAAAGAAATGGAAAGCAATATGTCAAGTATATGTGTAATCCTTTAACTCTTGACCTCTGTAGTTTGAATTCTATTATAATAGACATCTAATGACCACTGGGACCAATTATAAGTGGATTCTCTTGGAATTACAATGCCCTCATTTTTCACAATGATGTAAGGAAACAATAATATATGCTTTGCAGATTAGCTATTTAATACTTGTTGAAAAATAATTTCTATTTGGTTTTGTAATATAATATATTCTGGAAATACATTTTCCTAATTTGTTTTAGTTTGATTAAAGCACACAAGGAGGCAGTTTTAAACCTTTTGATCGGGGTTAACCATACTGTTAAATAAAATTTTTAAAATCCACTTACTGTGGGTATCCAAGAATGGATTGTGTGTGAAAGGAAAAGTATAGATCAGGAACGTGACCATGTTCCTTGCAGCTGCTAATGTCATAGTGATGTCTCTCCAACCTCTTGCATAGAGGAAATAGTTTTCATTAGCTGTGTATTTTCTGACAGTATACCAAAGAATGCACACGGAATGTAAGTATCTAGAAAGCAAAATTTAGGAAATTTAAGAGACTTTAGGCAAAACCTCCATTGTAAATTATTCTTTAACAGTGTCCCTGAAAATATCTTTGAAAGGAAAAAGTTTCACAATTCATTGTGTTTTACCTAATATATTAGTTTTTTTGTGACTCAAGCACAATAGGCATGATTCTTTGGAGAGGTCAGAGTGATGCCTGTATAAATATCATGTGATGGCCGATGGAAATATTTTGTTCAGAAAAAGGAAAAATGTTGATGGATGGATGCCAGACTTTACTTTTCCTTAGCCTTATAATCACCCACTGTGGGCTTCCCTGGTGGCGCAGTAGTTGAGAATCTGCCTGCCAATGCAGCGGACACGGGTTCGAGCCCTGGTCTGGGAAGATCCCACATGCCGCGGAGCAACTAGGCCCGTGAGCCACAACTACTGAGCCTGCGCGTCTGGAGCCTGTGCTCCGCAACAAGAGAGGCCGCGATAGTGAGAGGCCCGTGCACCGCGATGAAGAGTGGCCCCCGCTTGCCGCAAGTAGAGAAAGCCCTCGCACAGAAACGAAGACCCAACACAGCCAAAAATAAATAAATAAAATTAAAAAAATAATAATAATAATCACCCACTGTGACAGAGATGGCTAATTGTGCTCCAGTATCTGTTTTCACCACCTCACATAGTATTAGAACTCCTAATTTTTAGCTGGCCACATGGCTGCTCAGAATAAATACTGTTTCCTAGCCTCTCTTGAAGCTAGGTGTGTGATGGCCATCTGTTGACAGATGTTAATGAAAGAGGTGCACACAACTTCCAGTAAGTGCCACTTAAGGGAGGGAGCATGACTTTCTTCTCCCCTTCCTTCTTCCTGCAGGCTGGAATGTAGAGATGATGGCTAGACTGTAAGCAGACATCATGGATCAAGATGTGACCTAGGGGATTACTGGTGTATGACAAATTACCACACAATTTTAGCAGCTTAAAACAACAAACACTATCTTGCAGTTTCTGTGTTCAGGAATTCAGGAATGGCTTAGCTGGGTGGTTCTGTCTCAGAGTCTCTCGAGAGGTTGTAGTCAAGCTGTTGGCCAGAGCTGCAGTCAACGGAAGGCTCAAAGGAGCTGGAGGATCCTCTCCCAGGATGGTTTATTCACATGGCTGTTGGCAGGAGGCATCAGTTCCATGCTGGCTATTGACAATAGGACATTTCCATAGGACTGCTTGAGTGTTCACGTGGCATGTCATCTGGCTTTTCCACAAGTGAGTAATCCAAGAGAGAGCAAGGAGAAAGCTGCAATGTCTTTTATTACTTAGGTTTTTTAAGTGTCACATCATCACTCTGCCATACTCTTTACTATAAATAGCTCACTAAATCTAGCCCACATTCAAGGGGAGGGAACTAGATGCCACTTCTTGAAAAGAAGAACTTTGTGGTAGACAAAATCATTGCCTGTGACCACTCCCACCCCCGGCCAAAAATATCCATATCTTAATCCCCAGAACCAGTGAATATGCTACCTTACATGGAATAAAGAACTTTGCTGATGTAATTAAGTATCTTGAGATAGGGAAATTATCATGGATTATCTGGGTAGGATTAATTTAATCACAAGAGTCCTTATAAGAGGAAGGCAAGAGGATCAGAATGAGAGTAGTAAATGTAATGATGGAAGCAGGTCAGAGTGATATGGCCATGTGTCAAGGAATGAACACAGCCTTTAGATGCTGGCAAAGGTAAGAATGGATTTTCCTCTAGAGCCTCCAGAAGGAATGCAGCCTTTGATTTTAGCCCTGTACGACCCATTTAGGACTTCTGACCTCCATAAATGTAAGGTAAAAAATTGCTGCTTTTTACCACAAACCATGATGTTTGTGGTAATTTGCTACAGTAGCAATGGAAAACTAATACAAGCATCAAAGTATTTGTGGACATATTTTAAAATCATCACGGTCCACCCTCTGGTCACAAGTTATTATTTTTTAAAATTATTTATTTATTTATTTATTTATTTATTTATTTATTTATTTATTTATTTATTTTGGCTGTGCCGGGTCTTAGCTGCAGCATTCGGGCTCTTTGCTGCAGCAGCATGCAGACTTCTTAGTTGTTCATGCGGACTTCTTAGTTGCGGCATGTGGACTCAGTTGCGGCATGTGGTCTCTTAGTTGTGGCATGCATGCGGGATCTAGTTCCCCGACCAGGGATCAAACCCGGGCCCCCTGCATTGGGAGCACGGAGTCTTACGCACTGGACCAGCAGGGAAGTCCCATGGTCACAAATTTATAGTCCTCCCACATGCAAAATAAACTCACCCCTTCCAAGCCCCCCAAGTCTTACCCTATTACAGCATTGTTGGAGGAGGTAATCAAGAAGATGAGACTGCTGGATGACCCACAAGCTGAACCTGGCCAACTGGAGCTTCCTTACTTCCTCGCCTGTCCTTGGCATATACATTTTGCCTACTGTACTGTTTCCACAGTGGGAACTTTCTCAAGGACGTAGCCTTGAGACAGTAAGGTGTTGTTGAGACTGTCTGGATGTTATATATGACTGAACCTAGTTAAAACCTCTATATAAACTTAAAATTAAAAAAAAATTTTATTGAAGTATAGTTGATGTACAATATTATATAAGTTACAATAGAGTGATTCACAATTTTTAAAGGTTATACTCCATTTATAGTTATTTTAAAATGTTGGCTATATTCCCTGTGCTGTACTTTTACTTTATACATAATAGTTTGTACTTCTTAATCCTCTACCCCTATACTGCCCCTTCCTACTTCCCAGAGCCTCTATATAAACTTTCAGGGTTCTGGTGGGTGGGTGCAGAGATCTACTTGTCTTGCAGCCTCCCAAGACAAGCCTCGTATGTAAGTTCCCTTGCTTATTAAACCTGCCACCTACCAATGTGGAGTGGTCTGCCTCTTTCTTTCTTTGGTCTCTCCCTGCCCTTCATGTGGGGGGCTGGTTTCAGATTTCACCCCGGGAAGCTCCCAAGGTCGCAAACTAACAAGCATCAGCTCAAAGTCCAGAGTCTTATCCTCTAAATATATCCAGGGGTATATAGGCTTCTTGGGTGAATTCCTCATATACAGCTACTTGAGTACCTCTCAACCTGAAGTCCTGTGAACTAAAGAAAAAAGCTATATGCTTCCTTCCTACAACAACCAATGTAAAATGGTGGGATAGATGGGATAACTACTACAGACACTCCTGTTCCAACAGACAGAAAACAGGAGGTGCACAGAAGTTCCTGGTCCATTGCAATTCTCAAATTTACTCAGGTACAGGTTTGCAGTTCCACCTTCAAGGCCTCAGAATAATTCTCCATGGCTCTAGGTTCTACCCTGTAGGCTCTTTGTTACACCCTCTAAGTCATCCTTTTTTCATGAAAGGTAGCCCGTGTTTGCACCTAAATAGTTTTCTCAGCCTGCTCCCTGCTCATAGAACATGAGGGTCCAAAGGCCTCTTTTCTTTCTGTACTCTGTCTCTTTAAGGCCAAGCTGGCAGTGTTTCTGACAGTACAATTCTCTTTTAAAATTGTGAATTTCCTGTGAATCTTACTGGGGTTCAGTCCATGAGATAAAAGCCATATCCATAAATATCTTTGAGATAAATCTTTCTCTACCTTGAGCTCCTGCCGAAGGAAAAAAGCCTTCAGCTTTTTAGAAGCCCTATTGTTTAAATGAGAAGATCTGAGAAGCATAACCTTAAAATTTTTAGAGTCTTTAGTTTGATTGAAAGATACCCTGAGGTAGCTCCATTAAATCACCCCTGGAACAGAAACCATTGGAACAATACAATAGAAGAAGCCTATGTACCTGCAACTATGGTACACATTAGCCCTGGAGTGACTATCTCTGAACCTCTTGAATGTGAGAGAGAAACAAAATTCTGTCTCGCTTAGTCAACTATTATTTAGGAATTTTCTGTTACCGGCAAAAGAATCTAATCCTAACTAATATATACTTGGTGCTATTTGGGGGGGGGGGGCGGTCTATGACTAATACAGTACCTAACTAGCTCATGAATAGATTCAGTGCTAAAAAAACTACAAGTGTTCAAGATTTTTAAAGCATTCATAGTCTGTTGATCAGCATACAGACTGCAGCCATTAGAGTCCTTACACATTTGAAATTGATGCTTTATGAATTGGTGGAAAATGGGATGAGTCATTAATAGAGGTGACTGTAAACAAGGTGGGGGGCGTGGGGAAGTAGGGAATGGAGAGTGGGGTGTTTACAGAAATAAAAGACATGGTCTCAGCACTCAGATTACATATAGACTATTTAGGGAGATAAACTGTATACATTTTGAACGTACTAAAGAATGTCTACAGAGCAGGGTTTAAGGTACAAATGATCATAGCAGTATCCCTGAAGGAATTAACTATGGTAACATATTGAGTACTATACATACAGTTTTGAATTATCACAATCCAGGGAAAATTGAGGCTTAGATAGCATGGGTAATTTGCCCCACCAGGTGCAATGAATAAACAGGATTTGAATTTGGATTCATCTGTCTCTAAAGCACATGCTGTTCACCACATGTAAATAATGGAGAGCTCAGGTTGGATCGATCAATGTGAACAATTTTACCTGTATGTTTGTAAAGAAAAGATACTTTAAATCGTGGGCTATTTTCAAAACACTCTGCTTGACCGAGCATTTACAACTTTAGTTTAACAAGCCTTAAAGACGATTAATTTCATCGAATTGGATTCATACGACGTTTTAGGGACTCCTGCGGAAAGCCATGAACAATTGCTTTGTGTATTTTCTTTCACCAATATCATTTCATCTGCATGATGCATGAAAAGAAAAGTTGATTTTCAGCAAAAAAACAAAGTATCTGTTCCAAAAGTAGAGTTAGTCCTCTGAAGGGCAGCCTAGAACAAATCTCAGTAAGGTTGTGGGACAAACGGCTTGGAGCCACTGTCCATTACTAAGTAATAGTAGCGAAGCAGGATGGAATGTTTTAGGAGATAGGGAGGGCGGGAGGTGTTCAAACGATGGATAGAAGATAACATTGAAATGGGATCAGATGGGGAAGGACAGCGGACCAGAGAATGAACACAGCTACCAGAAGAGCAGAGAGCGCGTAGGATGCAGGGAGAAATCGAGGTCCAGGGTGCAAGAAGGAAAGCTCGGAGATGAGCCCCGCCACTCGTGTCCAGGCCGTCGACCCCCGGCCGGGTGAGGTCACAGGCCCTTATGAGGTGGGGCAGACAGGTGCGGCCGCAGCGCTGTCTAGTCCGGGCGGAGGCGGCGGCGACCTCAGCCGCTGCCCGGAACCCCGAAGCCCCTGCAAGGCGGCCGTGGCGGCGGCATCCGAGGAAGGCTGGGCCCCGCGATCGCCCAGCGCCGGCTGCTCAGTGGGCGGAGCATCAGGGCGGTCAGGTGACCCGGGGGCGGGGCCTCGTTGCGCCGGAGCCTGGGAAGGAGGTGGAGTGAGAGCGTCGCGCCGAGCGAGGGGTCGAGGGGCTGAAGCACCTGCGTGAGGATCCGCTCCTGAGGGAGCGAGGGACAGATTGGGGAGCCGTAGGGGGCCGACGGTGGTACCTTCAGGGGACAGAGGTGGGTAGGGGAGACCTGCTAAGGCGATGGGGAGGAACAGCCTCCGAGGCTGAGGGAGAGAGGACGGCCACGCGGTGTGAGATACAAAGTAGAACAGTTCCGGAGATGAGTGAAGGTTCCAGAAAGGACAGTGAGGTAACGAGGCGGACAGTCAAGGGGCAGAGTGAGGGATGACTGGGCCGGAGCCGGCGGTCCCTCAGAAATGGTGGTGGTTCTCGGAGGGTGGCGGTCACTGTGGCGGGGAGACTTCCCTGCTCCTTCGCATACAGTTAGACCTCCGTTAGAGCACTTGTTGCCACCTTCGCGGGTGGTTTTCTTGTCTACTTGTCTACTTGCTTTTGTTCCCAAAGAAGTCGTAAGCTTCACAAGAGCAGGGCCCCTTGGAATCCTTCACAGCGCGGGGTTTTGCATGAAGTGGATGTTCACTTAATATTTGTTAAACAAAGGTGGCGATTGTGGGTAATCAGTAGATGCAGTGACGTGGTTATACAGCTGCATTTAATGGACGTGTGCCGTCAACAAAAGTGGAGAAGAGTGAGTGAGTGAGGCAGCTCGTGAGGGAAGCGGTGTGAAAGGAAAGAGTGGAAGGTACTTTGTGAGGGGATGTCACTCTGAGAAGCAGTCAGTTATTCTGTGGAGGTGATGATAATTCACCAAGGGAGAAGGTACAACTGTGGAAGCACAATGTAAACCTTAAGGCCCTAAACAAAATTAAGTCTTATTTTGGGCTTTTGGAGTCAGAAGCTCTTTGTTTTCTGCCTCAGCTCTGCCTCTCGGTTTACTAGGAAGCAATGGAGTTTTACTGAACTATCCCTGAATTCAGGAGTCAGAGACCTGAATTTTGCTGCTATGTATTTTCTTGTGTACTTTGTGTGCGTAAATCACAATCTCTTTGTGCATCAATTTCCTCATGTGTAATTAATAATTAAGGGGTTAGACTGGAAAGATTTCTAAGATCATTCTATTTCTGTTATGGATTCTGTGATGTCATGTAACATCAAACAAGGAGTCCCCGCCCCCCCACCCCCCAGCCCTTGACATATATCTTTTTTTTTTAAGATTTATTATTATTTATTTATTTTTGGTTGCGTCGGGTCTTAGTTGCGGCACTCGGGATCTTCGTTGGGGCATGCGGGCTCTTCGTCGTGATGCATGAGCTTCTCTCTAGTTGCCGCACGCGGGCTTCTCTCTAGTTGTGGCCTGTGGGTTTTCTCTCTCTAGTTGTGGCGCGTGGGCTCCAGGTCGCGTGGGCTCTGTAGTTTGCGGCATGCAGGCTCTCTAATTGAGGTACGTGAGCTCAGTAGTTGTGACACGCGGGCTTAGTTTACCCGTGGCATGTGGGATCTTAGTTCCCTGACCAGGAATCGAACCCCCGTCCCCTGCATTGTAAGGCAGATTCTTTGCCACTGAACCACCAGGGAAGTCCCTAACATATATCTTTTAAGTTACAAAATTTTGAAAATTCTATACTTTGCCAAGGACTGGAAAACCATTTAGTAACAAATACAACAGCTTGATCTACATAGGGAATGAATCAATCATGATATTAAAAAAATACCTTTGATGTATCAGAGGGTTTTGAATTTTCTCACTTCTTTTTGGTAGTTTTTGATGAGTCAGATGATGACTACCAAGAAGTAAAGGAAAATGAGAAGGGATGGTGTGTGTGTGGGAGTGTGGTGGGCAGAATACAGGATATGGCTGCTGGTGGCTGTTTTGTCTCTTACTCTTCTAGTACCACTGGGACCTTTGCTGGAATAGATGCCCTTCGTGCTTCTCATAGCTGTTTCTAGACTTTTCTTCCTCCCATTCTCAAAACTTTCAGTTTTGCACCTCACATCAGATTATACCATACACTACTACTCCTTGTTGCAGTCAAATTTCAGCTCCAGGCCTTCTACCACTCTAGCAATACTTCTGTCATAATTCTTGTGATTTTAGTATTCACATAGATGATCCTTTGAATATCTGGTCTCTCAGTTCTTGCCCTCCTCTCCTACAATAATTTCACCTTTCCTCAGTCACTTGCTCCCTTCATAGCTTCTGTCTTATATTACCAATAACTGCAACTCTGTTATCTCAATACGCTGCACTCTCCAGCCATCACATTCCTACTTTTATTTAAAAAAAATTTTTTTTAAATGTCACCCATTCTCTCTTGTCCTTACTTCCCACCCACCTACTCAGTTTGTTTCATGGTCAGTAATTAAAACCACTCCCTTTCATTTCCCCCCAGTTCCCTTACCACCTTTTCAGTTCATTTTACTTTCTTGGCTAAATCATAACCCTAGATTTAATCTAGATCTCTGCCTACTGAGTTTCAGCATTTTTGCAATGAACATGGTTGGAGGAAAACACACAACCATGATTACTCTTCACTTTAAATTCATGATCACTTACCTAAAGGGACCCTTCAAGCTGTCCAGCAATCATATCAGATTCCCCTGGGCTATTAATTCTTTTTTTTTTTTAATTTATATTACCATTTATTAGTTTTACCCGTTCCTTAAATTTTTTTATTTTATTATTTTATTTATTGAAGTATAGTTGATTATATGACAGTATTATATTAGTTTCAGGTGTACAACATAACAATTCAATATTTTTATAGGTTATACTCCATTTAAAGTTACTACAAAATAATGGCTATATTTCCCTGTACTGTACAATATATCCTTGTTGCTTATTTATTTTATACATAGTTGTTTGTGTCTCTTAATCCCATAACACTATTTTACCCCTCCCCACTTCCCTCTCCCTACTGGTAACCAGGAGTTTGTTCTCTGTTTCTGTTTTGTTACATACATTCATTTGTTTTCTTTTTAGATCCACATATAGGTGATAATATAAAGTATTTGTGTTTCTCTGTCTGACCTATTTCACTAAGCCTAATACCCTCTAGGTTCATCCATGTTGTTGCAAATGTCAGAATATCATTCTTTTTTATGGCTCAGTAATATTCCATATCACACACACACACACACACACACACACACACACACACATATCATATCACATCATCTTTATCCATTTGTCTTTTTTTTAATAGATTTATTTATTTATTTATTTTTGGCTGCATTGGGTCTTTGTGCTGCGCACGGGCTTCTCTTTGTGGTGGCTTCTCTTGTTGCGGAGCATGGGCTCTAGGCACATGGGCTTCAGTAGTTGTGGCTCACTGGCTTCAGTAGTTGTGGCTCACGGGCTCTAAAGCACAGGCTCAGTAGTTGTGGCATATGGGCTTAGTTGCTCTGCAGCATATGGGCTCTTCCCAGACCAGGGATCGAACCCATGTCCCCTGCATTGGCAGGCGGATTCTTAACCACTGCGCCACCAGGGAAGCCCTATCCATTCATCTTTTGATGGACACTTAGGTTGCTTCCATGTCTTGGCTATTGTAAGTAGTGCTGCTATGAACATTGGGGTGCATGTATCTTTTTGAATTAGTGTTTTCATTTTCTTAGGATACATACCCAGGAGTGGAATTGCTGGATCATGTTCTATTTTTAGTTTTTTTTAGGAACCTCCATATTGTTTTCCATAGCGGGTGCACCGATTTACAATCCTACCAACAGTGTACTTGGGTTCCCTTTTCTCTACATCCTCGCCAACATTTGTTATTTGTAGACTTTTTGATGATAGCCATTCCAACAGGTGTGAGTTGATTGGACTATTACTTCTTCCACTCTCCTAGGTGACTATTTTATTACAATGCTTCTCTCCTCAAACCTCCAGCTCCTCCTCTCAAATCCTCATTCTCTGTTGATTACTTTGCTTCCTGTTTCACTAAGAAGACTAAAGCAATCAGAGATGATTTCCACTAGCTCCCACGATCACACCTACTCACCTACTCTACATGTAATTATGCCCAGTTACTCCGCCATGTCTCTTACTACTGTGAATATGTGCTTAGCTAAGGCCGGACCCTCCCCTTCTGCCCTAAATCCCATTTCCTTTCTCCTACTTGAGAATATTGTTCCAGTAGCTCTCCCCTCCTATATGATCAATTTTTGCTCTTCCACTACATTATATCTATCAGCATATGAACATTTCTTTATCTTTCCCCATCTTAAAACCTCATAACTGCTCTGACCCCTCAGCTACTACCTCATTTCTCTTTCCCTTTATAGAATAACTCCTTGAGTCATCTCTTCTGGCTGTCTCCAATTTCTGTCCCCCATTCTCTCTTAAACTCACTCCAAGGACATTATTTCTGTATCATAACACCCAAGTGGCTCCTGTTAGGGTAGTTGGTGTCCTCCATGTTGCAATATATATGTGTTGAATTCATGGATGGAGGGATGAATGGATTGGAGAAAAGGGATACGACTCTTTTTACTTTCCTTGGTTTGCCCTTGCAAGTTCGCATATATGTCGTAGGATTAAAAGAGTTAAGAAACAATTCTGTTGTCAGAGTTATGGGAAAGAGACTTCCTGTGCTATTTTTTCTCTTAGCTTGCAGAGACTTATGTGGTATCTGATTTATCCAGCAGATTGAGCCCTACCAACTTTTTGATAATCTGATCAATAATTATGAAACAGGTCTCCCTTTCAAAGTTTATTTAAATCGTGCTTACTCTGCTTAATTAAGTACTTTGATGACCTAAGAACTCTTGGTGAGTAAGCTCAGTAGGGACAGAATTCCTTCCTCCCTTCCTCCCTCTTCCCTCCCCCTCCCTCCCTCCTTCTCTGCCTCTCTCCTTCCCTCTCTTCTTTCTTTCCTTCTTTTACAGTATGTCTATAGCACTGTGCTTTGTTCTGTGAGAAATAATTCAAAGAATGATGAGATACCAGCCCATTCCTTAGAAATTGGTGTAAGAGCTATACATGTGATAATTAAATAAAAATACAAGGCAAATGATTAATGCCAGTTGAATAATGAAGACAATAAGAAAAATGAAGACAGTAAGTGCTATGCCAAGAAGTTTAGAGGTGAAGATTGAACTGGTTAGAGAAGCTTTCGAAGAGGTTATATAGAGTGGGTTGCTGGGGAAACCTGTACAGCCTTCTAATGTCTTCTGAGATAGGTATTTTTAATGTGGTTTCATTTTATTTTTAACATGTTTTGAATTCCAGGAATGTTGGGCATACCACATTCAACAGTAATTACAATAACATTTACAGAAATAAATTATTTTAAAGTACTGTCTCTCTATTAGACAGAATATTAATACTTGCAGTTAAACTTCACAATATGAAAAAGATACTAATAATTGCAACTAACAATGTAATGTCGCTAGCAATGTAATAAACCACTCATCAAATGTGACTCAGATATAAGTAAAAGATATTGTGAAAAATTTGGGAAATTCTAAATTTCTAAAGTTGGTTATCACGTTTACATAGTGTAGAACTGGCTAAAACATTTTTTGTTTGCAATAGTATTGTTTTGAGAGGCAATGTTGTGTGGTGCTGAAGACCACAGGCTCTTGAGTTAGGATGCCTGAATTCAAAATCTGACTCCACTGTTCGTTGGCTGTGGAATCTTGGGCAATTTGATCTAACTTTTTATTTTCCTCATCTGTAAAATAGAATGATAATTCCTTGAAAGGTAGTTTTCAGGAATAAATGAAATAATGCAGGTCAAAGTGTTTATCATAATGTCTCACAATAAGTATTTAATAGCATTAGCAATTACTGGCTATGTTAGTAGTTCTGCTTAACTGGGCTTATTTGAATAAGTACCTATAACAACTTTCTGCTTTTCATGACATTTGAATTTGGGTTTCTATTCTCCTCCTTATACCACAAAGGTAAAGTTAAAGGACTGGATGATCTCCTGTGATTTATGATCTATTAACTGCCTTTTCTAGCTTTTGTATATATATGTGAGTTGGGAAATGTCTGTTAGGTATTGTGCTATAAGTGAGTGTTACATTGAAAGAATAACTTAAGGTAGTTAAATATAATTACTTATGTCTCCTAAACAGGGATATGATTTTTTATTTTTCTCTTTTTGGCAGGAAATCATTTTGTGCTACTGTTCATTCACACTTGTTCATCAAGTTCTTTGAGTCCTCAAGGGCAGAATTTACCTCTAAACAGAAAGATGGAAACTAAAGTACATTTATTTTGCCAGGTATTTTTCAAAACAGTTTCTAAAGTTTCCTTCCTTTTCTTTCTTAAAAATTAGTTTACATTACCTCACACCCATAATCAGTAAGCAGATTCATAGCAACATAGTCATATGATCTTGCTTAATAACTGAGGTGACCTTTGAACTCTTTTAGTGGATATATGTTGAACTCTCATCCCAGCAACCCATGTAGTATCGAGAGATCTGTGATGTGTGATGAGAGTATTTTTGGGGAAAGGGACAGGGACAATTTTTCAGGAGACCAAAGGATTTAAACCTACATGAGAGGTTGTAGACAATGTAATTAATATGGCAGTCTAATCAAAAGGTAATTTAAAAGATACCAAGTTTCTCTAGCCCTCTTATCTGTGATTCAGGGGATATTCTTATGTATTGGCCAGTATTGTGTCAATAAAAACAAATCTGGACTTAGTATGGAGAGACTTTTTTCAAAAGGATTATTGTAAGGGAGGAAAGAAACTATAGAAATAGGAGGAGGGGGGGACTATTGCAATAGGGAGAACACTGTGACCATAAGATCTGCAAGCATATCCAAGGTTTAGGGAAAAAGGGTTTTCTTTTCTTTCCTTTTTGTTTTTTTTAAAATTTTACTTTATTATTATTTTTAAATTTTTATTTTATATTGGAGTATAGTTGATTAACAATGTTGTGTTAGTTTCAGGTGTACAGCAAAGTGATTAAAAGGGTTTTCTTTTATAGAGAGGAGTAAACAAGGCTAGGAAGAGCTGGGTATGGGGAAATGGGATGTTAGAGTGGCATGATCGGATAAATAGATCAGAGAATATTTTACTGAGAGGCCAGCCTATTTTCTGGAGGGGTTGCATGCTAACTGGCTCAGGCTGAGGGTGGGCCAAAGTTCAGGGGCTTGGAGAAGGAGAGAAGCTTAACCAAAGCCTAGTTAATAAGCATTTTGTCCTGATTAATTGGTGAGGATAAAACAGTTCAGCTAACCATTTATGAGGCAAAGAAAGGAAAATTTGAAGGTGTTTGGCCTTGTCATAGGTAAACAAGAGGGGTATGTGGTAAGTCTTATCTAAATCATTTGAGGAAGGGTGGTTCTTTGCAGTCAGCCATTATCCAGAACACAAAAGAATGAGGGAATTCTTCTTTCACTGTTTTTCAGGAGCACAAGACTCAGGTAGAATTTAACATTGTCAGTTGAGAGTCTTAATCTTTTTTTTTTTTTTTTCATATCTGAATATGGACTTTCTAAATTATTTTATTTTATTTTATTTTTTAACATCTTTATTGGAGCATAATTGCTTTACAATGGTGTGTTAGTTTCTGCTTTATAACAAAGTGAATCAGTTATACATATACATATATCCCCATATCTCTTCCCTCTTGCATCTCCCTCCCTCCCACCCTCCCTATCCCACCCCTCTAGGTAGACACAAAGCACCGAGCTGATCTCCCTGTGCTATGTGGCTGCTTCCCACTAGCTATCTATTTTACATTTGGTAGTATATATAAGTCCATACCACTCTCTCACTTTGTCCCAACTTACCCTTCCCCCTCCCCGTGTCCTCAAGTCCATTCTCTACATCTGCGTCTTTATTCCTGTCCTGCCCCTAGGTTCTTCAGAACCATTTTTTTTTTTTTTTTTAGATTCCATGTATATGTGTTAGCATACTGTATTTATTTTTCTCTTTCTGACTTACTTCACTCTGTATGACAGACTCTAGGTCCATCCACCTCACTACAAATAACTCAATTTCGTTTCTTTTTATGGCTGAGCAATATTCCATGAGAGTCTTAATCTTTAAATTTATTCTTTTAGCGGATCTGGTGCCACCATATGAGACATGTACCTATACTGTAATTCCAAAAAACAATTTCAGGGGCTTCTTGCCAAGTACTGAGACATGTAATATATATGTATATATTAACCTGTTCCATCTTTTTATATGTAATACTTTATTGATTGTACCCTTATAAACTGATTTTGAAGATGAATTCTTAAATATTAAAAAAGTTAACAATATTAATATATCATACCAATTTATTCCCTTAAACTATATAGTTTGTATTTTACAGATGGTTCACCTTTATCCGTAGAGTTTTAGAAATTCTTTTCTTCCTTTTCTGTGTTGTTAAAGTTTCTATTCACTATTTGTTTCTGTTTATCAGGCCTTTGATAACAGGTTTTTGTGCCCCTCTGTCTTTTTAGATCCCCTTCTTCTTCTTTTAATGGTTTCGATTTTGGGTCATTTTTCTTAACCTCTCTGCTAATTCTTTCATCATTTGTAATAAACATCTCATCAGGACAGCAAATCAGATTGCCTTTTAGAAACAAGTTTTTAAAGGTGTGTCTCTGTTGTAAGATAAATGTGTGCAAATTCTAAAAGTCACTGAAATAGTTCTCTTAATTTCTATCTAATGCAGAAATAGAGGTCTCTCTAAACTCCCATGGTAATCTGCATTATAAATTGCCTGTGTAATCTGTTCAGGGATTAAAAACTAATGTACCTTTGATCAACTAGACGCAGTCCAAACTGCAAACTGCCGTATTTCAAGAAAGAGAATATTTCCAACTTCATTCCTCTTTTTCTAAACATGTTAATTGCTCTTGGGCTCTAGTTGTTTGTTTGTTTGTTTTTTGGGGGGGTTTCTATTTAGAAGGAATATAGCTTTTTTTTTTTAATAGACTTTATTTTTTAAGAGCAGTTTTAGATTCACAGCAAAATTGAGTGGATGTGTTTTAGATTCACAGCAAAATTGAGTGGATAGTACAGGTTACTATATACCCTGTGCCCCACAGCCTCCTCCACTATCAATACCCTTCATCACTGTGGTCCATTTGTTATAACTGATGAACCTGTATTGACACATCATTATCACCCAAAGTCCATAGTTTGTATTAGAGTTGACTCTTGATGTTGTACATTCTATGGGTTTGGACAAATGTGTGATGACATGTAGCCACTATTAAAATGTTATATAGAATAGTTTCACTGCCCTGAAATCCTCTGTGCTCTTCTCAGCCCCCACCTACCACTAGTAACCACTGATCTTTTTATTATTTCAATAGTTTTGCCTTTTCCAGAATGTCATATAGTTGGAATCATACAGTATGTAGCTTTTACAGAATGGCTGCTTTCACTTAGCAGTATACATTTAAGTTTCCTCCATGTCTTTTCATGGCTTGATAGCTCATTTCTTTTTAGCACTGAATAGTCTTCCACGGTCTGAATGTATCACAGTTTATCCCCTGTTCTACTGAAGAACATCTTGGTTTTTTACAAGTTTTGGCAATCATGAATAAAGCTATAAACGTCCGTGTTCAGGTTTTTGTGTGGATATACTTTTTCAACTCCTTTGGGTAAACATGGAGAAGTGCAATTGCTGGATTGTATGCTAAGAGTATGTTTAGTTTTGTAAGAGGCTGTGAAATTGTCTTACAAAACAGCTATACCATTTTGCATTCCCACCAGCAATGAATGAGAGTTCCTCTTGCTTCACATTCTTGCCAGCATTTGGTGTTGTCTGTGTTTTGGATTTGGCTATTCTAAGAGACGTGTGGTGGTATCTTGATATTTTAATTTGTAATTCCCTAATGACATGATGTTGAACATCTTTTCATGTGCTTGTTTGCCATTCGTATATCTTCTTTGGTGAGGTGTCTGTTAAGATCTTTTGCCCATTTTTTAATTGGGTTGTTCTTTTTCTTATTGTTGAGTTTTAAGAGTTCCTTGTATAGTTTTGAATATACAAAATAAAGATACATTGCATACAGTCCCTTATCAGATATGTCTTTTGCAAATATTTTCTCCCAGTCTATGAGTTGTCCTCTCATCTGCTTGACAGTGTCTTTCACAAAGCAGAAATTTTTAATTAATGAAGTTAAGTTTAATGATGCCTTGAGAACTAGATTTAATAAGTGTTAGATATATTCATGAATGCTGTGCATTTGTAGCTGCATAATGCACTAAGGAAAGTTGGAGTCATTTAGAATATATACCTAATCCAGACTAATGCATTAACTAACTCTTTTCAACAAAATTCTTTTCGATAGCACCATTTTAGAGAGAATATTGATCTAAAATGAATGATTTGACCCAGTATGTCATATTTAATTTATGTGTGCAAAGAGAACATGGCTGACTGTGGCTTTTGATTGCTCCCCAGGGAGAAGAAAATACTGATTTATCAGATGATGACTATAATTCTTTTGCAACTGATTTGCCATCAAGAAATATTGACAGCAAGAAATACATCAAGTTTTCTAAAACAACAGAGAAGAGAATTTCACCTGAAGTTACGGGTTTGAGCCCAGAACACACTAAAAAGTAAGTTAAACTGTGAGGTTACTTAATTGAATTATGCTTTTGCCAGTTTAAGAGAACCAAAAATGTAACTCATGTGTTCTCATAATGTACTAAGTATGGTGGATCATGCATATTGGTGGCCATTCTTTTAGGGGCATGGTTTTAATTCCTAGATAACCATTCTCATATTTTTCTCACTTCTCTCACAGCCATGTGGAAGCCTGTAAGTTATCATAGGTTTCCAGTTATAAGAAAGTCATTATCCATATGTCTGTCCTTTTTTTTTTTTTGATGAATAATATTGTAATTTATTAAAATGTACAATGTGGTGATTTGATGTATGTATTCATTGAGAAATGATTACCACCATCAAGTTAAGTAACATATTCATCACCCCACATATTTACATCATCATCATCATCATTATTATTCATTTGGTGAGAACACAAGTTCTACTCTCAGCAAATTTCAGTTATACAGTACAGGATTATTAACTATAGTCACCTTGTGGCTTGGCTTTTTTAAAAAAATCATGTGTAAGTGATATCCTATAGTATTTGTCTTTCTCTGTTTGACTTATTTCACTTTGCATAATGCCATCAAGGTCCATCCATGTTGTTCCCTTCTTTCTCATGGCTAAATATATTGTATTCCATTGTATATATTTACCACATCTTCTTTAACTATTCATCTGTTGACAGACACTTATATAGTTTCCATATCTTGGCTATTTTGAATAATGCTGCAATGAACATGGGAGTGCAGATACCTCTTTGAGATCCTGTTTTCATTTCCTTGGATATATACCCAGAAGTGGATTCCTGGATCATATGGTAGTTCTGTTTTTAATTGTTTTGAGGAACCTCTCCATACTGTTTTCCATGGTGACTGTACCAACTTATATTCCCACCAACAGTGTATAAGCGTTCTCGTTTCTCCACATTCTTGCCAACACTTGTTATCTCCTGTCTTCTTTTTTTTTTTTTTAACATCTTTATTGGAGTATAATTGCTTTACGATGGTGTGTTAGTTTCTGCTTTATAACAAAGTGAATCAGTTATACATATACATATATACCCATATCTCTTCCCTGTTGCATCTCCCTCCCTCCCACCCTCCCTATCCCATCCCTCTAGGTGGTCACAAAGCACCGAGCTGATCTCCCTGTGCTATGTGGCTGTTTCCCACTAGCTATCTATTTTACATTTGGTAGTGTATATATGTCCATGCCACTCTCTCACTTTGTCCCAGCTTACCCTTCCCCCTCCCCGTGTCCTCAAGTCCATTCTCTAGTAGGTCTGCGTCTTTATTTCCATCTTGCCCCTAGGTTCTTCATGACCATTTTTTTTTTTTTTTTAGATTCCATATATATGTGTTAATATATGGTATTTGTTTTTCTCTTTCTGACTTACTTCGCTCTGTATGACAAACTCTAGGTCCATCCACCTCACTACAAATAACTCAGTTTCGTTTCTTTTTATGGCTGAGTAATATTCCATTGTATATATGTGCCACATCTTCTTTATCCATTCATCTGTTGATGGACACTTAGATTGCTTCCATGTCCTGGCTATTGTAAATAGAGCTGCAATGAACATTGTGGTACATGTTTCTTTTTGAATTATGTTTTTCTCAGGGTATATGCCCAGTAGTGGGATTGCTGGGTCATATGGTAGTTCTATTTTTAGTTTTTTAAGGAACCTCCACACTGTTCTCCATAGTGGCTGTATCAATTTACATTCCCACCAACAGTGCAAGAGGGTTCCCTTTTCTCCACACCCTCTCCAGAATTTACTGTTTGTAGATTTTTTGATGATGGCCATTCTGACCGGTGTGAGATGATATCTCATTGTAGTTTTGATTTGCATTTTCTAATGATTAATGATGTTGAGCATTCTTTCATGTGTTTGTTGGCAATCTGTATATCTTCTTTGGAGAAATGTCTATTTGGGTCTTCTGCCCATTTTTGGATTGGGTTGTTTGTTTTTTTGTTACGGAGCTGCATGAGCTGCTTGTAAATTTTGGAGATTAATCCTTTGTCAGTTGCTTCGTTTGCAAATATTTTCTCCCATTCTGAGGGTTGTCTTTTCGTCTTGTTTATGGTTTCCTTTGCTGTGCAAAAGCTTTGAAGTTTCCTTAGGTCCCATTTGTTTATTTTTGTTTTTATTTCCATTTCTCTAGGAGGTGGGTCAAAAAGGAGCTTGCTGTGATTTATGTCATAGAGTGCTCTGCCTATGTTTTCACCTGAGAGTTTGATAGTGTCTGGCCTTACATTTAGGTCTTTCATCCATTTTGAGTTTATTTTTGTGTATGGTGTTAGGGAGTGTTCTAATTTCATTCTTTCACATGTAGCTGTCCAGTTTTCCCAGCACCACTTATTGAAGAGGCTGTCTTTTCTCCACTGTATATTCTTGCCCCCTTTATCAAAGATAAGGTGACCATATGTGCGTGGGTTTATCTCTGGGCTTTCTCTCCTGTTCCATTGATCTATATTTCTGTTTTTGTGCCAGTACCATACTGTCTTGATGACTGTAGCTTTGTACTGTAGTGTGAAGTCAGGGAGCCTGATTCCTCAAGCTCTGTTTTTCTTTCTCAAGATTGCCTTGGCTCTTCAGGGTCTTTTGTGTTTCCATACAAATTGTGAAATTTTTTGTTCTAGTTCTGTGAAAAATGCCAGTGGTAGTTTCATAGGGATTGCATTGAATCTGTAGATTGCTTTGGGTAGTATAGTCATTTTCACAATATTGATTCTTCCAATCCAAGAACATGGTATATCTCTCCATCTGTTTGTATCATCTTCAATTTCTTTCATCAGTGTCTTATAATTTTCTGCATACAGGTCTTTTGTCTCCTTAGGTAGGTTTATTCCTAGATATTTTATTTTATTTTTTGCAATGGTAAATGGGAATGTTTTCTTAATTTCCCTTTCAGGTTTTTCATCATTAGTGTATAGGAATGCAAGAGATTTCTGTACATTAATTTTGTATCCTGCTACTTTACCAAATTCATTGATTAGCTCTAGTAGTTTTCTGGTAACATCTTTAGGATTCTCTATGTATAGTATCATGTCATCTGCAAACAGTGACAGCTTTACTTCTTCTTTTCTGATTTGGATTCCCTTTATTTCTTTTTCTTCTCTGATTGCTGTGGCTAAAACTTCCAAAACTGTTGAATAATAGTGGTGAGAGTGGGCAACCTTGTCTTGTTCCTGATCTTAGTGGAAATGGTTTCAGTTTTTCACCATTGAGGACGATGTTGGCTGTGGGTTTGTCATATATGGCCTTTATTATGTTGAAGTAAGTTCCCTCTATGCCTACTTTCTGGAAAGTTTTTATCATAAATGTGTGTTGAATTTTGTCAAAAGCTTTCTCTGCATCTGTTGAGATGATCATATGTTTTTTCTCCTTCAATTTGTTAATATGGTGTATCGCATTGATTGATTTGTGTATATTGAAGAATCCTTGCATTCCTGGGATAAACCCCACTTGATCATGGTATGTGATCCTTTTAATGTGCTGTTGGATTCTGTTTGCTAGTATTTTCTTGAGGATTTTTGCATCTATGTTCATCAGTGATATTGGCCTGTATTTTTCTTTTTTTGTGACATCTTTGTCTGGTTTTGGTATCAGGGTGATGGTGGCCTCATAGAATGAGTTTGGGAGTGTTCCTCCCTGTGTTATATTTTGGAAGAGTTTGAGAAGGATGGGTGTTAGCTCTTCTCTAAATGTTTGATAGAATTCGCCTTTGAAGCCATCTGGTCCTAGGCTTTTGTTTGTTAGAAGATTTTTTTTTTTAATTATTTATTTATTTATTTATTTATGGCTGTGTTGGGTCTTTGTTTCTGTGCGAGGGCTTCCTCTAGTTGCAGCAAGTGGGGGCCACTCCTCATCGCGGTGTGCGGGCCTCTATCACGGCCTCTCTTGTTGTGGAGCACAGGCTCCAGATGCGCAGGCTCAGTAACCGTGGCTCACGGGCCTAATTGCTCCGCGGCATGTGGGATCTTCCCAGACCAGGGCTCGAACCCGTGTCCCCTGCATTGGCGGGCAGACTCTCAACCACTGCGCCACCAGGGAAGCCCCCGTTAGAAGATTTTTAATCACAGTTTCAATTTCAGTGCTTGTGATTGGTCTGTTTCTATTTTCTATTTCTTCCTGGTTCAGTCTTGGAAGGTTGTGCTTTTCTAAGAATTTTTCTATTTCTTACAGGTTGTCCATTTTATTGGCATATAGTTGCTTGTAGTAATCTCTCATGATCCTTTGTATTTCTGCAGTGGCAGTTGTTACTTCTCCTTTTTCATTGCTAAAAGTCATCTCCCTTTTTTTCTTGATGAGTCTGGCTAATGGTTTATCAATTTTGTTTATCTTCTCAGCTTTTAGTTTTATTGACCTTTGCTATCATTTCCTTCATTTCTTTCTGATCTGACCTTTATGATTTTTTTCCTTCTGCTAACTTTGGGGTTTTTTGGTTCTTCTTTCTCTAATTGCTTTAGGTGTAAGGTGAGGTTGTTTATTTGAGATGCTTCTTGTTTCTTAAGGTAGGATTGTATTGCTGTAAACTTCCCTCTTAGAACTGCTTTTGCTGCCTCCCATAGGTTTTGGGTCGTCGTGTTTTCATAGTCATTTGTTTCTAGGTATTTTTTGATTTCCTCTTTGATTTCTTCAGTGATCTCTTGGTTATTATTAAGTAGTGTATTGTTTAGCCTCCATGTGTTTGTATTTTTTTTACAGATTTTTCCTTTAACTGATATCTAGATTCATAGCTTTGTGGTCGGAAAAGATATTTGATACAATTTCAATTTTCTTAAATTTACCAAGGTTTGATTTTTGACCCAAACTATGATCTATCCTGGAGAATGTTCCGTGAGCACTTGAGAAGAAAGTGTATTCTGTTGTTTTGGATGGAATGTCCTATAAATATCAATTACGTCCATCTTGTTTAATGTGTCATTTAAAGCTTGTGTTTCCTTATTTATTTTCATTTCGGATGATCTGTCCATTGGTGAAATTGTGGTGTTAAAGTCCTCTACTATTGTTGTGTTACTGTCGATTTCCCCTTTTATGGCGGTTAGCATTTGCCTTATGTATTGAGGTGCTCCTATGTTGCGTACATAAATATTTACAATTGTTATATCTTCTTGGATTGATCCTTTGATCATTATGTAGTGTCCTTCTTTGTCTCTTGTAGTAGTCTTTGTTTTAAAGTCTATTTTGCCTGATATTAGAATTGCTACTCCAGCTTTCTTTTGATTTCCATTTGCATGGAATATCTTTCTCCATCCCCTCACTTTCAGTCTGTATGTGTCCCTAGGTCTGAGGTGGGTCTCTTGTATATATACAGCATATATACGGGTCTTATTTTTGTATCCATTCAGCCAGTCTATGTCTTTTGGTTGGAGCATTTAATCCATTTATATTTAAGGTAATTATCGATATGTATGTTCCTATTACCATATTCTTAATTGTTTTGGGTTTGTTATTGTAGGTCTTTTCCTTCTCTTGTGTTTCCTGCTTAAAGAAGTTCCTTTAGCATTTGTTGTAAAGCTGGTTTGGTGGTGTTGAATTCTCTTAGCTTTTGCTTGTCTGTAAAGGTTTTAATTTCTCCATCAAATCTCAGTGAGATCCTTGGTGGGTAGAGTAATCTTGGTTGTAGGTTTTTCCCCTTCATCACTTTAAATATGTCCTGCCACTCCCTTCTGGCTTGCAGAGTTTCTGCTGAAAGATCAGCTGTTAACCTTGTGGGGATTCCCTTGTGTGTTATTTGGTTTTTTTCCCTCGCTGCTTTTAATATTTTTTCTTTGTATTTAATTTTTGATACTTTGATTAATATGTGTCTTGGCTTGTTTCTCCTTGGATTTATCCTGTATGGGGCTCTCTGTGCTTCCTGGACTTGATTATTTCCTTTCCCATATTAGGGAAGTTTTCAACTATAATCTCTTTAAATATTTTCTCAGTCCCTTTCTTTTTCTCTTCGTCTTCTGGGACCCCTATAATTCGAATGTTGGTGTGTTTAATGTTGTCCCAGAGGTCTCTGAGGCTGTCCTCAATTCTTTTCATTCTTTTTTCTTTATTCTGCTCTGCAGTAGTTATTTCCACTATTTTATCTTCCAGGTCACTTATCCCTTCTTCTGCCTCAGTTATTCTGCTATTCATCCCTTCTAGAGAATTTTTAATTTCATTTATTGTGTTGTTCATCAGTGTTTATTTGCTCTTAAGTTCTTCTAGGTTCTTGTTAAACGTTTCTTTTATTTTCTCCATTCTATTTCCAAGATTTTGGATCATCTTTAGTATCATTATTCTGAATTCATTTTCAGGTAGACTGCCTATTTCCTCTTCATTTGTTATGTCTGGTGAGTTTTTACCTTGCTCCTTCATCTGCTGTGTGTTTCTCTGTCTTCTCATTTTGCTTAACTTACTGTGTTTGGGGTCTCCTTTTCACAGGCTGCAGGTTTGTAGTTCCTGGTGTTTTTGGTGTCTGCCCCCAGTGGCTAAGGTTGGTTCAGTGGGTTTTGTAGGTTTGCTGGTGGAGGGGACTTAGTGCCTGTGTTCTGGTGGATGAGGCTGGATCTTGTCTTTCTGGTGGGCAGATCCATGTCTGGTGGTGTGTTTTGCAGTGTCTGTGGCCTTATTATGATTTTAGGCAGCCTCTCTGCTAATGGGTGGGGTTGTGTTCCTGTCTTGCCAGTTGTTTGGCATACGGTGTCCAGCCCTGTAGCTTGCTCATCATTGAGTGGAGCTGGGTCTTGGCGTTGAGATGGAGATCTCTGGGAGGTTTTCCCTGTTTGAAAATATGTGGAGCTGGGAGGTCTCTTGTGGACCAATGTCCTGAACTTGGCTCTCCCACCTCAGAGGCACAGCCCTGATGCCTGGCTGGAGCACCAAGAGCCTGTCATCCACATGGCTCAGAATAGAAGGGAGAAAAAAAAAAGAAAGAAAGAAGAAAATAAAGTAAAATAAAAAAAATTAAAAAGTTATTAAAATAAAAATAAAAAATAATTATTAAAAAAAAATTTTTTTAAAGTAATAAAAAAAAAAGAAAGAAGAGAGCAACCAAACCAAAAAACAAATCCACCAATGACAACAAGTGCTAAAAACTATACTAAAAAAAAAAACAGAAACAAAAAAAAAACCAGACAGACAGAACCCTAGGACAAATGGTAAAAGCAAATCTATACACAAAATCACACACAGAAGCATACACATACACACTCACAAAAAGAGAAAAAGGGAAAAAAATATATATATCGTTGCTCCCAAAGTCCACCTCCTCAATTTGGGATGATTCGTTGTCTATTCAGGTATTTCACAGATGCAGGGTACATCAAGTTGATTGTGGAGATTTAATCCGCTGCTCCTGAGGCTGCTGGGAGAAATTTCCCTTTCTCTTCTTTGTTCGCACAGCTCCTGGGTTTAAGCTTTGGATATGGCCCTGCCTCTGCATGTACGTCGCCTGAGGGCGTCTGTTCTTTGCCCAGACAGGACGGGGTTAAAGGAGCAGGAGCAGCTGATTCGGGGGCTCTGGCTCACTCAGGCCAGGGGGAGGGCGGGGTATGGAATGCGGGGCAATCCTGTGGTGGCAGAGGCCGGCGTGACGTTGCAACAGCCTGAGGTGCGCCATGTGTTCTCCCGGGGAAGTTGTCCCTGGATCACGGGACCCTGGCAGTGGCGAGCTGCACAGGCTCCTGGGAGGGGAGGTGTGGACAGTGACCTGTGCTTGCACACAGGCTTCTTGGTGGCTGCAGCGGCAGTCTTAGCGTCTCATGCCTGTCTCTGGGGTCTGCGCTGATAGCCGCGGCTCGTGCCCATCTCTGGAGCTCCTTTAAGCAGTGCTCTTAATCCCCTCTCTTCGTGCACCAGGAGTCAAAGAGGCAAGAAAAAGTCTCTTGCCTCTTCAGCAGCTCCAGACTTTTTCCCGGACTCCCTCCTGGCTAGCTGTGGTGCACTAGTCCCCTTCAGGCTGTGTTCACGCAGCCAACCCCAGTTCTCTCCCTGAGGTCTGACCTCCGAAGCCCGAGCCTCAGCTCCCAGCCCCCGCCCACCCCGGCGGGTGAGCAGACAAGCCTCTCGGGCTGGTGAGTGCTGGTCAGCACCAGTCCTCTGTGCAGGAATCTCTCCGCTTTGCCCTCCGCACCCCTGTTGCTGCACTCTCCTCCATGGCTCCGAACCTTCCCCGCTCCGCCACCCGCAGTCTCCACCCGCAAAGGGCCCTCCTAGTGTGTGGAAACCTTTCCTCCTTCACAGCTCCCTCCCACTGGTGCAGGTCCCGTCCCTATTCTTTTGCCTCTGTTTTTTCTTTTTTCTTTTGCCCTACCCAGGTATGTGGGGAGTTTCTTGCCTTTTGGGAGCGTTCAGTAGGTGTTCTGTAGGAGTTGTTCCACATGTAGATGTATTTCTGATGTATTTGTGGGGAGGAAGGTGATCTCCACGTCTTACTCTTCAGCCATCTGGAAGCTCCCTCTCTCCTGTCTTCCTGATGATAGCAGTTCTAACAGGTGTGAGATGGTATCTCACAGTGATTTTGATTTGCATTTCCCTGATCATGAGTGATGTTGAGCACCTTTTCATGTACTTGTTGGCCATTGGTATGTCTCCTTTGGAGAAATGTCTATTCAGGTCCTTTACCCATTTTTAATTGGGTTATTTCTTTATTTGCTGTTGGGTTGTATGAGTTGCTTGTGTATTTTGAACATTAACTCATCAGACATAAGGTTTGCAAATATTTTGTCTTATTCCCTAGGTTAGCTTTTCATTTTGCTGATAGTTTTCTTTGCTGAGGAGAAACTTTTTGGTTTGATATAGTCCCACTTGTTTATTTTTGTTTCTTTTGCCTTTGCTTTTGGTGTCAATTAAAAAAATCATTGCTAAGACTGATGTCAAAGACATTTGTTTTCTTCTAGGAGTTCTTTGGTTTCTTTATGAAGATTGTTTCAGCTCTTTGAGGTCTTTTGTGGTTCCATACAAATTTTAGGATTGTTTGTTTTATTTTTGTGAAAAATGCCATTGGAATTTGGATGGGGATTGCATCGAATCCAGAGTTCACTTTAGGTAGTATGGACATTTTAAGAATATTAATACTTCCAAACCGTGAACACAGAATATCTTGCCATTTATTTGTGTCTTCTTCAATATCTTTCATCAATGTTTTATAGTTTTCAGTGTACATATCTTTCACCTCCTTGGCTAAATTTATTCCTGAGTATTTTATTCCTTTTGATGATATTGTAAATGGGGCTGTTTTCTTAATTTCTCCTTCTGATAGTTCATTGTTAGTGAATAAAAATGCAACTGATTTTTGTATATTGATTTTGTATTCTGCAACTACTGAATTTGTTTATTAGTTATAACAGTTTTTTTGGTGGAGTCTTTAAGGTTTTCTGTATATAAGATCATGCCATCTGGAAACAGACAATTTAACTTTCTTTTCTGATTTGAATGTCTTTTTTTTTTCTTGCCTAATTGCTCTGGCTAGGACTTCCAGTAATATGCTGAATAAAAGTAGTGAGAGTGGGCACTCTTGTCTTGTTTCTGATCTTAGAGCAAAAGCTTTCAACTTTTCATTAGTACGATGTTAGCTCTGGGCTTGTCATATATGGCCTTTATTATGTTGAGGTACATTCCTTCTATACCCACTTTGTTGAGAGTTTTTATCATGAGTAAATGCTGAATTTTGTCAAATTCCTTTTCTGCGTCCATTGAGATGATCATATAATTGTTATTCTTCACTTTATTAATTGAAATTTAATTATTTACTTATTTAATTATTTAATTCATTTAATTATTGTGTTAAGTAAAACCTAAGTTCTCCTCCTGTTTATCTCCTTTACTCTCACACTACTACCACACTCATACTTCTGACACCAGATGTGTGGGTTTTCCCCACACCAAGCAATTCTGTGACACCAGCTACAATTTAACTCAGTTCTGACACTATCTACCTGGAGATAGTGCCAGATCCTACAGGTTAAGGGTTCATACCCATGAGACTGTCCCCCCCACTTCATCTTCCAATCTCAAGTGGTCAGTCCTCAGGTTACTTCTGTCTGACTTGGCTACAAATCAGAGGTTCCTATGACCCCTACTGAGGTTCAATTCATTTCTAGAATGGCTCACAGAGCTCAGGAAAACACTTACTTACAGTTACCAGTTTATTAAAAAACATGATAGAAGATATAGATGAACAGCTAGATGAAGAGATACATTGAGAGAGGTCTGTGAGGGTCTCAGGTGCAGGAGCTTCTGTCCTTATGGAGTTGGGGTGCATCACCCTCCCAGTATATGGACATGTTCAAACAACCTAGAAGCTCTCCAGAGAGGGCAGAGGGGCTGGAAATGGAGTTAATAATTGATCATGCCTACATAAGGAAGCCTCTATAAAAAATCCCAATATTGTGGGGTTCAGAGATCTTTCAGGTTGGTGAACACATCCACATACCAGAAGGGTAATGCACCCTAACTCCATGGGGACATAATTTCCTGCACCTAGGATCCTCCGAGACCTCACCTTATATATCTCTTCATCTGGCTGTTCATCTGTATCATTTTTCACATCCTTTAATAAACTGGTAAGCATAAGTAACTATTCTGAGTTCTGGAGTCACTCTAGCAAAATAATCAAACCCAAGTAGGGGCTTGTGGGAACCTCTGATTTATAGCCAATTGGTCAGAAGCACAGGTGACAAACTGGGCTTGCAGTTGACATCTGAGGTGGGGTGGGGCAGTCTTGCGGAACTGAGCCTTTACCCTGTGGAATCTGAAAGTATCTCCAGGTAGATAGTGTCAGAATTGAGTTAAATTGTAGGATACCCAGCTGGTGTTGCAGAGAGTTGCTGGTGTCAGATGTGAGTGTGGTTGTGTGAGAGTAAAGGAGAAACAGGAGGAAGACTGGGTTTTTCCCTACATAGTTGTGTATCACATTTATTGATTTGCCTGTGTTCAGCCATCCTTGCATCCTGGGAATAAATCCCACTTGATCGTGGTATATGATCCTTTTAATGTACAGCTGAATTTGGTTTGCTAATATTTCATTGAGAGTTTTTGCATCTGTGTTCACCAGGAATATTAGCCTGATATTCTCTTCTTGTAGTGTCCTTGTCTGGCTTTGTTATGGGTAATGCTGTCCTTGTAAGAATGAGTTTGGAAGTGTCCCCTTTTCTTCAGTTTTTGGAAAGAGTTTGAGAAGGATTGGCATTAATTCTTCTTTAAATCTTTAGTAGAATGTGCCAGTGAAGCTATCTGATTCTGGACTTTGTTGAAAGGTTTTTTGATTACTGATTCAGTCTCCTTACTAATAATTGGTCTGTTCAGATTTTGTACTTCTTCATGATTCAGTCTTGGTAGGCTATATGTTTTTAGGAATTTATCCGTTTCTTCTAGGTTATCTAATTTGTTGGTATATAATTGTTCATAGTAGTTTCTTATGATCGTTAGTATTTGTCTGTTATCAGTTGTAATGTCTCCTCTTTCATTTCTAATTTTACTTATTTGAGGTATCTCTCAACACCCCCCACCCCATTTTGTTTTTGATGTCACAGTTTACATCTTTTTATATTGTATATCCATTAACAAATTGTTGTTGTTATAGTTATTAATACTTTTGTCTTTTAACCTTTATACTAGAGTTCTGTGTGATTTACCTACCACCATTACAATATTAGAGTATTCTGAATTTAACTATATATTTACCTTTACCAGTGAGGTGTATATTTTAATATGTTTTCATCTTACTAATTAGCATACTTTCATATTAGCTTGAAGAATTCCCTTTAACATTTCTTATAAGGTCAGTCTAGTGGTGATGAACTCCTTCAGCTTTTGTTTGTCTAGAAAACTCTTTATCTCTCCTTCAATTCTGAACACAACTTTGCGGGGTAGAGTATTCTTGGTTCTTGGTTTTTTTCCTTTCAGCACTTTGAATGTATCACCCCACTCCCTCCTGGCCTGCAAGGTTTCTGCTGACAAATCTGCTGAGAGTCATGTGGGGGTTCCCACTATTCCTTTGAGTTATATGACAAAAGGCAAGGCAATTATTTCTAGGCCACCACAATAAAGCTTGTTACCTAGGAAGAAATGGGAGGTAGTAGGAATGTTTCTTTAAAATAGTTAACACCTGGGGAGACACAATGCACCAAAGGAATAGAATACAAAACAAATGTTTTTAGTTATTCGTTATTTATATCAAATCATCCCTATTCCATAAAATATTTGAGGCATCTCATAATTAAAAGAACACTATTATACTTTTAAAAATGATAAAAGATTAAAAAATGATGTAATGAGGTAGAAGTCAAAATTATTCTAGAAATATGAAGATCAATTTCAGTGAGGATATATGGAGGGGGTTAGGGGATATAAAGTAGCGGTACACTGTAGGTTGTGATTCATTCATGTGTCATGAAATCAACTTAAGAGGTAGCTACTGGTTGTTTTTTTTTTTTTGAGAGAAATAAAAAGGCATTCATTGAAATTAAATCATCTGCTCACAAATAGTACATTTTTTCCCAGTCTGAAAGATTTGAAAAGAAAACAAAAACACTGGATGTGTATGCAGTCGACAGGGGCAAATGCTAATCAGTCTTAAGTAATATATATATAACAAAATTTTAGAAATAAGATGTGTAGAGTAGTAGGTATGTGATTTATTTTTTAAAGTGAATGTAATGAAGTTAATATCACTGAGGAAAGATAAAAGATTATTTCTCTTCTCTAGCCATCATTCAGTAAATGAAGGGGAAAAAAGAGTATGTAAAAACTGCATCTGAACATAAAATTTCAGGACAGCTAAACATAACTAAACTACCCCACAACTGAACTAGCTACTAGTATTTTGTTTTAAAAAAAGAAATTAGAATAGAATTGAAGACATTATAGTGCTTTTCATATAATAAGGATAAGTATTATTTTATGAAATAGTTTCAGTTCTCTCTGTCTCTCTCTCTCTGTCTCTTTGTATATGTGTACCGCATCTCAATAGAAAATGTATTTTATGCTCTGTGACATAATAAAAATAAAGTCATTGCCTTTGTGAGGGGAGGACTGTAGAGGGGACTGACTGTAGGGCAGCTTCAGGGAGGATGAGAGCAAGGTAATAGGGCTCTCAGGGTAGGAATTTGGGGGTTGGATTTAAAGGGATATAATGTCAAAAGGGCAAGGTACCTACTAAAAAAGGGGAGTGAGGTGCATGATAAAAAATTCCCTTATTTCACAATTTTGCTTAGGGTTAAGTTTATCTAGAGATGTTATAGACTCAATCTAGTCTTTTTTTTTTTTTTTTTTTTTTTTTAATGTATCACCTAAGCAGCCCTTGCATAGCAGGTTATTCTAAGAGGAAGGAACCATTTCTGCTAAAGAGCTTTTAGTTTTACATACAAGGAAGAATAAGGTGTTACTTCTAAAGTACTAAGTTACAGCCCAGTGAGTTCTGGGTAGAATCAAGTCTATGGGGTATTGCCATAGTGATCCTCAATTTGTGTGTTAGAATCACCTGGCTATCTTTAAAAAATTCCAAATATCAGCTCAGTCCCCAAAATAATTAAATCACAATTTGGGAGGATGGGACACAGGCATCAGCATTTTTTGAAGCTCTCAGGTGATTCCAGTGTGCAGACAAGTTTGGGATCTAGTTTATCTCAGAATCATTCCTAGTCTACAGGATCTCAGAGCACAAAATAATTTTAGGGTTGTCCTTGAAATTTAGGTCTACACTAGATTACTTGAAACAAAGTATGAAATCTCCAAGAGATCTTCTTTTTCAAATTTATTTCAGGCTTATTGTACTGATCTCATTGTTGTATAGTTTATGGAATGTTTGTGTTAGAAAAGTTCTTGACAGTCCAATAAGAAGAGGAGGGAAAAGAAGCATAAAAAGAGAAAACCAAGAAATAAGAAAGCAGGATAATTGTTAAAAAACAGTTCAGAGTCTAGCCTAGACTTTAGTCTTAAAGTACCATTTCTTATTAAAAGGAACCATTTCCTTGGAGAAATGGCTGATTGAAGGTCTGGGAAAGGAAGTGTACAGATGAGCCTGGAGCATCTTGTCTTCAGACTGCTACCAGAGATGCATCAAGAGCCCACTTGAAGAGGCTTCCACCCCTTCCTACGCCACATGAGAAAATTAGAGCATCAATAAGGATAATCATTGCAGGGAATAAAAATGAATTTAATATATTTAAATCAATGTGTTCAAAATGATATAAAAACTATTTTGTCACTGTTGAAGGTTACAAGTGAGCCAAGTCATTGTTATGAAAAGGGAAAGAATAAGGGAAAGAATAAGGCAATTATCCTGCTTTTCTATATGAACTATATCAAAGGGTAAGCAAATGGTACACGAGAGGAATTTTCTCTTTATGGAAATATTCTGAGTGAAGAAGGAATGATAGATTTAGAATACAACCATTTTGCAGATCCTTATGATTTACTGGATCTAGTTATTATGTATTAGTACCTGCTAATATCGCAAATAGAGAGCCACTTGCACATTATATGCCTCCTCATGGGAAAACGCCACCACCTACCTGGTTTTGAACCACCCCTCCCCCACACCCCAAAAGTAGAATGTTAATCTGATCAAGTCTTTAGACTCCTACAACCTTGGTGACACAATCAGCAAAATCTTGACTGTGAAAAATCTATAGGACAACTGGCAATAATGATGATAGTGGTGATGATGATAATGATAATAATAATAAAAAAACATGGAGGAAGAACCTATAGGTGAAAAGAGATCTAAAAGACATATCAACCAACTGTAATGTGGGGACCTTATTGAATCCTGATGTAAAGTGTTAAAAAATTTTGACATTTATGAGAGAATTGGAAATTTGAACATAGGTTGTGTGTTTGATGATATTAAGAAATTACTGTTTTTTTGGTGTTATAACTGCATTTTAAATATGATTTTTAAAAGAAAAACACCTTGTAGAAATGCATGTTAAAATCCTTACACATGAAGTAATATGATACTGGAACTTGCCTTAAAGTAATAAGGAATGAGAGCAGGGATAAGAATATAGATGAAATAAGATTGTCCATTATTGAAGCTGGGGAGATCATCACATTATTCTGTCTACTTTTGTCTATGTTTGAAAATTTCCATAAATAAAAGACGAAAAGAAGAAGAATCAAGAAAAAACCAATTCAGGAATTATTCCAATTTTCTGTACAATTTAGGTATGAAACATCAATGTTCCTATTTGGAGAAGAAAAATCCTCTGATTTTTCAAGAGAAAAAAAAAGGCAAGAGAAAGAAGAGTTTACAAGTACAATTGCATACTAAAAGAACTGAGGTAAATAAAGATCTGGGAATATTTTTGCTTTCAAGTGTTGTCTTTAGCCCTCAAACATTCCATTCCATTTTCGTCCAAGTATTGAAATGTCACAATCTTAAATATTTATTCTTCTTCTTCCCCTTTCCCCTACTCTTCCTGTGCCATCCCCTCTTCCTTCTCCTCCTTTTATTTATTTATTTTTTGTTATACATTTATTTATTTATTTTTGGCTGCGTTTGGATCTTCATTGCTGTGCTGTGCACAGGCTTTCTCTAGTTGCAGTGAGCGGGGGCTACTCTTTGTTGTGGTGTTCAGGCTTCTCATTGCGATCGATGGCTTCTCTTGTTGTGGAGCACGGGCTCTAGGCGCGCAGGCTTCAGTAGTTGTGGCACGTGGGCTCAGTAGTTGTGCCTCATGGGCTCCAGAGTGCAGGCTCAGTAGTTGTGGCGCACGGGCTTAGTTGCTCCACGGCATGTGGGATCTTCCCGGACCAGAGCTCGAACCTGTGTCCCCTGCATTGGCAGGCGGATTCTTAACCACTGTGCAACCAGGGAAGCCCTCCTCCTCATTTTAAAAAAATAGAACATGGAACCCTTTCAGAAGAATATGAATTTTTCCCCTTCTTTCTCCATTAGACCAGTATTTTTATTATTATGCTCCCTGTTAAATTTCTGCTGTTGTAACAATGACTCTAGGCAATCCTTGGCTTTTGGCAGGGTAACTTCAATCTTGGCCTCCATCTTGCTCTTCATATGGCCTTCTCCCCTGTATCTATACTTCAAGATTCCCTCTACTTTTCTCTTATAAGCACATCATTGCATATCTCATCTTGAGATCTTTAACTTGATTACATCTGCAAAGACCATTTCTCCAAATAAGGTCACGTTCATAGGTTCCAGGGATTAGGATATGGACGTCTCTTTTGGTGGGGTTATGCAACCTACTACATTCACTATATATATACTTAAGTATATATTCCTTTGTTTTGATATTTGTGTGCTTCCTGAATCTGAGAATACATGTCTTTCTATGTCATGGAATTCTAATCCATTATCTTTTAGAGTATTTCCCCTCTCTCAATCTCTTCATTCTGTCCTTCTGGATCTTCTGTTAGATGTATGTTAGACCTTATCATTCTGTTTTCGATGTTCTTTAACATTGCTTCGTATTTTTCATCTTTTTCTCTCTATTTTGTTCTGGGTAATTTCTCCCATCTACTTTCTAGTTTACTTTTTCTTTCTCCAGCTGAATATAATCTGCAGTTTAACCTATCTATTGAAATTTTATTTCAGTGTTTATATATTTTACTTCTTGAAGTTTTATTTAGATCTTAAAATCTGCCTTATGTCATGTTATTTGCTCATGTCCCATTGTTATTTCATGATTGATACCTGATAAATCTAATATATGAAGTCCTTAGGGGAATCTAAATCTTCTGTTTGTTGTTTTGTCTGATTCTCACTCATTAACTCATATTAACTGATGTCCTTGGGTGCCTTATACTTTTTATTCATTCTTTCATGTATTATTGATCTAAATCTGTAGTAATCTTATGATGAGTCTGGGTTTAGAGAGTCCTCTTCCAAGAGAATTTGAATTTGCTTCTGCCATGCACTTCAGAGGTGTTATAAATATGGGATCACTTTAAATGAATTTTTGGTTTCAATTTTTGGGCCCATACATTTAGTATAGATTTGAATTAAACTCATGTGTGGGTAGAGCTAAGGCTATAAATAATCAAGAGGAGTACTCTCTTTTCTCTCTCTTTTTTTCCAACCTGGAGCTGAGACGAAGACAGATATTACTCTATGTACTCCTTCTGTTGGGGGATACAATTTTTTCTAGCCTACTCTTGCTGAGAACATTGCCTTTTGAAGATTTTTGGCTCTGTGTGGGATCTCAGTCCCAATTCCTGTCAATCTTGTATGGCTTGAGAATCCTCTTTACGTCCTGCATGGTCTTTAAAAGTCAAGGCTCTAGATTCCATAGAGCCATGTAAAATTGAAGACACCTATAATTCAGTTCTCATTTTCTAAAGTGACACTTTTCTGTCTACCTAGCTGCTTGCCACTTTTGAATCATGTTTATATGTGCAGTGTTAATTTTCATCAATGTTTGTGATAATTTTCTTAACCATAAAAATAATTTAAGGCAAAATTACCTGTATTATTTAAATAACTGTGTTGATTATCCACATTATTTTACTCATATAGTCAAAAGCTGTATATGTGGCCTAGAGTTTGATAGTCTTGTCTTCACTATACCATAGGTTTGCCATCCTTTGTAAGGTACATTACTATAAATTGACAGAATATTAATTAGATGATAAGTTGCATACTTAAGAAAAATGTAGCTTTGCAAAAGACTATGGTGTTGTTTATTTAAAATTTTAGTAGATTTAAACTGTAATTTAATTATAAAAAGCAATTTTACCTTAGAAGCATAGCTAAGTGCGGAGCCTTGGTATGATTAATTATCTTTTAAGGGGTTTATTGTCCAAGAATGCTGGTTTACCAATGTGATCTGAGGCACGAACATTCTTGCATTTGGTTCTAGATTGCTTCTTCGTCTGTGAAGGACAAGATGACTAGAAAAGAAAGCTCTTTATGCGAGTTGTCAAGTCAGTACAGCGTTCACAAGACTTTATCACCCCTTGGTACATCTTCCTCAGTTATTCGGTGTTTAAACCATTGTATTCTCTTCTTTAAATGTTGGATTCAGATTTGAGATTTTTCTTCAAGATTCATCTATCCCTTCTACAGAAAGTATGCCACGTAGTTTGTGCTAACTAAGAGACTCTGCTTTTAGGAAGGATGGTGTGGAGCTAAGAGCATTGCATGTGGAATTGAAAGACTTAGAGTTGAGTCCTAATTGACTTCACATGCTGGCTTAGGCTCTTGTACAATTTACTTTATACTTCTGGGCCTCAGTTTCCACATCTGTACAAGAATCTTATACTAGGTGGACTCTTAAAATTTCTTCCAACATTAACATTCTATGGTTTCAGTTATTTTCATGTTATGGAATCAGATGAATCATCTTTTTAAGATGTTTTTATTAACAGGTTATGGGATCTGAGATTCTTTGGCTATTTAAAGATATTCTTGTTTATCTTATTATAGTAACTTTCTGTAAAATTTGCTGTAAGTTGAATTAGGAGTAGGAAAAATTGGACCACAGCCAAAGGATAGTGGGTCATGGGCACTACTTACTGCCTAAGGTAAATCTGCTCCATAGAGAGACGCCTAAAAGAAACAAGGTGGGAATTCTAGGGTGAAGAGTATGTACTTGATTATCACTTGGACAGTTCTTTAAGAAAGGTTCTTATGAAGTATAAGGAACTGGAGAATCTCAGGCTAAATTTTAATGACAAAATATTATATATGGCAAAGTGACATAAATGTTTTGTGGGTTTTCTGTTTTTATTTTTGTTTTCCTGCTTTCTAATGTGGCTATTTCTTTGACAGCAAAGATGGAAAGCTTTCTAACCTTTACCAGACATTATATGATGAAGTACCTGAAGGACAGTTATACTCACAAGAATTAAGTGGTAATAATAGGTTCCAGAATTTCTTGAATAAATTTCTTGATTGTATGCTTTTAAAAAATTGTTTCAGTAGTTAGTGTCTCTTTCTTTATTCCCGATGAGTTATCAGCTAATATTACATGATATGGCAAATGCTGCATGCTGTGAGCAAGCATAAGTAATTTAATTCATAAATATCTTTGGTTGCATTAGTAAGATAGACAAAATATATATGCTTATTCTAGTTCAATTTTTTTGCAGAAAAAGTTTGGATATTACATATGATGAATAAATTAATAAACACTGATTTTATTGGAATCTAGTCCTTGGTACCTTAACATTAAGGCTCATAGTACCCTTCACTTCTTGACACTGAGCGCTCCCATATCTTGGGCCTCTCCTTTGTGTGTGTGTGTGTGTGTGTGTGTGTGTGTATACGTATATATTGTTTTTCCTCCTTTATATTTGTGGAGTCATTTGGCATATTTTTGCTCTCTACTTTTTTTTTTTTTTAAACATCTTTATTGGAGTATAATTGCTTTACAATGGTGTGTTAGTTTCTGCTTTATAACAAAGTGAATCAGTTATACATATACATATGTTCCCATATCTCTTCCCTCTTGCATCTCCCTCCCTCCCACCCTCCCTATCCCACCCCTCTAGGTGGTCACAAAGCACCGAGCTGATCTCCCTGTGCTATGCGGCTGCTTCCCACTAGCTATCTATTTTACATTTGGTAGTGTATATATGTCTATGCCACTTTCTCACCCTGTCACATCTTACCCCTCCCCCTCCCCATATCCTCAAGTCCATTCTCTAGTAGGTCTGTGTCTTTATTCCCGTCTTGCCACTAGGTTCTTCATGACCTTTTTTTTTTCTCCTTAGATTCCATATATATATGTTAGCATACTGTATTTGTTATTCTCTTTCTGACTTACTTCACTCTGTATGACAGACTCTAACTCCATCCACCTCACTACAAATACCTCCATTTCATTTCTTTTTATGGCTGAGTAATATTCCATTGTATATATGTGCCACATCTTCTTTATCCATTTTGCTCTCTACTTTAACTCTGGTTATTGTATTAAGCATCTCCCCCAATCCCCCAGTTTTATTGAGATATAATTGACATACAGCACTGCGTAAGTTTAAGGTGTACAGTGTAATGACTTGACTTACATATATTGTGAAGTGATTAACACAATGTTTAGTTAACATCCATCATCTAATAGAGATACAAAAAAATTTTTTCCTTATGATGAGAACTCTTAGGATCGGCTCTCTAAACAACTTTAAAATATACCATATAACAGTGTTAACTATAGTCATCATATTGTACCTCCACAGTACTTATTTATTTTACAACTGGAAGTTTGTACCGTTTGACCACCTCATCTAATTCACCCACTCCCCGCTCCCCAACTCTGGTAGCCACAAATCTGACCTCTTTTTCTATGAGTTATGTTTGTTTTTTTTAGATTCCATGTGTAAGTGAGATCATACAGTATTTTCTTTCTCCACCTGACTTATTTCGCCAGCATAATGCCCTCAAGGTCCACACATGTTGTCATGAATGACGTGATTTTCTCCTTTTTTAATGACTGAATAATATTATATTGTATATAATTATACAATTATACAATATACTTTTTCTTTACCTGTTCATCCTTAGATGGACACTTAAGTTATTTCCATGTCTTGGCTATTGTAAATAAAACTTCTATGAACATGGGGGTGCAGATATCTCGTTGACGTAGTGTTTTCATTTCCTTCAGATTTATACCTGGAAGTGGAATTGTTGGATTATATGGTAGTTCTGCTTTTAATTTTTTTGAGGGGCCTTTCCATTACTGTTTTCAATAGTGACTGCACCAATTTACATTCCCACCAACAGTGTACAAGGGTTCCCTTTTCTCCACATTCTTGACAACACTTGTTATCTCTTGTCTTCTTGATGATAGCCATTCTAACAGGTGTGAGGTGATACCTCATTGTGGTTTCAATTTGCATTTCCCTAGTGATGAGTGATACTGAGCAGCTTTTCATGTACCTGTTGATCATTCATATGTCTTCTTTGGAAAAATGTCTATTCAGGTCCTTTGCCCATTTTTTAAACTGGGTTATTTTATTTTATTATTATTTTTTTGCTATTGAGTTGTATGAGTTCTTTATATATTTTGGATATTAATCCCTTATCAGGTTAATGATTTGCAAATTTTTTCTCATTCCATAGTTTATCTTTTCTTTTTGTTGATTGTTTCGTTTGCTCTGCAGAAACATTTTAGTTTGATGTTTGTTGCTTATGTTTTAGGTGTAATAGAGAAAAAGATCATTGCCAAGACCCACATCAAGGATCTTTTTTCCTATGTTTTCTTCTACAAGTTTTATGGTTTCTGGTCTTACATTTAAGCCTTTAATCCATTTCGAGTTAGTTTTGTTTGTTTGTTTTATTGTATTGGTATTAGTAGCTCATTTATTAGTCAAAATGGGTATGAGCATTACCATATCCTTGGAAAGGCAGAAAAAGAGTGAAAGACAAATAAGAACAAAGAACAAGGGCAACAAATAGAAAACATCAACAAATAAGATAGATATTAATTCAACTATATCAATAATCATTTTGATCATCAAAGGTCTAAATGCACCAATTAAAAGACAGAACTCAATAGCCACAGACTACTGTATTCGAGTTAGTTTTTGTGAGTGGTGTAAGATAGGGGTCTCATTTCATTCTATTACATGTGAATATCCAATTTTCCCATCAACATTTATTGAAGAGACTCGTTTTTCCATGATTATTCTTGGCTTCCTTTCCAAATATTTGTTGACTATATACATGTGTTTATTTCTGGTCTCTCAATTCTTTTCCACTGGTCTGTATGTGTTGTTATTGCCAGTACCATACTGTTCTGATTACTATATCTTTGTAATATAGTTTGAAAACAAGAAATGCCATGCCTCCAGCTTTGTTGTTCTTTCTTAGGATTTCTTTGGCTATTTGGAGTCTTTCATGGTTCCATATGGATTAAAAAATTTTTTTCTATTTCTGTGAAAAATGTCATTAGAATCTTGATAAGGATTGCACTGAATCTATAGATGGCTTTGGGTAGTGTGGACCTTTTAACAATATTAGTTATTCTAATCTATGGACATGGGATACTTTGTATCTTCTTTGATTTTTTTTTTAATCCATGTTTTGTAGTTTTCAGTATAGAGGTCTTTCAACTCCTTGGTTAAATTTATTCCTAAGTACATTATCAGTTTGATGCTATTGTAAGTGGGAGTGCTTTCTTTATTTCTTTTTCAGGTAATTTGTTGTATTGTATAGAAATGCTACTGACTTTTGTATGTTAATTTTGTATCCTGATACTTTACAGAATTCATTGATTAGATCTAACAGTTTTTTGATGGAGTCTTTAAAATCATATCATCTGCAAAGAGACAATTTTTTTTTTTATTGAAGTATAGTTGATTTACAATGTTGTGTTAGTTTCTGGTGTATAGCAAAATGATTCAGTTATATATACAATATATTCTTTTTTATATTCTTTTCCATTATGGTTTATTACAGGATATTAAATATAGTTCCCTGTGCTATATACATTAGGACCTTGTTGTTTGTCTATTTTATATATAGTAGTTTTTACCTGCTAATGCCAAACCCCTTCCCCTGCTCCTTTCCCCTTTGGTAACCATAAGTTTGTTTTCTACTTCTGTGAGTCTGTTTCTGTTATGTAGATAAGTTCATTTGTATCATATTTTGGATTACACATATAAGTGATATCATATGATATTTGTCTTTCTCTGCTTACTTCACTTAGTATGATAATCTCTAGGTCCATCCATGTTGCTGCAAATAGCATTATTTAATTCTTTTTTTATGGCTGAGTAGTATTCCATTGTGTGTGTGTGTGTGTGTGTGTGTGTGTGTGTGTGTGTATGTATGTATATACCACATCTTCTTTATCCATTCATCTGTTGATGGACATTTAGGTTGCTTCCATGTCTTGGCTATTGTAAATAGTGCTGCTATGAACATTGGGGTGCATGTATCTTTTTGAATTAGAGTTTTCCTGGATGTATGCCCAGGAGTGGGATTGCTGGATCATATGGTAACTCTATTTTTAGTTTTTGAAGGAACTTCTATTCTGTTTTCCATAGTGACTGCACCAATTTACATTCCTACCAACAGTGTAGGAAGGTTCCCTTTCTCCACATCTTCTCCAGCATTTGTTATTTTTAGACTTTTTAATGATGGCCATTCTGCCCGCTGTGAGGTGACACCTCATTGTAGTCTTGATTTGCGTTTCTCTAATAATTAGTGATGTTGAGCAGCTTTTCATGTGCTCATTGGCCATCTGTACGTCTTTGAGGAAATGTCTATTTATGTCTTCTTCCCATTTTTTGATTGGGTTGTTTGTTTTTTTGTTATTGAGCTGTATGAGCTGTTTGTATATTTTGGAAATTAAGCCCTTGTTGGTTGCATCATTTGCAAATATTTTCTCCCAGTCCATAGGTTGTCTTTTTGTTTTGTTTATGGTTTCCTTTGCTGTGCAAAAGCTTGTAAGGTTGTTTAGGTCCCATTTGTTTACTTTTGCTTTTATTTCTATTGCCTTGAGAGACTGACCTAAGAAAACATTGCTATGATTTATGTCAGAGAATGTTTTGCCTATGTTCTCAAAGAAAGTTTAAATTCTTTCTTTCCAATTCTTATGCCTCTCTGAAGTACAGGTTTCCTGGGTATAGAATTCTTGCTTGACAGTTTTTATTTCTGGCAATATTTTGAATATATTGTCACATTCTCTCCTGGTCTGAAAAGTTTCTGTTGAATAATCTGCCTATGGTTTTATGGGATTCTCTTGTCTCTTTTCTCTTGCTGCTTTCAAAATTCTTTCTTTGTTTTTGATTTTTGACAATTATAAAGTGTCTTGCTGTGGCCTTATTTGGGTTCAACCTATTTCGGGATCCTTTCGGGCTTGTGGATCTGAATGTCCATTTCTCTCCCAGGTTTGGGATGTTTTCAGCCATTATCGCTTTAAATATACTTTCTGTTCCTTTCTCTTTCTCTTCTCTTTCTGGAATTCCTGTAATGCAGATATTGTTTCTTTTGATTATTTCCTATAACTTCCATAGGTTTTCTTTACTCTTTCTTCCTCTCTTTTTTAAAACTTCTCTGCCTGGCTAATTTTATTTTTTATTTTTTTAATAAATTTGTTTATTTTATTTATTTATTTTTGGCCGTGTTGGGTCTTTGTTGCTGTGCGCAGGTTTTCTCTAGTTGTGGAGAGTGGGGGCTACTCTTTGTTGTGGTGTGCGGGCTTCTCATTGTGCGGTGGCTTCTCTCGCTGCGGAGCACGGGCTCTAGGCGCATGGGCTTCAGTAGTTGCAGCACGCGGGCTCAGTAGTTGTGGCTCATGGGCTCTAGAGCACAGGCTCAGTAGTTGTGGCGCACAGGCTTAGTTGCTCTGTGGCATGTGGGATCTTCCCAGACCAGGGATTGAAACTGTGTCCCCTGCATTGGCAGGTGGATTCTCAACCACTGTGCCACCAGGGAAGCCCTGCCTGGCTAATTTTAAATGTCCTTTCTTCTAGGTCACTGATTCTTTCTTCTGCATGGTTGAGTCTGCTTTCAAAGCTCTCTATTGAATTTTCCAGTTCAGCCATTGTATTTTTCAGTTCTAGGATTTCTGGTTTTTGGTTGTTTGTTTGTTTGTTTTTGGTGTTTTCTATATCTTTGTTGAACTTCTTGTTTTGTTCATGTATTGTTTTTCTAATTTTGTTTAGTTGTTTGTGTGTTCTTGCAGTTCATTAAATTTCTTTAAGAGGATTCTTCTGAATTCTTTGGCTGACAGTTAATAGATCTCCATTTCTTTAGGGTCAGTTATTGAAACTATTAGTTTCTGTTGGTGGTGTCATGTTTACCTCATTTTTCATTATCCTCGATTCTTTATGTTGGCCTCTGTGCATTTGAGTAAGTGACCTCCTTTTCCAGACATTATTGGTTTGCTTTGGCAGAGAGAGTTTTTCACTAGTCAGCTTAGTTTCTGTATGTGTTAACTGGTAATGTCCATGGGAAGGTGGTTCTTGCTATCAGAGTCTATTTGGGGGCTAGGCCACTGCCCATACTCTTAAGATTGGGGAGGGGGTGTCACTGGTTGAGAACAGTTGGCTAGGACTGCTGGCTTTGTTCCCTAAGTGAGGCTGTAGAATAGGTTCTGTGGTTGCCTGGGTTCTCTGGTCAGTCTTCCTAGACAGTCTGGACTGGGTACTATACTCAGCAGTAGGTGGGGCTATGAATTAACTTCCCAGCTTTGAAGGGCAGTAGAACTGGTCCCAAGGCATGCACTGCTTATTGTTTGGGGATTCAAATCAGGCTAGACTGTGCACTGAATTTCCTGGCCAGATGCCCCAGTTTTGCTCTGCAGACAGGGAAAGCCCTGGGCTGTGCTATCTGTTGAAATGCCACTGTAAGGAGGGCTGTAGGATGGACTGTGCAGCTCCCTGTGTGCTCTGGTTAAGTCCCCTCGTTGGGCAGGCTGAAGGCTGTGTTCAGCAGTGGGTGGGACTATGAATTAGTTTCCCTGCCTAGGCAGGGCACCGTATAGGCCCTAAGACCTGCAAGGTTTGTTTGGGTATCAAATTAGGCAGAACTATACACCAAGTTTCCTGGCCTGATGATCCACCATCCTAACTCTGCAGAGAGGTAGGGCCACTGGCTGGATTCTCCGTTCAAGTGCCATTGTAATTGGAGTTGCAAGATGGGGTATACAGATTCTCCGGAGTTCTGCTTAGGTTTCTTGGTCAGATTGCACTGGAGGCTTTATTCAATTTTAGGCGGAGCTATAAATTGCCTTCCCTGCCTGGTTGGAGCTGCAGAATAGGCCCCAGGGCTGGCAAGGGTATTTGTTTGGGAATCAAATCAGACAGACCTCTGCACTAAGCTCCCTGGACAGACAGGGCCACCATCTTGGCTCTGCAGATGCAGAGATGCTGGTTGGGTTTTCTGCTCAAGTGCCACAGTAATAGGGGCTGCAGGATGGGCTACTGAGATTCCCAGGAGCTCTGGTTAGGTTTCCTAGTTAGTAGGATTGGAGGCTATATTCAGTAGAAAAGGCCCCAAGGCTGACAATACTCTTGTTTGGGTAGCTAATCAGGCAGATCTGTGCACCCTGGCCAGATGGAGTTGCTAGCTCGTTTCTGCAAACAGGCAGACCCACTGGCTGGGCTATCTGCTCAAGTACTGCTGGGCCAAGCCATTTCCCAGGTGCTCAGGCCAGGCTTCCTGGTCAGGCAGGGCCAGAAGCTACACTCAGCAGTGGATGGGGCTATGAATTACTTCCTTTCCCTGGATAGAGCAGGAGAACCAGCTCCAAGGCTGGAAAGGCTTTCTGTTTGTGGTTGTGACTCAAGCTGACCTGTGCCCGAAGTTCCCTGGCCGAGTGGGGCACTGACTTTGCTCTGAGGATGATCAGCTCTGCCTGCCAGACGCTCCGTTCAAGGATTGCTAGGCTACATAGCTTCTCAGGTGTTTTGGCCAGGCTTTCTGGTCAGGCAGAATCAGGAGCTACACTCAGCATTGAATGGTGCTGTGAATTTGCTCCCTTGCCTAGACGGAGCATTAGAGCTGGCCCCAAGCAGCTTCCCAGGTATTCCAGTCAGGCTTTCTGGACAGGCAGGGCCACATATCAGGCATCTTTAGTGTCCAAGTGGATGACTCGTATAATACTCTAGATGTACCCTTTTTAAAACCAGTAATTTTACCTCTGTTTCTCTCACCAACCCTGATGTCTGCAATTTGAACCTTGTCATAATGTTGAAATCTCAGACTTTAATGTCTTGTTCTCTTGTTCACAATCTCTTATACTTGCAATTCTTTTTATTTACAATTTTATTTCATTGACCTCCTCATTTGGTGCCCTGTGAGTATATGATTTCCAACCTCAGCTGCTCTTAGCACCAGTTGGCATTCCCTTTATGTTTAGATCAGATCCCTCTCCTGTTTCTTCTTGTGCCTATTTCAAACCTTCTTTACTCTCCTCAAATCCTCAGTCCTATCACCTAGTCCTTCAACTCTTAAGAGACGACATTGCTTTTTCATAGAGTTAATAAAGGCTGTTTGGCAGAATCTTCCTGAGCTCCCTGCCTATAAACAACATCCACATCCTTTCCTGTTGTCTCATTGGAAACGATCCCTTTCACAAGACCAATCCTGTCACTTCTCTTTTCTTCAATTTGAATTTCTTCTGCTTCCTCAGGGACTATGCTCAGCTTTATACTCTTTCAGTGAAGCTTCTTGAAAGAGCTGTTTTCATTAATTACTCTATTTATTTACTTCCTACTTCACTGAAATATGGTTTCCACCTCCAATACTCTAGTAAAACTCCTATTATTAAAGTCATTATTATCAATTTTTTAGTCTTTCTCTGGTATTTATCACTGTCATCTATTGCCTGTTTTTCTGAAAACAAGGTGACTTGAACTCAATTTAGTTCAACAGACATTTTTTAAGAATCTATTCTGAACTAGATGCTGGAACTTGAAGAATGAAAAATCTTGCCCTCTATGAGCTGACAGTTTAGTGAGGGTTATTGACGTGCAAACAATCAGAATACCAAGAGCTTTGATTGAGATACACACAAGTGATAAGGGAGCAAAAAGTTGTGGAAGCCTTTGCGTATGTGAGCCTTGCATGAGTTTTCTGACAGTTTCTGAGAGTTCTTTAGAAACTCGTAGCCTTAGAGGTCACTGGCTCCAGACATACCTAAATAAGTAACAAGACTGATGTTAAAGCAAAGAATTGGAGCACTAATATTTGCTCCTCTTTCTTCTTTTAGTGATTGTTCCCCCCGCCCCTTGGGAGGGAGTGGGGGGAATAAGGGTAATTATTCCCTTGAATTAATTAACTGTTTTGTTATGTGTGTTCAGCACTTCAGAAAACCTGTAAAATTTTCAGTAAAATTCGAGGTGGTAAGATTTATGTGAATGATCTGCCAATGATCCATCGCATCTTGAATATCTCTATAAGTGACTCAGAAATGAGAAAGGCACTGAAGACTATTGATATTGATGGTAAGTTTTTATGTTTTCAGTATTAGTTTAAGGGTCTACAATCATGGACATAAGTTATATGTTGGTCAGATTAATTACAAATGATAGAAAAGCTAAGCTTTAAAATGCTATAAAAACATCTTTGCGTGTTTACAATAATGATATTAAAAAATTGGGCCTCAGGTACATGTAACTGGATTGATTGATTACCAGATTGGATTATGACATGCTCTCATCAACATTTGGTATTTTTAGAGTTTTAATTTTTGCTGATTGCCTTAGTATGAAATGGTATGGGATAGGGAAACTTTCTTAAGGCAAAAAAAAATTTGAAATTAATGTATTTGATGTATTTATATTAAAATTAAGAGTGTTTATTTATCTAAAGACACCTAAAAGTAAAGACATGTTACAAACTTGGAGATATTTGCAATTCACACAATTGACAAAGGATTAGTTTTCAGAATGTGTAAAGAATTCATACAAATCAATAACAAATAATGGAATAGAAAAGTGGGCAAGACAAATGGACTAGTGTTTCACATAAAATATAACACATATAGCCAATAATTATATAGAAATATGTTCAACATCACTAGTGTCCAAGGAAATGTAAATAAAAACCCTAATAATGATATTTTAAGTACCTAGAAAAATATATATTTTTTGCAGTGTTTGTTACTTTAATCAAAGAGGTAAATAATAGAGGTAAATAAATAATAGAGAACACATTACATTTACAGACCATTCCAAGCCTGTTAAAAAGGGGAGACAAATTTAGAATAAAAATGATATGTTTTTCTCTTTCTGACGTACTTCACTCTGTATGACAGACTCTAGGAGTAAAAATGTAGACATAGAGAATGGACTTGAGGACACGGGGTGGGAGGGAGAAGCTGGGGCGAAGTGAGAGTAGCATCGACATATCTACACTACCGAGTGTAAAATAGTTAGCTAGTGGGAAGTTAGCTAGTGGGAAGCAGCAGCATAGCACAGGGAGATCAGCTCCGTGCTTTGCAATGACCTAGAGGGGTGGGATAGGGAGGGTGGGAGGGAGGCTCAAGAGGGAGGGGATATGGGGACATATGTATGCATATGGCTGATTCACTTTGGTGTACAACAGAAACTAATGCAGTATTGTGAAGCAATTATACTCCAATAAAGATCTATTAAAAAATGATATTAATAAGTTGAAGGAGGGGTCAGAAATTGAATAAATATAAGATGTGGATTTATCATTATTTTAAAAACCTTGTAGGATGGCCTAAAAGCATATGAAAAGATGCTCAACATCACTAATTATCAGAGAAATGTAAATCAAAACTATAATGAAGTATCACCTCACACCAGTCAGAATGGTCAACATCAAAAAGTCCACAAACAATAGGGACTTCCCTGGTGGTCCAGTGGGTAAGACTCTGCGCTACCAATGCAGGGGGCCCAGGTTCGATACCTGGTTAGGGAACTAGATCCCGCGTGCATGCCACAACTAAGAGTTCGCATGCTGCAACCGGGAAGTCAGCATGCCTCAGTGAAGATCCCACGTGCCGCAACTAAGAGTTCACATGCCGCAACCGGGAAGTCTGCACGCCTCAGTGAAGATCCCACGTGCTGCAACTAAGACCCAGCGAAGCCTAAATAAGTAAATAAATAAATATATTTTTTAAAAAGTCCACAAACAATAAATGCTGGAGAGAGTGTGGAGGAAAGGGAACCTTCCTATACTGTTGGTGGGAATGTAAATTGGTACAACCACTATGGAGAACAGTATGGAGGTTCTTTAAAAAACTAAAAATAGAACTACCATATGATCCAGCAATTCCACTCCTGGGCATATAACCAGAGAAAACCATAATCCGAAAAGAAACGTGCACCCCAATGTTCACTGCAACACTATTTACAATAGCCAAGACATGTAAGCAACCTAAATGTCCATCGACAGATGAATGGATAAAGAAGATATGGTACATATATACAATGGAATACTACTCAGCCATAAAAGAGAATGAAATAATGCCATTTGAGGCAACATGGATGAACCTAGAGATTATTATACTAAGTGAAGTAAATCAGACAAAGACAAATACCATGTGATATCACTCATGTGGAATCTAATTTAAAAATGATACAAATGAACTTATTTACAGAACAGAAACAGACTTACAGATATTGAAAACAAACTTATGGTTATAAAAGGGGAAACGTGGTGGTGGGAGAGGGATAAATCAGGAACTTGGGATGAACATACACACATTACTGTATGTAAGATAGATAGATAACCAACAAGGACATACTGTATAGCACAGGGAGCTCTACTCAATATTCTGTGACAACCTATAAAAGAAAAGAATCTAAAAAGAATGAATATGTGTATATGTATAACTGAATCACTTTTCTGTATACCTGAAACTAACAACATTGTAAATCAACTGTACTCCGATAAACTTAAAATTAAAAAGAAAACTTGGGGCTTCCCTGGTGGCGCAGTGGTTAAGAATTTGCCTGCCAATGCAAGGGACACGGGTTCGAGCCCTGGCCTGGGGAGATCCCACATGTGTGGAGCAACTAAGCCCGTGCACCACAACTACTGAGCCTGTGCTCTAGAGCCCATGAGCCACAACTGCTGAGCCCACGTGCCACAACTACTGAAGCCTGCATGCCTAGAGCCCGTGCTCCACAAGAGAAGCCACGACAATGAGAAGCCCGCACACCGCAACAAAGAGTAGCCCCCGCTCACCGCAACTACAGAAAGCCCATGCACAGCAACAAAGACCCAACACAGCCAAAAATAAATAAATAAATAAATAAATTTATTTTTTAAAAAAAGAAAACTTGTAGGTGGAAAATTCTAGAAGTCAAAATGGACCACCAATAAAATATTACTGAACAATCTAGTAGTAATTGACAAGTAGCACTAGTGTGCATGCATCCATCCATCTGTCCCTTTATCTAAGTCACCCCAACATTTTTGAGCATCTATGATATGACAGATTTCTGAGGGTTAAAAATAAATTAATAAATCCTAACTTTTAGAAAGCTTAAGAAGAAACTCTGTTTTTTCCTGACATGTTTATTTATCTACAGATTAATTTTCTTGACAAATGATATTTTGGAGATTTATATCAAAGTAATTCTCCAAAGTGGAAATAACTTTATTCTCTGAAAGCACAGAAAAATATAAAGGAGAAAGTCAAAATCATGTGTAATCCCACTACCCAGAGCCAAACTTTGGTATTTATATATACATATATAATATATACATATATTTTTTTCTAGGATTTTTCCAAACATATACATGTAAGTGTGTGTATATGTGTATATGCGTTTATAACTGTGGTGTATACACATGCATGAACACATAATTAAAAAAAAGCATATATGGATTCACATGGATAGTTTTGTTACCTTTTTCTATTAATATTATATGGTAGTCAACTCTGTGTAAATAAATACAGATACACACTGCCTTTTTAAATGGCTATGAGTTATTCTATGGAACTGATTAAAAAACAAATTAAAAAACAGTTTAAAAAATAACATGTAACAAATAACCTGTGTAAATATAGGTTACTTCTAATATTTTTGCTATTATAAACAGTGTTCTCTCTTTTTCTCTCATCAGACAAAGATAGATAACTAACGTTGAAATTGCTGGGTCAAAAAATGGGAACTTTTTAAGGCTTTTATACCGTTATTTGAAATTCAAAACAATAAATCTTTAGAATTTTATATACTCAAGACTTTAGATATTGTTTCTTCTAATCACTTGGATTTACTGTTGAGGAAAGTGAGGGATAGAAAGGAGAAGAGTCTACTCCAAAGCCATACAACCAATTTTATTTATTTTTATTTTAAAAAATATCTTTATTGGAGTATAATTGCTTTACAATGTTGTATTAGTTTCTGCTGTACAACAAAGTAAATCAGCTATATGTATATATATATATCCCCATATCCCCTCCCTCTTGAGCCTCCCTCCCACCCTCCCTACCCAACCCCTCTAGGTGGTCACATAGCATCAAGCTGATGTCCCTGTGCTATGCGGCTGCTTCCCACTAGCCATCCATTTTACATTTGATAGTGTATATATGTCAATGCTACTCCCTCACTTCGTCCCAGCTTCCCCTTCCCCCTCTGTGTCCTCAAGTCCATTCTCTACGTCTGCGTCTTTATTCCTGTCCTGCCACTAGGTTCATCAGTACCATTTTTTTAGTTTCCATATATGTGCCTTAGCATACGGTATTTGTTTTTCTCTTTCTGACTTACTTCCCTCGGTATGACAGACTCTAGGTCCATCCGCCTCATTACAAATAACTTAATTTTGTTCCTTTTTATGGCTGAGTAATATTCCATTGTATATATGTGCCACATCTTCATCCATTCATCTGTCAATGGACATTTAGTTTGCTTCCATGTCCTGGCTATGGTAAATAGTGCTGCAATGAACATTGTGGTACATGTATCTTTTTGAATTATGGTTTTCTCAGGGTATATGCCCAGTAGTGGGATTGCTGGATCATATGGTAGTTCTATTTTTAGTTTTTTAAGGAACCTCCTTACTGTTCTCCATAGTAGCTGTATCCATTTACTTACCCACCAACAGTGCAAGAGGGTTCCCTTTTCTCCACACCCTCTCCAGCATTTATTGTTTGTAGATTTTTTGATAATGACCATTCTGACCGGTGTGAGGTGATACCTCATTGTGGTTTTGATTTGCATTTCTCTAATGATTAGTGATGTTGAGCATCTTTTCATGTGTTTGTTGGCAATCTGTATGTCTTCTTTGGAGAAATGTCTATTTAGGTCTTCTGCCCATTTTTGGATTGGGTTGTTTGTTTTTTTGATATTGAACTGCATGAGCTGCTTGTATATTTTGGAGATTAATGCTTTGTCAGTTGCTTCGTTTGCAAATATTTTCTCCCATTCTGAGGGTTGTCTTTTTCGTCTTGTTTATGGTTTCCTTTGCTGTGCAAAAGCTTTTAAGTTTCATTAGGTCTTATTTGTTTATTTTTGGTTTTATTTCCATTACTCTAGGAGGTGGGTCAAAAAGGATCTTGCAGTGATTTATGTCATAGAGTGTTCTGCCTATGTTTTCCTCTAAGAGTTTGATAGTGTCTGGTCTTACACTTAGGTCTTTCATCCATTTTGAGTTTATTTTTGTGTATGGTGTTAGGGAGTGTTCTAATTTCATTCTTTCACATGTAGCTGTCCAGTTTTCCCAGCACCACTTATTGAAGAGACTGTCTTTTCTCCATTGTATATTCTTGCCTCCTTTGTCAAAGATAAGGTGACCATATGTGCCTGGGTTTATCTCTGGGCTTTCTCTCCTGTTCCATTGATCTATATTTCTGTTTTTGTGCCAGTACCATACTGTCTTGATTACTGTAGCTTCATACAACCAATTTTAGATGACATATGTTAGTTTAAACTTTTATTCATTAATTGTTACATTGAGAATAATGTACAATTATTGTACATTGAATGTCTTGATAATAAATGTAAATACAAGAAAAAGTTTAATAACTGAACATAGAACATGTCCTATAAAGAAGCTTTTTCTTAAAATTTAGTATTTTAAGGTTATAGAAGTTCATAAATTACAAAATGAAAATTATTTATTCACCCCAGTCTTTCTCTGTAATCCCTAGTGGTAAACACTGTTGATAATTTGTTGGGTATCCTTCATGTCCTTTGGTTTTATAGATATAATATATTGATATATATACATATATGTAATATATATATTTTAAATTGGTCTCATATTGATTACCGGTGAAGTTACCTTTAAAATTTTTGCTATTACAAATAGTTCTACAAAGAACATCCTTGCACATCAATTTTTGCACATTTGTGTAAATATTTCTATAGGATAGTGTTTTAGAAATGAAAAAGCTGGGTCAAAGAATATGCACATATCCATAGGAAAATGGTTTATGTTAAATGCTCTTTTTTCTAGCTTTATTGAGATATAATTGACAAATAGAAACTATATATTTAAGGTTACAACATGATCTGATATATGTATGCATTGTGAACTGATTACCACAATCAAGCTAAATAACACATACATCACCTCATATCTTCCCCCCTTCTTTTTTGTGGTGAGAACACTTAAGATTCACTTTCTTAGCAAATTTCAAGTATACAGCACATTATTATTAATTATAATCACCATGTTGTACATTAGATTCCTAGAACTTGTTCATCTGATATCTAAAGTCTGTATGCTTTGACCAATGTCTCCCCATTTCCACCAACCCCTAGACCCTGGCAACCATCATTCTACTCTCTGATTTTATCAGTTTAAGTTTTTTACATTCTACATATAAGTGAGATCATACAGTATATTTCTTTCTGTGTCTGGCTTATTTCACTTAGTGTATTGTCCTCCAGATTCATCCATGTTGTTGCAAATGGCAGAATTTCCCTTTTTTTAATGACTGAATAATATTCCATTGTATATGTATGTTTGTGTGTGTGTGTGTGTGTGTGTGTGTGTGTGTGTGTATTTTATCACATTTTCTTTATTAATTTATCCATCAACAGGCACTTAGGTTCTTTCCATATCTTGGCTGTTGTGAATAATTCTGCAATGAACATGATAGTGCAGATATCTCTTTAAGATCATGCTTTTATTTCCTTTGGATATATACCCAGAAGTGGAATTGCTGGATGATACCATAATTCTATTTTTAATTTTTTGAGGAACCTCTATACCGTTTTCTATAATGGCTGTACCAATGGATTTTAAAATTATTTGCATATTTTATAACATTATTGAGGTAAAATTGACATAACAATAAGCTGCACAGATTTAAAGTGTACAATTTGATAAATTTTGACATATGTATAAACTTGTGAAGCCTCAATACCTCTCATACCCCTTTGTAAGTCCTACTCCCTCTCCACAATGCCCCTCACCACTCCCAAGCAAACGCTAATCTACTCTGTCACATAGATTAGTTTGAATTGTATAGAATTTTATATAAATGGGATCATGCAGTAAGTACTCTTTTTTTTTTTTTTTGGTCTGCTTTCTTTCACTCAGCTAATTATATTGAGATTCACCCATGCTTTTGTGTATATCAAAAGTTAATTTCTTTTTATTGCTGAATAGTATTCCATTATATGACTGTGCCATAATTTGTTTATCCATTCACTAATTGATGGACATTTGGATAGTTTCCAGTTTTTGGCTATTACAGATAAAGCTGGCATAAGATTCATTTGTATGTCTCTGTGTGGTCATATGCTTTCATTTGTCTTGGGTAAATACCCAGTGGTAGATAATTGGGTCATATATAAGAAACTATTAAACTGTGTTTGCAAAGTGGTTGAACCATTATTTATTTATTTATTTTTTATTGTAGTATAATTGCTTTACAATGCTGTGTTAGTTTCTGCTGTACAATGAAGTGAATCAGCTATATGTATACATATATCCCCTCCCTCTTGGACCTCCCTCCCACCCCCTCCCCCATCCCACCCATCTAGCTCATCACAGAGCACTGAGCTGAGCTTCCTGTGCTTTACAGCAGGTTCCCACTAGCTGTTGAAACATTTTACATTGCCATAAGCAATATATGAGAGTTCCAGTTGCTCCTCATTCTTGCCAATCCTGAAATTGGTCAGCCTTTAAAAATTGTAGTCATTCTAACAGATGTATGGTATTATCTCACACTGTGATTTTAATTTGCATTTCCTGAATGATCAAATGATGCTAAACATTTTCATGTGCTTATTTGCTATCTGCTTATCTCCTTCCCATTAAAAATTTTTTTGTGTCCTTATTATTACATTTTGAAAGTTCTTTATATATTCTGAATACAAGTCCTTTATTGGACATGTGATTAGCACATATTTTCTTCTAGTGTATGGCTTGTCTTTTCATTCTTTTAAAATGTTTTTTGAAGAGCATAAGTCCATACTTTTTTTTTTTAATATGGAATGTTTCACAAATTTGCGTGTCATCCTTTCGCAGGGGCCATGCTAATCTTCTCTGTAACGTTCCAATTTTTAGTATATGTGCTGCCAAAGTGAGCCATAAGTTCATACTTTTGATGAAATCTAGTCTACAATTTTTTTTTATTCGTGGATTGTACTCTTGATGTTTTATCTAAAGTTTTGCTTAACCTAGTGTCACATAGAAGTCAGAAAACAAGTCAAAGTAGTTGACTGAAATTTGTGCAGACATTTTATTGTTTTTGAAGGAAAGGAGAAACCGCTTTCAAGTTGTTACACTGAAAAAGAATTTTTGAGGCAGACAACTTAATGAATTTTCCAAAATTGGAGACAGTGCTTCTGTTGTTTGGAAATGAGAACAACCAAGCCTTGTCAACTTCTCTGCAGGTAGAACCCTGCAGACCACTGGAAGCACTGAAGTGTTCTAAAGGTTACTTTGCTCAGATGACATTAAATTGAAATGTGGATTTATAATAATTTTCTTCTGGACATAGATAACATTGATGTAAATCCTTTCAAAGTTGGCCTCATTTACTTAAAGACAGAGGAAAATAACTTCATAGATATTTAACTTGAAGAATTTTGAAAAATTCAGAAGTTCCTTAACACAGATCTATGCTTGTCTAGAAAATGAGATTTAAGAACCCTGATTCTGTGGTTTGGCACAATTTGTAAGTCTGGATTTTCAGCTCTAGTTGCTATCAGAGATGACCTGTGCAATATCATTCAAAAGCCCACTACATAATTTCAACTTCTCATTCAAGCCAGACAAAAATTCTTACTGAAATTTTCATTTGTACAATTCAGATATTATTCTTTTAAGAAATAGCCATTACTTTTTGCATGAAAAATGAGACTTTTTTGGGGGTAAGGATTACTTTAATATTGTGCAATATTGTGTACATTTGTTTTAATGCATTGTGTGTGTGTGTGTGTGTGTGTGATGAGAGAGAGAGAGGGAAAGGCACAGAGAGAGAAAGGTGGAATGGTGTTAGGCAAAGCTTTCATTAGAATCTCAACAAGATCCATAATCTACCCCCAAACCACAGGTATAGAGGAGTTTTCTAGAACATGATGAAATCAGTCCTATCCTTTTAAGATAAAACCACTGTGTATATAAAATTGGCATGTTGCATGTATTTTTTGCACCTAATTACAAATATAAAAATTAGAGCCTTGAGCAAACAGAAGTATAATATCTCCAGTTCTAGTCTATATATCATTCTTATTATTGCTGCAGCACTATTTACTACATAATTATGATATGTAAATATTTTCTGGTAAGTTTTCTTTTTACATTCTATATTTAATGTTAACCTTGACTGCTTTTGTAGTATAGACTATAGTATTCTAATATCAGTTAATTCTAGTTACATTTTTAGTTTGCCCTTTTATATTCTTAGTGAGTTTGCTGATAAGTTTGCTAATGCAGTTTTTTTCTTTCTGTTTCTCAGTCATTCTTATAGTTAATGGAATGATGGATTTTTCAGATTACCTTAAGGCTGTGAATGAAGTTTGTTATTTGGTCTCTCAGGATCCAGGTAAAAAGATGTTTCTTCAAAATTATAGAAGAGAATGATTTTGATAGTAACTGATTTTAGGGTGGGGTGGTTATATGAATTTACTCTTTTTCAGAATCTCTTAACTCCTTTTTGCCCCAGTAGTCTAGGTTGAGAAAAATTAGACATGAGTTATTCTATAAAAAGCACTAAAAAACCTGGATCACTGCCATGTTATCCTAATTTTCTTTTGTTTCTTTTTAAATGAATTTATTTATTTATTTATTTATTTATTTATGGCTGTGTTGGGTCTTCATTGCTGCATGCAAGCTTGCTCTAGTCGTAGTAAGCAGGGGCTACTCTTCGTTGTGGTGTGCAGGCTTCTTGCAATGGCTTCTCTTGTTGTGGAGCATGGGCTGTAGGTGCGCGGGCTTCAGTAGTTGTGACACGCAGGCTCAGTATTTGTGGTTCACAGTCTCTAGAGTGCAGGCTCAGTAGTTGTGGCACACGGGCTTAGTTGCTCCGCAGCATGTGGGATCTTCCCAGACCAGGGCTTGAACCCATGTCCCCTGCATTGGCAGGCGGATTCTTAACCACTGCGCCACCAAGGAAGTCCTGTCCTAATTTTCTATCCTCAATCTCCACTTTTTCCTTTACACAATTGATAGACCAATTTTCTTAAAACAAAGTTTTTGTCATGTCATTATCTCAAAAATTTAGCTGCTCTTCTTAGTCCAAACTCTTATGCTTGATGTCCTCACTTCTTCATAATTTTGCTTGCTGCTCCTCCTTTCTCCATAAATCTTTCCCAGGCAAGAACCCCATGCTCCAGTGAATCATAAATCTCCATATATGCCAATTTCATTCTTACTTCCATGCCTTTGTTCATGTTTTTTTTTCCTCTGTTGAAAACTCACATCTGTTTTCTTCTCTACCCTTAACAGTACTTTTTTCACTGTCTAGAGTCTGCTTGAATTTCTCCCTAAAAATTTCAGATGCTGAAGGGTCTCCTAGTAACTTTTAGTTTACACTACATATAAATTGTAAAGAAAGTGGTTGGAGGGACTATTCATGTTAAAGATAGAAATAGTGCTTCCAAAAATCCGAGATCTCTAGTGTTCATGATCTAATTTTAGCAGTTCGTTGGTTTTTCCATTAGGCAAGATCAAGTTCCTATGTTCAGTCCTTGGGATTATGTATATTTATTGTCAACCAGACTATATTTTCTTAGAATCAAGGATATATGAATGTGATAGTCAATATTCCTGAATAAGCAAACAAGAGGCAAGAAAAACTCTTTAATGTTTACTTATTCATTAATGTAATAAATGTTATTAAATGCCTACCATATGCAGCAATGAACAATATAGATGTGATGCTTGGTTTGCTTTTCCTTTTTTAACTCCTTACTTCCTACTTGGCATTTTGATTAACTCCTGTGACACTGGGATTCTCCTTTATCTACTTGGTTTTTGACTTACAGCTTTTTCCTGACTATAGATTTATATGTTTGCTTGGACTCCTAAGTACTGCCTACTTGTTGAACCAGCTTATTTTCTCTCTTCCATTCCTTGGTTTTTCAACTCCTGGTTTCCTATTTTGACCTTATTTCTGTTCATGGCCATGTGTTCTGAGACCAATCAGGAAGTCCCAGGTTTCTTTATTTTTCCTTTTAAAGCAATACACATAATTCTTGAATATGTTATTTTTATAAAATATCCAAGCAATATTTAAGTGTATAAAGATGTGGAAGACACTCTTTAATTCCTCCTAGATTTTTATAGTTTAATGTTGACCTTAGAATCATTTTTATATGCAATTGTGAATATATATATGTTTCATAAGATGAAATAAGTTATCGATTTTTAGGCAGAGGACCTATATCTCACAGAAGCTAGTAAAAAGACCAAGCATACAGTTAGGAATCAAGAGACCCTCCAAAAATGGAAAAAATAGAAATATCTTATACTTTAAGAGAAAAGGATCATACTATATACATTATTTTTTAGTATTTTTTTTAAACTAAGTAATACGTCTTGGAAAGTTCTATGTCAGTAGATACAGGTCAGCCTTTTACTTTTTTTTTTTTAAATTAATTAATTAATTAATTAATTTTTGGCTCTGTTGGGTCTTCGTTGCTGTGCGTGGGCTTTCTCTAGTTGCAGTGAGTGAGGGCTACTCTTCGTTGCGGTGCGTGGGCTTCTCATTGTGGTGGCTTCTCTTGTCGCGGAGCACGGGCTCTAGGTGCACGGGTTTCAGTAGTTGCGGCATGCAGTCTCAGTAGTTGTGGCTTGCGGGCTCTAGAGCGCAGGCTGAGTAGCTGTGGTGCACGGGCTTAGTTGCTCCACGGCATGTGGGATCTTCCTGGACCAGGGATCGAACCCATGTCCCCTGCATTTGCAGGTGGATTCTTAACCACTGCACCACCAGGGAAGTCCCCAGCCTTTTACTTTTTAATAGCTACATGGTATCTGAAAAATGTAGATATACTATAATTTATTTAATCCCATATTGTTGAATATTTAATTCGTTTTAATTGTCTTACTATTGTAAACAATTCCACAGTGATTGTAACTTTTCTTATATTTTTATATTATATATATTTATTTGATGTTATATTTTATATTTATATGTGTGCATGTGTCTTTATCATACCTTTGTAAGGCAAAATGAGTTATAAATTATTAAGCAGAGGAGAAACTGTGTGCATTGGGACATGACTTCAACACCTAGCCAGATAGTTTTTTCAACTCTGCCTTAGTCTTCACTTCCTTCTTATGTGTATCCTTAAGGTAAGACAGTGGTGAGGGTATAGGACCTTCTCAAGTATTTCCTGAGCATCTTTACATCCTTGCCCTTGTGTGTGGCTATCTAGATTCCCAAGAATATGTTGGAGATTTTCAAAGCCCACTATGAAAATTTCATTTCCCAGATTTTCCTTTTAATCTTTTTGTTAGCCTACTGTTTGCTCTGTTATCTACCACTTCTGGCAGTTGTAATGTTAAACAATTGTCTCTGATTGTTTTTAATGAATTCCCCCCAGGAAAAGGCTGTTTGCACTGGGCAAGCTTTGAGTCATGTTATATAAGAACAGCTTTGCAAGTAGGGTCTTCCAGGGAACCACCAGACAGGTCTAATAATAACAGTTCTCAGGGAATGGGGCTTTGAAGAAGTTCCAACCTCATTCTTCTCCACTGGATTTCAGGCTGCTGGTTTTCTTTGTGATTTTAGGCTCTTGGTTTTTCAGGGCTCCTGGAAGCTCCTGATGGGGAGGTGGGAATATGGCAAGTTAAGAGGCCACAAAACTTAGTGTTCTTAAGCCATTTTTCTTGAAAAAACATTCCTTGTAAGCCTTTGGTTGATTTCCAGAGTTTTGAAGAAAGTTGATTTTGACGATTTTTGCCAGTGTTCTCATTGTTTTGTAGAGGAAAGGATTCTCAGAGGTCTTTCCTCTGCAACTTTTGCTCACTTGATTAATAACTACTAGTTGAATGAATAAATAGTGCCCAGTTTTTCCCCTTGGTTGTGCTTATCTAAGGACTTGTGGATCATTATGTTTACTATATCCTGAATTCCAGGAAAATCTAGCCTGACTACCAAGTGATTTGCACTCTGAAATTAATTATTTGAATTGTGTTTCCTTATCAAAGTAAATTAGGGATACAGTGGTCTGAGGAACACTTAAATGTAGCATTTGGACACAGATATCTTTAGGTTTTAAGGAAGACTTCTTTTGGGGGGGAATTATCTTCATTATTATGAATGTTTTCTTTTAACCATGTTCTTCCCAGTTCACTTATGATATAAAGGACTGTTAGCATAAACATGAAGTTTATATGGATAAATAGGAAACCTTTTAATAGTGGTTAAATCATCGCCAGATTCTTTGTAGTATATTAAAAATCTGAAGAGAAATTTTGTATCTACACCATTCTTCTTTCTTTTACAGTATCTTTCCTAAATTACATTTTAAAGTAATTAATAACTGCCCCCAATTTTGGATTAAGCTTCCCTGCTATTGTAGATTATACAAGTGGTAAGAAATTGTTATAGCTAAAAGTTTTAACTAAGAGGTGAGCATAGTATAATGATTAAGAGCAAACATTCTGGAATAGATTAGAATTCTGGCTTTTCTATTTGCTAGCTGTGTAATCAAAAGGGACTTTCTAATAGATAACTTGAACAGACCGATCACTGGAAGTGAAATAGAATCTGTGATTTTAAAAAAACTCCTTACAAACAAAAGTCCAGGATCAGATGGCTTCACAGGCGAGTTCTACCAAACATACAAAGAAGAAATTATATGATTCTTCTCAAACTCTTCCAAAAGATTGAAGAGGAGGGAACACTCCCAAAGACATTCTATGAAACCACAATCACCCTGATACCAAAACCAAAGATACCACCAAAAAAGAAAAGTACAGGCCAATATATTTGATGAATACAGATGCAAAAATTCTCAATAAAATATTAGGAAAACAAAAACAACAACACATAAAAAAGATCATACCACAACCAAGTGGGATTCATCCCAAGTTCCTGAGGCTGGTTCAATGTATGCAAATCAATCAAGGTAATAAAACACATTAACAAAATAAAAGTCAAAAATCACATGATCATCTCAGTAGATGCAGAAAAAGCATTTGACAGAATTCAACATCCACTCATGATAAAAACTCTTACCAAAATGGGTATCCAGGGAACATACCTCAACATAATAAAAGCTATTTATGACAAACCTACAGCCAATATAATACTCAGTGGTGAAAAGCTGAAACCCTTCCTCCTAAAATCTGGAACAAGACAAGAATGCCCACTCTCACCAGTTCTATTCAACATAGTATTAGAAGTCCTAGCCACAGCAGTCAGGCAAGAAAAAGAAATAAAAGGCATCCAAATTGGAAGGGAAGAGGTAAAATTGTCACCATATGCAAATAACATGATACTATATATAGAAAACCCTATTGACTCCACACAAAAACTACTAGATCTAATAAACGAATTCAGCAAAGTAGTAGGATACAAGATTAACATTCAGAAATCAGTTGCATTTCTTTACGCTAACAATGAAATGTCAGAAAGGGAATGTAAAAAAACAGTACCTTTTAAAATTGCACCAAAAAAAAAAAAAACCTATGAATAACCTGACCAAGGAGGTGAAAGACTTATATGCTGAGAACCATAAAACATTAATAAAGGAAATTAAAGAGGATTCAAAGAAATGGAAAGCTATCCCATGCTCTTGGGTTGGAAGAATTAACATTGTTAAAATGGCAGTGCTACCCAAAGCAATCTACAGATTTAATGCTATCCCTATCAAATTACCCATGACCTTTTTCACAGAACTAGAACAAATAATCCAAAAATGTATATGTTACTACAAAAGACCCAGAATTGCCAAAGCAATCCTGAGGGGGGGAAAAAAAGCAGGAGGCATAACTCTCCCAGACTTCAGACAATACTCCAAAGCTACAGTAATCAAAACAGTGTGGTATTGTTACAAAAACAGACACCTGGGTCAATGGAACAGAATAGAGAGCCCAGAAATAAATCCACACACCTACGGTCAATTAATCTTTGACAAAGGAGGCAAGAATATAAAATGGGAAAACGATAGTCTCTTCAGCAAGTGGTGCTGGGAAAGTTGGACAGCTGCATGTAAATCAATGAAGTTAGAACACACCCTCACACCATGCACAAAAATAAACTCAAAATGGCTTAAAGACTTAAACATAAGACATGACACCATAAAACTAGAAGAGAACATAGGTAAAACATTCTCTGACATAAATCATACCAATGTTTTCTTCGGTCAGTCTCACATGGCAATAGAAATAAAAACAAAATGAACAAATGGGATATAATCAAACTTACAGGCTTTTGCACAGTAAAGGAAATGATTAAAAAAGAAAAAACCCAAAAGACAACCTATGGAATGGGAGAAAACATTTGCAAGTAATGTGACTGACAGGGGCTTAGTCTCCAAAATATACAGACAGCTCATACAACTTAACAACAAGAGGGCAAACAACCCAGTCAAGGAATGGGCAGAAGACCTTAATAGACATTTCTCCAAAGAAGACATACAGTTGGCCAGTAGGCACATGAAAAGATGCTCAACATCACTACTTATTAGAGAAATGCAAATAAAAACTACAATGAGATACCACCTCACACCAACCAGAATGGCCATCGTTAAAAAATCTATAAATAACAAATGCCGGAGAGGGTGTGGAGAAAAGGGAACCCTCCTATACTGTTGGTGGGAATGTAAATTGGTGCAGCCACTATGGAAAACAGTATGGAGGTTCCCAGAAAACTAAAAATAGAATTACCATATGATCCAGCAATCCCACTCCTGGGCATATACCCAGATAAAACTAATTCAAAAAGATACATGCACTCCTTTGTTCATAGCAGCACTATTCACAATAGCCAAAACATGGAAACAAATGTCCATCGACAGATGAATGGATAAAGAAGATGTGGTACATATATACAATGGAATACTACTTAGCCATAAAAAAGAACAAAATAATGCCATTTGCAGCAACATGGATGCAACTAGAGATGATCATACTAAGTGAAGTAAGTCAGAAAGAGAAAGACCAATACCATATGATACCACTTATATGTGGACTAAAATATGGCACAAATGAACCTATCTACAAAACAAAAACAGATGCACAGACATAGAGATCAGACTTGTGGTTGCCAAGGTGGAGCAGGGGAGGGAGAGGGTTGGACTGTGAGTTTGGGGTTGGTAGTTGCAAACTGTTACATTTAGAATGGATAAACAGCAAGGTCCTACTGTATAGCACAGGGAACTATATCCAATCTCCTGGGATAAACCATAATGGAAAAGAATATAAATAAAAAGGATGTCTCTATGTGTATAACTGAGTCACTTTGCTGTACAGCAGAGATTGCCACAACATTGTAAATCAAATACACTTCAATTAAAAACAATTTAAAAACGGACCTTCTAAGCCTTAGTTTTCTTATCTGTAATGTAGGGATAATGATCATTTTTATTTTGTAGGCCAATTGTGATAATGGAATTATATAGCCCATAACTTTTAGCACAGTGCCTGGCGCATAAACAGCATTCAATAAAAACCAGCTATTATTATTAATATTATTTTAGTAGTATAATAGCAAAAGCTAGATTTTATACTAGGAATATGGCCAGAATTGGGCAAATGCCTACTTGCAGGGAAATTTTTAGAAAACCCTAAATTTATTTTTCCCTGGTCAAAATCAGCTCCTCCAAGAAAAGCTATTGATTCTCATGGTACAATAATTTCCTTGTTTGTTGTATTTTTGCAGCATTTCAGAAAGCCTTGAAGATTTTCTGTAGGATAAAAGGTGGTCGAGTTTCAACTTCTGAAGTGGGTGACGTTTTGGATAACATGGCTATCCTTGTAATCCCTGAAACTTTTCAGGAAGTGATAAAGCATGCTAGTATTGACAGTGAGTTATTTGAATTGATATGTACACGTATCTTTCTTGGCTACCAATTTTTCCGATTCATCCTTTGCTTCTTCTTCTTTTCCTTCTTGATTCTTGCCTTATGCCATTGACACTGCTTACTGGTGTCTATGGTAAAAGATAATCTAGAAAAATTAAGTGAGAAATTTCTCAAATGTGTTATATTTTAGTATGTTTGGTAAAATTATAAGAGAAAAATGGAATTTTTTCTTTTCAACCTTATCTCTCTTTTCCAATAGTCATTTCTTGTCTCTGTGGAGAGGTAGTTTCTGTAGTGTCAAGAGCATGGGCTATGCAACTTAGGAGACCTAAATTTCTTGAATTTTCAGCTTCATTTTGTAGCTTTGATTACAAAATCTTCCTATGCTATTCAGTTATACTCTCTTTAAACAGTATAATATATTTAGCAGATGTTTTGTATTGATGTTTACATGTGACCAGGGATGTCCTAAGTGATTGCTTGATTTATCCATTTATTTAATGAGTCAGATAGTCATTTAATATCTACTGTGCCTGTGACTATGGTAGGTGATACACAGATGAATAAAACATATTTATTGTTCTGAAGGAGCTCACATTCTGGTGCAGAAAGAGTCAAGTAAACTGAAAATTATAATATTATGTAACAAGTACTGTTATAGAGTTTATATAGGCTGCTAATGCATACTCGAAGCACTAGGGAAAGATTATTAGAGGAGGTGATGTCTGAGCTAAATCTTGAAGGATCAGTAGGAGTTAGTTCGTTGCAGATGGTGGTGGAGGGTGAAAGATTTTAGACTGAGGGAAGTTTGTGTAAATATGGCAGGAAAATAATCAGACATGGTATCCTTTCCAGTGGGCTTCTACTGGTTTTTGTCATTTGGTAGTGGTGGCTTTATAGTGAGTCTTTGGTTGCTGAAGTGTGGTCTGGAGATATAACCAGGCTGCATGCAGTTTTACTAGGTAATTTTTATGGTGGGCTCGGGGTGATAAACATAAGTGGAGAGATATGTACTGGAGCATGAAGATGTCTATAAATAGGGATTTTAAAGACTAACCTTAAGCCATGTTATTAAATAGCCTTTAGGACATGCTGTACCAGGAGCAACAGAAATCATATATGAAACTGCTGTAGTGCCTTGCTTTTTGGCTTATGGAATTCTGGTCTGGGCTTCCAGGTCTCCCACTTTATTTGGGGAGGTAGATTAGACAAATAATAATAATTTAATAGGATTATTGTAGGACTTAGATATAAAAATTTATCATTGTTTGGCACCTAGAACAGGCTCAAGAAATGTGAAGCAGAAACCTAAGAATCATCCTTGACAGGGGCATTATCTCTGTTCTCCTTGTGAAATCATTATGAACTACTATTATTTTAAACTCCTAGATATCTCTTCAGTCTTTCTGTTTTCCAGCATTACTACCTTAACCTAAATTACCATAATCTTTACTTAGGACAATTGGAAGTCTACCCATATTCTAACAAGTCTACCCATGTACAGTCTTATCCCCCTTCACACTGTAGCCAGAATGATCTTTTCAAAACAAACATCTGATCGCATTACCCTCAGTGCATAAAATCTAATAATACCTCTTGGGATAAAGAACTCTTTGATGTACAAGGCCTTGCAAAGTCTGGCCTTTACTTCAGCTTTATCTTCAGATCTTCAACTTTTATCTTCAGATCTTCTGCTTTATCTCAGACCACATTCTCCCTTACTCTCTGTGCCTTCTTAGAGTTTCAACTACATACCATTCTCCTCCTGCCATAGCCATTACACATGTTCTTTTCTTTTCCTGGAACATTCCTCTCTTCCTAGTTATTCCTACTTATACTTTAAATCTAAACTAAACTCTGTTCTTTAGGGATGTTTCCCTGACCTCTCTGACTAGGTCATATTCTCATATTGTACACTTTCACAGCATTAATCACAGTAGCAATTTGTATTTTTAACGGTTTGATTAAGGTTTGTATCTCAATTAAGACTAAGCAGGGCTTCCCTGGTGGCGCAGTTGTTAAGAATCTGCCTGCCAATGCAGGGGACACGGGTTTGAGCCCTGGTCTGGGAAGATCCCACATGCTGCGGAGCAACTAAGCCCGTGAGCCACAACTACTGAGCCTGTGCATCTGGAGCCTGTGCTCCACAACGGGAGAGGCCACGACAGTGAGAGGCCCGCGCACCGCGATGAAGAGTGGCCCCCACTCGCCGCAACTGGAGAAAGCCCTTGCACAGAAACGAGGACCCAACACAGCCAAAAATAAATAAATAAAATAAATTAAAATAAATTTTAAAAAAAAGACTAAGCAGCAGGAGAGCAGATATCATGTCTACTTTTGCTCAATATTATATCCTCAGTATGTAGCACAGTGCATATGGCACATATTAGCTGCTGAAACATGTTGAAAGAATTAATAATTCTTACCTGTTATTCTACCTCCCCCAGTCATGGGGAGCAAGATTTCTTCATCTTCTCATATTCATGAAGTCTTATGTTTCAGTGTGTACTGAAGTATTACTTCACAATTCCAGATATTGTTCAAAGCCCATAATAGCTGGCCCTCTATTCCTACTTCCACATATTTATGTGGTGTTTTAATTTTAGAACAGGATGGCAGTTGTATTTGTGTTCAAAAGGAAATACAGTATCTAAACTTATTTTTTCTATTATAGGTAACCAAATGGTGGATATTGGGGATATTATATTTACTTTGGCTGAATTACAGCAACAGTATGAGGATGTTTGTAAGTGATCTCTTATTGCTATAGCAAGTTTTGTTTATAAATAAACTGTCTTTAATAAGTAATAATTTATGGGTTTTATCATATGGGTTTTGAAAGCCTTCTCTGAACCCTTTACTCTCTTAAATCAGAGAGATAAAATTTAATATAATACCCTTAATATACCTAATTAATATTGATTATATAATATGACTGTCTCATAATTTTGCTACTTTTATCTTTCCCTTAATATTTTGCAACATAGTCAACTTTAAAACAAAATAGTAATACTATAAAAAGATAATATTTAATTTGCATTTGCAGGTCATTCTGACATCCTGACCTTGGCTTTTAAAAAAATTTTAGTATGTTTTTCTCTATCACTCATTATTAAGTTTAGTTTTTCTTCATTAAGTGCATTGTTTTTGATCTTTTCCTATTGCACATCATGTCACTCCTTACTCTTTCTCTCATTTGTCCAAATATCATTCAGTCAAGATTATCTATGTACATAATTTTAAGAATTATATAGTTCTATAAAGCTTGCTACAAAAAAAGCAGCCTCGAGATTGGTGTTTTTCAAACTGTGGAGTCGTGAAATTGATTTAGAGGGTCATCACCAAGCATTAAAAGAAAACAGGATAGAAACTTTCAGAGTGCATCCCACATAGTAAAGCCGTGTGGCTGACAGGGTTTTGGTGCTCTGGCCAGGCGTCAGACCTGAGCCTCTGAGGTGGGAGAGCTGAGTTGAGGACATTGGACCACCAGAGATGTCCTGACCCCACATAATATCAATCAGCGAGAGCTCTCCCAGAGATCTCCATCTCAACACTAAGACCCAGCTTCACTCAACAACCAGCAAGCTCCAGTCTGGACACCCCATGCCAAACAACTAGCAAGACAGGAACACAACCCCACCCATTAGCAGAGAGGCTGCCTAAAATCTTAATAAGTTCACAGACACCCCAAAACACACCACCGGATGTGGTTCTGCCCACCAAAAAGACAAGATCCAGCCTCATCCAGCAGAACACAGGCACCAGTCCCCTCCACCAGGAAGCCTACATAACCTACTGAACCAACCTTACCCACTGGGGGCAGACACCAAAAACAACGGGAACTATGAACCTGCAGCCTACGAAAAGGAGACCCCAAACACAGTAAAGCAAAATGAGAAGACAGAGAAACACATAGCAGATGAAGGAGCAAAGTAAAAACCCACCAGACCAAACAAATGAAGAAGAAATAATCAATCTACCTGAAAAAGAATTCAGAGTAATGATAGTAAAGATGATCCAAAATCTTGGAAATAGAATGGAGAAAATACAAGAAAATGTTTAACAAGGACCTAGAAGAACTAAAGAGCAAACAAACAATGATGAACAGCAAAATAAATGAAATTTAAAATTCTCTAGAAGGAATCAATAGCAGAATAACTGAGGCAGAAGAACGGATAAGTGACCTGGAAGATAAAATAGTGGAAATAACTACTACAGAGCAGAATAAAGAAAAAAGAATGAAAAGAATTGAGGACAGTCTCAGAGACCTCTGGGACAACATTAAACACACCAACATTCGAATTATAGGGGTCCCAGAAGACGAAGAGAAAAAGAAAGGGACTGAGAAAATATTTGAAGAGATTATAGTGGAAAACTTCCTTAATATGGGAAGGGAAATAGTCAATCAAGTCCAGGAAGTGCAGAGAGTCCCATGCAGGAAAATCCAAGGAGAAACACGTCAAGACACATACTAATCAAATTATCAAAAATTAAATACAAAGAAAAAATATTAAAAGCAGTAAGGGAAAAGCAACAAATAACATACAAGAGAATCCCCATAAGGTTAACAGCTGATCTTTCAGCAGAAACTCTGCAAGCCAGAAGGGAGTGGCAGGACATATTTAAAGTGATGAAAGGGAAAAACCTACAACCAAGATTACTCTACCTGACAAGGATCTCATTCAAATTTGCCAGAGAAATTAAAACCTTTACAGACAAGCAAAAGCTAAGAGAATTCAGCACCACCAAACCAGCTTTACAACAAATGCTAAAGGAACTTCTCTAGGCAGGAAACACAAGGGAAGGAAAGGACCTACAATAACAAACCCAAAACAATTAAGAAAATGGTAATAGGAACAAACATATCAATAATTACCTTAAATGTAAATGGATTAAATGCTTCAACCAAAAGACATAGACTGGCTGAATGGATACAAAAACAAGACCCATATATATGCTGTCTACAAGAGATCCACTTCAGACCTAGGGACACATACAGACTGAAAGTGAGGGAATGGAAAGAGATATTCCATGCAAATGGAAATCAAAAGAAAGCTGGAATAGCAATTCTCATATCAGACAAAATAGACTTTAAAGTAAAGACTATTACAAGAGACAAAGAAGGACACTACATAATGATCAAAGGATCAATCCAAGAAGAAGATATAACAATTGTAAATATTTATGCACCCAACATAGGAGCATCTCAATACATAAGGCAAATGCTACAGCCATAAAAGGGGAAATTAACCATAACACAATAGTAGTAAGGGACTTTAACACCCCACTTTCACCAATGGACAGATCATCCAAAATGAAAATAAATAAGAAAACACAAGCTTTAAATGACACATTAAACAAGATGGACTTAATTGATATTTATAGGACATTCCGTCCAAAACAACAGGATACACTTTCTTCTCAAGTGCTCATGGAACATTCTCCAGGAGAGATCATATCTTGGGTCACAAATCAAGCCTTGGTAAATTTAAGAAAATTGAAATTGTATCAAATATCTTTTCTGACCACAAAGCTATGAATCTAGATATCAGTTAAAGGAAAAATCTGTAAAAAAATACAAACACATGGAGGCTAAACAATGCACACTAAATAACCAAGAGATCACTGAAGAAATCAAAGAGGAAATCAAAAAATACCTAGAAACAAATGAAGATGAAAACATGACGACCCAAAACCTATGGGATGCAGCAAAAGCAGTTCTAAGAGGGAAGTTTAGAGCAATACAATCCTACCTCAAGAAACAAGAAGCATCTCAAATAAACAACCTAACCTTACACCTAAAGCAATTAGAGAAAGAAGAACAGAAAAACCCCAAAGCTAGTAGAAGGAAAGAAATCATAAAAATCATATCAGAAATAAATGAAAAAGAAATGAAGGAAGCAATAGCAAAAATCAATAAAACTAAAAGCTGGTTCTTTGAGAAGATAAACAAAATTGATAAACCATTAGCCAGACTCATCAAAAAAAAAAAAGGAGAAAGACTCAAATCAACAGAATTTGAAATGAAAAAGGAGAAGTAACAACTGCCAGTGCAGAAATACAAAGGATCATGAGAGATTACTACAAGCAACTCTATGCCAATAAAATGGACAACCTGGAAGAAATGGACAAATTCTTCGAAATGCACAACCTTCCGAGACTGAACCAGGAAGAAATAGAAAATATAAACAGACCAATCACAAGCACTGAAATTGAAACTGTGATTAAGAATCTTCCAACAAAAAAAAGCCCAGGACCAGATGGCTTCACAGGCGAATTCTACCAAACATTTAGAGAAGAGCTAACACCTAACCTTCTCAAACTCTTCCAAAATATAGCAGAGGGAGGAACACTCCCAAACTCATTCTACGAGGCCAACATCAGCCTGATACCAAAACCAGACAAAGATGTCACAAAAAAAGAAAAATACAGGCCAATATCACTGGTGAACATAGATGCAGAAATCCTCAACAAAATACTAGCAAACAGAATCCAACACCATGATCAAGTGGGGTTTACCCCAGGAATGCAAGGATTGTTCAGTATATGCAAATCAATCAATGTGATACACCATATTAACAAATTGAAGGAGAAAAACCATATGATCATCTCAATAGATGCAGAAAAAGCTTTCGACAAAATTCAACACCCATTTATGATAAAACCTCTCCATAAAGTAGGCATAGAGGGACCCTACCTCAACATAATAAAGGCCATATATGACAAACCCACAGCCAACATCGTTCTCAATGGTGAAAAACTGAAACCATTTCCTCTAAGATCAGGAACAAGACAAGGTTTCCCACTCTCACCACTGTTATTCAACATAGTTTTGGAAGTGTTAGCCACAGCAATCAGAGAAGAAAAAGAAATAAAAGGAATCCAAATCGGAAAAGAAGAAGTAGAACTGTCACTGTTTGCAGATGACATGATACTATACATGGAGAATCCTAAAGATGCTACCAGAAAACTACTAGAGCTAATCAATGAATGTGGTAAAGTAGCAGGAAACAAAATTAATGCACAGAAATCTCTTGTTTTCCTATACACTAATGATGAAAAATCTGAAAGAGAAATTAAGGTAACACTCCGATTTACCATTGCGACAAAAAGAATAAAATACCTAGGAATAAACCTACCTAAGGAGACAAAAGACCTGTGTGCAGAAAACTATAAGACTCTGATGAAAGAAATTAAAGATGATACAAACAGATGGAGAGATATACCATGTTCTTGGATTGGAAGATCAACATTGTGAAAATGACTATACTACCCAAAGCAATCTACAGATTCAATGCCTTCCCTATCAAACTACCAATGGCATTTTTCACAAAACTAGAACCAAAAATTTTACAATTTGTATGGAAACAGAAAAGACCCCAAATAGCCAAAGCAATCTTGAAAGAGAAAAACGGAGCTGGAGGAATCAGGCTTCCTGACTTCAGACTATACTACAAAGCTACAGTAATCAAGACAGTATGGTACTGGCACAAAAACAGAAATATAGATCAATGGAACAAGATAGAAAGCCCAGAGATAAACCCATGCATATATGGTCACCTTATTTTTGATAAAGGAGGCAAGAATATACAATGGAGAAAAGACAGCCTCTTCAATAAGTGGTGCTGGGAAAACTGGACAGCTACATGTAAAAGAATGAAATTAGAACACTCCCTAGCACCATACACAAAAATAAACTCAAAATGGATTAAAGACCTAAGTGTAAGACCAGACACTATAAAACTCTTAGAGGAAAACATAGGCAGAACACTCTATGACATACATCACAGCAAGATTCTTTTTGACCCAGCTCCCAGAGAAATGGAAATAAGAACACAAATAAACAAATGGGACCGAATGAAACTTAAAAGCTTTTGCACAGAAAAGGAAACCATAAACAAGACCAAAAGACAACCATCAGAATGGGAGAAAATATTTGCAAATGAAGCAACTGACAAAGGATTAATCTCCAAGATTTACAAGCAGCTCATGCAGCTCCGTAACAAAAAAACAAACAACCCAATCCAAAAATGGGCAGAAGACCTAAATAGACATTTCTCCAAAGAAGATATACAGATGGCCTACAGACACATGAAAGAATGCTCAACATCATTAATCATTAGAGAATGCAAATCAAAACTACAATGAGATATCATCTCACACCGGTCAGAATGGCCATCATCAAAAAAAATCTAGAAACAATAAATGCTGGAGAGGGTGTGGAGGAAAGGGAACTCTCTTGCACTGTTGGTGGGAATGTAAATTGATACAGCCACTATGGAGAACAGTATGGAGTTTCCTTATAAAACTACAAATAGAACTACCATACGATCCAGCAATCCCACTACTGGGCATATACCCTGAGAAAACCATAATTCAAAAAGAGTCATGTACCAAAATGTTCATTGCAGCTCTATTTACAATAGCCAAGACATGGAAGCATCCTAAGTGTCCATCGACAGATGAATGGATAAAGAAGATATGACATATATATAGAATGGAATATTACTCAGCCATAAAAAGAAACAAAATTGAGTTATTTATAGTGAGGTAGATGGACCTAGAGTCTGTCATACAGAGTGAAGTAAGTCAGAAAGAGAAAAACAAATACAGTATGCTAACACATTTATATGGAATCAAAAAAAAAAAAATGGCTCTGAAGAACCTAGGGGCAGGGCAGGAATAAAGACGCAGACATAGAGAATGGACTTAAGGACACGGGGAGGTGGAAGTGGTAAGCTGGGACGAAGTGAGAGAGTGTCATTGACATATACACTACCAAATGTAAAATAGATAGCTAGTGGGAAGCAGCTGCATAGCAGAGGGAGATCAGCTCGGTGCTTTGTGACCACCTTGAGGGGTGGGATAGGGAGTGTGGGAGGGAGACGTAAGAGGGAGGGGATATGGGGATATATGTATACATATAGCTGATTCACTTTGTTATACAGCAGAAACTAACACACCATTGTAAAACAATTATACTCCAATAAAGATGTTTAAAAAAAAAAAAAGCAGCCTCTTGCTTGATCCTCCTCTCAGCTTCTCCAGAGGCAAACGTTTCATATGTTTTAGCCAATTACTTGATATTTATCGTCATGACTGTAAATGTTTATATTGCTACCTGTTGATCTCTAAAATCTTAGGTAGACAGAGTAAACTTACTACTATGAAAAATAAGAATTTAGCTCTGTTTTATCTTCCCTGTCCACACCACATCCACCTACTCTTCCTCTACCTATCCCTCTTCCCATAGTTATATGGTAGTTTGATTAGTTTTTAATTCAGTATTTGTATTAATATGTTTATATAAACACTATTCACAGGTGAGCCATATAGTAAATATCTTGTGGTTACTTTCTTTTTTCTGTGCAATTTTTTCTCTCTTTGTATTAAAATTATCTTTTTAAAATTTATTTGCTTGTTTTGTTAAAAAAGTATATTGCTGATTCAACCCTAAACTCTGCCAGATGTCTAAATATCCTCTCCATAATTTTGGATACACCAGGTATTCTATCAGCTTTATCTTCTTGAAGAAATATACCTTAGAGTATTCTGATATTCTTTCATATGGATTTGTTGCCCTCTACGTCTTGTGTGCACCTGTCATCTTGGGATTTCTCTTCATTAACATTCTGGAAATTTTTCACTTTTCTCACCTGTATCAGATTCTGTACTCATATTTGATTGACAGTTTGGGTATAGAATGGAAATAATTTTCCTCAGAATTTTTCTATTTTCCAGTTTTCAATGTTGTTGTTGAAGTCCAAAATTCTTTTGATTACCGACCTTTTTATGCAACTAATTTTTTTTCTTTGCAATCTTATAGGATCTCTTTACCTCTAGTGTTCTGAAATTTCATGATGATATGCCTTGAAATAGGTTTCTTTGCAACAATTGTGCTGGGTATGGTATACTGTGATTCTGGGAAATTTAAACAATTTGTTGATGACTTCCTTTTCTCTATTTTTCTCTTCTCTCTGGAACGCTTATTACTTGAATACTTGACATCCTGAATGGATTCTCCTTTTTTTTTTTTTTTTTTTTTTTTTTTTACCTTTTTCTCTTGCCTTTTTGGGAGATTTACTTAACTTTATCTTCCAGCCCTTGTATTTAGGTTTTCATTTGTACTTTTTAAATTTCCAAGAACTTTTTTCCCCCCTCTGAATGTATTTTATTATAACATCCTCTTCTTGATTTATGGACATTCCTGTTGTTCCATGGACATAATATCTTCTATTGCGCTAAAGATGATATTTTTAAAATTTTCTTTTACATTCATACTGTTTCCTCCAAGTTATTTTTGTCTTATGTGGTTTTCCTTTTAGAGGCATCCTCCAAATGTCTGGTGATCTTTGGTTGTCTGCCTGTGTTTGAGAATAATGAACTAAAAAGCTGTTTGGAAGTTCTGAAACTGAGAATGGAACTAGTTGACTATGGACTGAACACTGTAGAGTAGTGGTTCTTAACCAGAGGTGATTTGGGGATTTTTTTCCCTTCTCTCCTCTCTCCCCTAGGAACATTTGGCAACATCTGGAGATGTTTTTTGTTCATTACAACTAGTGTTACTAGCATTAAGTGATTAGAGGCTGGGGATGCTTCTGTTGACTGTAAAAAAATACACAACCTAAAAGTAGAGAACTGTGTTTTATTTGGGGCTTTACTGAGACTTAAGCCCAGGATATAGCTTCTCAGATAACTCTGAGGGACTGTTCCAAAGAGGTAAGGGATATATAGGAATTTTTGCAAAAAACCCAAGTAATCGAATATCAAAAGATTACTGCTGATTAAAGAAAACCCAGACATCTCAAGTTAATGAATTTAGTGGTTTTCTATGTATGGGAAGATGCAAGAGTTTGAGCTTAATGAAATTATTCCTTTGATATGCACCTTAACAATCTAGGGCCAGTATCCTGTTTTTCTCCATCCTGAATCCCCTCAAGGTGCACCATGTGGGTGGCTGCAGTGGCTGATGGCTTGATGGCCTCAACATTCTTTGTTTACTGATATGGCAGGTGACATTCTTTGCCCACACTTCTAGATATCCTACAATGCACGGGACAGCCCCCCTCAGAGAATTATCTGTCCCCAAATGCCAGTACTGCTGAGGTCGAGATACCCTGCTGTAGGGTGATCTGGTGGCTTGTTTGCCTAGAAGACCCTTGATATCACCATCTTTAGGGTTTTTCCCCTTTCAAGATGGTCAGTGTATTCAAAGAAGAAACTAAGCTTGCTTGCCAGAGTTTCAGGTATGTAATGAGACAAAAGAACTGGAGTTCTCTTTATTCAGTGGTAATTGTCCTGTAACCCTCCCTCTTCATTTTCCAAATAATACTCTTACCTTCTGTTGTGTTTTGAATGCCCTAATCCAGAGACCTTTGCGTTTAACCCTCTCTGGTGAATTGTTAGTCTTCTGCTGGAGTGGGAGAAGATCAATATCTGGCCATGTGAAAATATATGGCTGTGTGAAGGGAATCTAGGTATCTGATTACCACTTAAACAGACTTTTAACCAATCGTTTATTTTCAGTTTTACTCTTACCTTCACTTTTAGAGGTAACTAAATGCCACTAATTTATGAGCATTTGGAGGTTTTGTGTTATCAATTGGCTTGTTTCTTGGCTTTTTCCTTCTGGCTTAGGATTCAGCCTTTTCAGATCTGCTAAGTTCATTAGCTTCCCAGCTTCCAAAATTTTATTGCAGTTGGTTCTTTTCCTGTTCTTCTTGTTATTATGGATTTATGATGTTTTAAGAATTCCTTTAGTTTTAATGGGATTTTTGAAGGCTGCCATCATTATCTGAAAGTTTCAAAGTTTATTTTGAATTCTAATTTTGTCTCTGGTATAGAAATTTTTTTTTTTCCTGCTTAGATATTACTGATAATCACATACCCACTCCCATGCATGATTCTAATCGTTTATGTTATTAATTTTTTCTGGATCTTTGCTGATTTTGTACTAGTTCTATTACTGAGGAAGGAGCATTGCCTTGAAATATAATTGTGGATTTGTCTATTTCTCCTTTAAGTTTTGTCAGGTTTTGGTTCATGCATTTTGAAGCTCTGTTAGTTGCATTCATATTTAGGATATTTATATCTTCTTGGCAAATTGGCTCTTTTATCATTATGTAATGTATATGTAATTACTGGTAATTTTCTTTGCTCTGCAGTTTACTTTTTCTAATATTAATATAACCACTTCAGTTTTCTTTTGATTAGTGTTTACATGGTATATATTTTCCATCCTTTTCTTTTAACCTTCTTATATCATCATATTTGAAGTATTTTGTAAACCACATAGAGTTGGGTGATGATTTTATATTCATTCTTATAATCCCTGTTTTTTAATTGGAGTGTTTAAGCCATTTATACTAAATGTGATTAGTTATATGTTCAGTTATAGGTAACTATATTATTATTTCTTTTCTATTTTTTCCTCTCTTTTTCAACCATTTTCTGCCTTCTTTTTTGGGAACTTAGAAAAAAATTCTTTAAAAACTTACCTATGTGTATTTCCACCATATCTCTGCATTTTCAGTGGTTGTTCTAAGGATTACAATATACATATTTAACCTTAAAGTATACCAAAATAAATATTTTACCACTTCAAGTGGAATATAGAAATTTTACCATTGTATAGGTCTTTTACCTTCTGATTTTATGTTCTGATTTTCTTATGTATTATGACTATGTACATTGAAAACACCATTAGATAATATTTCTAAGTTTTGCTTTCAATGATCAAACATATTTTAAAATCTAAAGAGGAGAAGCATAGTCTTATATTTAACCAAATCTTTACCATTATATATTTCTCTTCTTTCATTTTTGACCGCCTATCACATGTGAAGAGCAAAGAAAACCTCAATTTGCATGGGAAAAGACAATCAACAGATGCAAGACCAAGATGAAAAAGATGTTGAAATTGCCTGACAAAAAATTCCAGTATCATTCTCTATGGAGAACTGCTTTTAATCATTTTTTTTAAAGAGCAGATCTACTAGAAATGAATTAGCTTAATTTTTCTTCATCTGAGAATATCTTTATTCTCTATAATTTCTGAAGGATATTTTTATTGGATATAGGAGTCTGGGTTGCCAATTATTTTTCTTTCAGTACTTTATTTATTTGTTTATTTTATTATTATTATTTTTTAAATATTTATTTGGTTACACCGGGTCTTGGTTGCGGCACGTGGGCTCCTTAGTTGCAGCAGGAGAGCTCCTTAATTGTGACATGTGAACTCCCAGTTGCTAGATACACGTGGGATCATACTCCTAGGCAAGGGATAAAACCCAGAACTTCTGCGTCAGAAGCACCAGGTCTCACAAACTGGGCTAGCAGGAAGGTTCGTCGCTAGGTCTATTTTTATCACAGGAATATCAGCCTTGTTTATTCCCACAAGGCTTCAAAAAATTGAGGCAGGGCTTCCCTGGTGGCGCAGTGGTTGAGAATCTGCCTGCCAATGCAGGGGACACGGGTTCGAGCCCTGGTCTGGGAAGATCCCACATGCCGCGGAGCAACTAGGCCCGTGAGCCACAATTGCTGAGCCTGCGCATCTGGAGCCTGTGCTCTGCAACAAGAGAGGCCGTGATAGTGAGAGGCCTGCGCACCGCGATGAAGAGTGGCCCCCACTTGCCACAACTAGAGAAAGCCCTCGCACAGAAACGAAGACCCAACACAGCCAAAATAAATAAATAAATAAATAATTAAAAAAAAAAAAAATTGAGGCAACAGTCATGCTTTCCCCACCCCCCATTTGAATCTTTAGTAAAGCACAAAAGATTCAATTGATTATGAAGAGAAGCACAAGTATGGATTCTTTCAGCACTTTAAAATGTTGTTCCTTTTACTTTTGACTTCCACAGTTTCTGAAGAGAAATCTGATGTTATCCAAATAATAAAATACATTGTTTTTATCTGACTGCTTTCAAGGTACTTTCTTCTTTCTTTAGTTTTTAGCCATTTGATTATGATGTGTTTGGGAGTGTATTTTTTGAGTTTATCCTATAGGGTTCACTGAGCTTCTTGAATCTGTCTTTTGCCAAATTTGGAAACTTTTGCCATTATGACTTCAAACATTTGTTCTGCACTACACTCTCTCCTGTCTTTTTGAGACTCCAGTGACACAAATGTTAGCCCTCTTTGATATTGTCCCACAGGTCCTTGACACTTCGTTCATTTTGTTTTCATTCTTATTTACCTCTACTGTTCAGACTGAATAATTTCTATTTATACATCTTCAGTTCCATGAACTATTCCTCTGACATCTCCATTATGTTATTAAGCCTATCTGGTGAGTTTTGTTTTGTTTTGTTTTTTACTTTGATTATTATATTTTTAAGTTTTAAACTTTCCATTTTTGGAAATGTTTAAATGATCAAGTGGGATTTATCCCAGAGATGCAAGGATTCTTCAGTATATGCAAATCAATCAATGTGATACACCATATTAACAAATTGAAGAATAAAAACCATATGAACATCTCAATAGATGCAGAAAAAGCTTTTGACAAAATTCAACAACCATTTATGATAAAAACTCTCCAGAAAATGGGCATAGAGGGAACCAACCTCAACATAATAAAGGCCATATATGACAAACCCACAGCAAACATCGTTCTCAATGGTGAAAAACTGAAAGCATTTCCTCTAAGATCGGGAACAAGACAAGGATGTCCACTCTCACCACTATTATTCAACATAGTTTTGGAAGTCCTTGCCACAGCAATCAGAGAAGAAAAAGAAATAAAAGGAATCCAAATTGGAAAGGAAGAAGTAAAACTGTCACTGTTTGCAGATGATATGATACTATATACATAGATAATCCTAAAGATACCACCAGAAAACTACTAGAGCTAATCAATGAATTTGGTAAAGTTGCAGGATACAAAATCAATGCCCAGAAATCTCTTGCATTCCTATACACTAACACTGAAAGATTAGAAAGAGAAATTAAGGAAACAATCCCATTCACCATTGCAACAAAAAGAATAAAATACCTAGGAATAAACCTACCTAAGGAGGTAAAAGATGTGTACTCAGAAAACTATAAGACACTGATGAAAGAAATCAAAGATGACACAAACAGATGGAGAGATATACCATTTTCTTGGACTGTAAGAATCAATACTTTGAAACTGACTACACTACACAAAGCAATCTACAGATTCAGTGCAATCCCTGTCAAATTACCAATGGCATTTTTTACAGAACTAGAACAAAAAAATCTTAAACTTTGTATGGAGACACAAAAGACCCCGAACAGCCAAAGCAATCTTGAGGGAAAAAAACGGAGCTGGAGGAATCAGACTCCCTGACTTCAGACTATAGTGCAAAGCTACAGTAATCAAGACAATATGTTACTGGCATAAAAACAGAAACATAGATCAATGGAACAGGATAGATAGCCCAGAGATAAACCCACGCACCTATGGTCAACTAATCTATGACAAAGGAGGCAAGGATATACAATGGAGAAAAGACAGTCTCTTCAATAAGTGGTGCTGGGAAAACTGGACAGCTACATGTAAAAGAATGAAATTAGAACACTCCCTAACACCATACACAAAAATAAACTCAAAATGGATTAAAGACCTAGATGTAAGACCAGAAACTATAAAACTCTTAGAGGAAAACATAGGAAAAACACTCTTTGACATAAATCACAGCAAGATCTTTTTGACCCACCTTCTAGAATAATGGAAATAAAAACAAAAATAAACAAATGGGCCCTAATGAAACTTAAAAGTTTTGCACAGAAAAGGAAACTATAGACGAAAAGACAACCCTCAGAATGGGAGAAAATATGTGCAAATGAATCAATGGACAATGGATTAATCTCCAAAATATATAAACAGCTCATGAAGCTCAATATTAAAAAAACAAACAGCCCAATTAAAAAATGGGCATAAGACCTAAATAGACATTTTCCCAAAGAAGACATAGAGATGGGCAAAAGGCACATGAAAAGCTGCTCAACATCGCTAATTATTACAGAACTGCAAATCAGAGCAGTTTTTAATGCTAATTTAGCTCTACTACTAAGGCAGCATTCTTCAGATGAGTCTACTAGATTCCCATATATTATGAGATCTTTCTGCTCTGGCAGGTGAGATCACAAATTATTCTCAGTTCTCAGTGAGATACAGGAATTGTTCTACTTACAAGTTTCTGGTAATTCTTTCCTTGTTCTTGGGTCATATCCTCTCATGTATGTGCAGATCAATACTCACCCAAAGTTCAAGTGGACCCCTCTGCTGATCTCCAGAGCTCAGCTGTTCTCTCTGCTCTCATATTCTAGCCTCTTTGGCCTTTCTGATCTCTTATCTCTTATCTCTACTCATTCATACCAGCGGGCTCTGTTCAAGTTTTACTTTCCTGTGCTGTCGCATGGAAACTCTGTCTAGACAGTAAGCTGGTGCAGTGGTAGGGTTCAGCTCATTTGTTACCCTTCTTTAAAGGACTACTGTCCTGTGCTGCCTATTGTCCAATGTCTGAAAACTGTTCTTTTTCACATATTTTGTCCAGTGTTTTAGTTGCTTAAGGTTAGAGCGTAAAGTTAGTTCCTATTACAGTGTTTTGGCCCAAAACAGAAATGTCAAAGATTTTTTTTTTAACCCCCTTTCTCTTTGATAGATAGCACTTAGAGATCAATGTCATCATCTTTAAGGATTTCTAGACTTCTAATACATAAAACTAACACAGTGTTATATGTCAATTAAAAAAATAAATTAATTTTTAAAAATTTCCAGACCTTTAAAATCCAAATATTTTCCTTCAATTGTTCATTGTAATATAGACTAAGCTAAGAAACTTTTCTTTTTATCTAAATTAAATGCCTTCATAGTCAAGATTGTATTGCTACTCTGTTGGAAGTCTCTTGTTTTCTTCAAGAATTTTATAGGAGCTTGACAATCTCATGGAGTTGTTTTGAAGGATCAAGCATTATAACATTTGAAATACTTTAAAATGTGTTATTCAAATGTAAGGTACTATTCTGAGCCATGAGATGAATTTTGTAAATGAATCCCCAATTGGGATGTTGTTTTAATACGTTTCTAAAAATGTTATTTTATATATATTTTCCCCCCACAAGTACTAGGAATCTTTAGGAGAGTAATTATTTTACTCTCTTACTTTAGCAGAGTATCATTTTACTTATGAAGTATTGTAACTTTATAAATAAAAAATTTCCCTTTACAACTTCCTCATAGATCTGCATCCTCATAACTAAGGAGTTTGTATCTGAATTGGCTTATTAGTCTATTATCTTTCTGAATTGGGAAAGAGTAGGGAATGAGAACCATGCACTTCAGTAAGCTATCATTTTAGATTCAGGGTTACTATGAATAGCTTTGGATGGAAGTATTTAACTATATTAAACCAGAAGATTATATTTAACCTAGTTAATAGTTAATCTTTTGGTCATCAGCTCTGTTAGTTTTTTCAAGTTATTAACTTCGTCTTATGTATTTAAGCAACTGATAATTTCTTGAACAGCTTTCATGAGGACTTAGGTATTATTTTTTAAAAAGCATTACAAATTGTACAGGTAAATGAAATAATGGAATATGTTTCTCTTGCTGAGCAATTATAAAAGGAACAGCCTTGGATGAAGCTACTTCAAGAAAGTTATCATATGTATCAGGATGCTATCCACAATATACGAAGAAAAGCATTTTATCTTCCAGACTATCTGAATTGTCATTATCCCAAAAGTTAAATACAAAGAGCCTCCAAAATCATACAATTATGAAGGGGAATGATGACCTTGAATTTAAAAAATCAAAAAATATTTTGCAAATAAGAAAATTCCAGGATGAGGTTGACAGCAGTGATGTAGAATTCCAGGAACCATATTCAAAGGATGGCATAAACTTCAAGAGAAGTTCAGAGAAGGTTGAAATTCATGACTCAAAGTCTAAACCACAAAACTTGAAGAGTGTTACAAGCCTCAAAAAGTCCCTGGATAAAAGTGATATTTTTAGTATCCCAAAACTTCAGAAGCCAGCTGTGAGAAGGCGCGCCAGCCTTCTAAAACATGTTTTATCTAAGGAAAAAACTGCAATTAATGCCCTGGGTCAGTATCATATATGTAAGTCAACATCTAGATCTTTGAATCATTACAGAAATGAGCTGAATTAAGCAGTTATTAGATAGTTGCAGGCATTTCAATTGTTAGTACTCTGGGTAACCACCACTTCTGCTATGTAGACCAATGGATACAATATTGTAGTTTTGATGGTAGTTCCTTTCCAGATGCTCCCTTTTGTGGGGGCCTAGCTTTGGCTGAGAAGCTTATTCAGTGATTAATTGGAGTCACTCAAGTTCCCTAGAAAGTAGAGGGCCTGTTTTCATTTGGAAATGCTCTTTTTTGGTCATTTATTTAACCAAGTATGTATGAAGTCTATGTGAAATTTTTGCTCAGAGTTCCGTAATTTAAATTTATGATATCCATAGTACTTCAGATATTATCTCTTATGGATGTGGGAATATCAAGAGAAAATAATTAATACTCTACATCTCAGATCCCCAAGGCTTTATTGTATTCCTCAAAGATGAGCAGTGGCTTCCCAACCAGTATATATTTTCCCCTCTGTGCTGCTTATATCATAGAAGTACTGTGTAGGGAACCCAGTTAAACACTCTTTCCTGTAGGCCTCAGCTGAAGTTACTTAAGTTATATTTATTTTCTTTAAAGAAACTTACTGGCCTTTAAAAAAATTGTATTTAGTACTGAATGTAATTGTTAAAGTGAATGCTTTGTGAATAATTAGTGCTTCTTATACACTAATGCATACTTTAAATAACTCAGTTGAAAAAAGAGTGTGATCTATTAAGGAGGCATAAAGATGTTTATTCCGATTCCTTTACCAATGCTCTGCTTTTACTCTGTGCCTCATTTCTATTTCTGAGATTTTTGTACTTCAATAAGAATTAAAGCCCTGGTTAAAGGAATAATGGAGTAATAGGCATTTAGCCAATGGGTAGAATAGGGCTGTGGAAAAAAGTGGTTATCTACCTTGCTGGTGTCACTAAAATAAAATGATGTCACCTACCACTGCCACACTTAATGTTCTGTATATAGAGAAGTATGAAATAGCTTATCTCGTATAACTTCTCCAAATAAATTGATGGTGATTGAGCAGCTATGAAATGTGACTGTCACTTGATTTACGTTCAAAAAACATTTTTAAATTTTCATTATGAAATAATTTTAAATTCATAAGAATTATACAAAAATACAATAAAAACATTTCTGCATACTCTTCATCTAGTGTTCCCAAGTGTTAAGATCTTATATAACCACAGTACAATGATCTAAACCAGGAAATTAACACTCATACAACAGTATTTACTAATCTAAGGGCCTTATTCAAAATTTGTCAGTTTTTCCATTAATGTCCTTTTTCTTATCCAGGATCTCATCCAGGACCACATATTACATTTAGCTGTCATGTGTCCTTAGTCTCCTTCAGTCTGGGATGGTTTTTCAGTCTTTCATGACCTTGACACTTTGGAAGAATATTGACTTGTTGTTTTGTATAATGTCCCTCGTTTTGGGTTTCCTTATATTTCTTCATGAATAAGTTCAGGGTATGCATTTTGGCCAGAATACAACACAGGAGATATTTTGTCCATCTCAGTGCATAATATTAGGAGGCTCATGATGGCCATGTGTGTCTGCTAGGATTTTATAATTTTGAAGGTTGTGAACTGAAAACATGGTAGGGTAAAGTGATAGGAAGGGAAAGAACTCTCAATTTTTGTTTGAAATCTTGGAATTTAAACAAAGCACATTGATGTTTTGATCTCTTGGACTCATTCATTATATTTTAATCAGAACCAAGCTGCATTGGCTGGGCCACTAGAACAGGCTGTTCTTCCAAACAAGTAGTTTATAAACGTTTATAGAATTTCAAGACAGTTTTGTGTTTGAGCTATAAGAGAAAGATTAAGTGTAATGTAAGATACAACAGAAATATGGACAGAAAAGCAGTCCTTCTGTAAGGTGATATTAAGTAAATAAAACTTGATTTCTGATTACTAGATAAAGATTTTAGCTGCCAATTATTGCTTAAGACACATAAATTATGTTGCTGAATAGTCCCCCACATTTTGTATACTTAGGAAATGTCTGTGAAGCTATCAATAAACTCTGAGAAAATTACATTGATACAGAAGAACCTCAGTCCATTTTGCATTCAGTAGGAATTACTTTATCAGATAAAGAGTTCAAGAAGATTGTGACAGACACTACTAGAAATGGTGAGAGACTGATAATACCAAATGTTTTGAAAATATTAGATACTTTTATGTGAGTATTAAATGTTGGAGTAAATTCTCTCAACTAGGAATGGAATGGAATGGGCCATTCTAAAGAAGATTCAGAAAGAACAAATATAAAAATTGTAAGTAGTTATATATAAAATAGATAACTAATAAGGACCTACTGTATAGCACAGGAAACTCTACTCTATACTCTGTAATGACCTATATGGGAAAAGAATCTAAAAAAGAGTGGATATATGTATATGGATAACTGATTCACTTTGCTGTACAGCAGAAACTAACACGACATTATAAATCAACTATGTTCCAATAAATTTTTTTTAAAAATTGGGATTAGTAAAAAACAATTCCTGGGAAGTTTGACCTAATGGATTGGTTTGGAGGGGCTAGGTCTTTCATATCTCAGAACTGTTTCTGTAAGGTTCTTCATTACTATTCCTAGCTATGCCTTCTAGTGTGAGACAGGTACTGGGGAAAGCTTATCTAGCTGTAGAATAGAGGTTCAGGTAGCAAGACTACAATACCCAAGAGGTTCAAAAATCTCTAAGTCAATAGCATAGGGGTCCAAGGAGAAATAATTGGAGATTCTAAAATGTAGAATGAGTACTGTACCTAGGAATTTAGGGCTAAGGGAATTTAGGGCTTTTAACCAAGGCAGGCAGTTAGCATCTATAAATTAAATAGCATATCCCACTCACCAACCTAAGTTCAGGGCAGAGTTTAAGTTTCTAAGAAAGATTCTTTTTTTTTCTTTTTAATAAATTTATTTATTTATTTATGGCTGCACTGGGTCTTCGTTGCTGTGTGAGTGCTTTCTCTAGTTGTGGCGAGCAGGGGCTACTCTTCGTTGCAGTGCACGGGCTTCTCATTGCTGTGGCTTCCCTTGTGGAGCACGAGCTCTAGGTGCGCGGGCTTCAGTAGTTGTGGCACGTGGGCTCAGTAGTTACACGAGCTGTAGAGCGCAGGCTCAGTAGTTGTGGCACACGGGCTTAGTTGCTCCACGGCATGTGGGATCTTCCTGGACCAGGGCTCGAACCCATGTCCCCTGCCTTGGCAGGCGGATTCCTAACCACTGTGCACCAGGGAAGTCCCTAAGAAAGACTCTTGTATTAGAGAAGTTGTTTTATCATTAAGTAAGAATTGTCCACAGCAAAAGTTCAGTTAAGGAGAGGGCAGAGGCAACAGTTTGGGGAAAGACTGACAGAAATAACATTAGAAGTGAATTATTAGAACCTGAGCAAAATTCCTTAGTTAAGGCAAATAAGAAAGAATATTTGATTTTAAAAAAAATCTAAGAAATAGAGATCAGAGTAATGGTTACCAGGGGGTAAGAGTTGGCGGTAGAACAAAATGGGTAAAGGGGATCAATTGTATGATGATAGATGGAAACTTAATTTTTGGTAGTGAGCACACTGTAGTGTATACAGAAGTAGAAATATAATGTTGTACACATGAGACATATAATGTTAATGTTGTACACATGAGACATATAATGTTAAAGACATATAATGTACACATGAGACATATAAATGTTAATGTTAAAGACATATAATGTTGTACACATGAGACATATAATGTTTGTAATGTCAATACAAAATAAATTTTAAAAAATCTAAAAAGTAGATGCCACTAAAATTATTCAGCCCTTTCTTCTGCTTATCAGGATTAGTATGATCACTGTGGAGGGTTTGTATGTAAAAATAGGTAGTTATTTGGACCAGATGGATACTAAGGGTAAGGATGGGGATACTTGGGTTTGTCAGGGCTGGTTAGCATTGTCAAAGTGTCTTAGTGGACGGCATATTGATTTGACTGGGTTTTCATGATGATGTGAAATAGACTTCTTAACTTTCTCATGGTCTACCTCTATGGGCACCTTTCCTTTTTCCTATATCTATCAAGAACTGAGTACCTAACCCAGTCCTTTGCACTTTATAATAAACACTGAAAAAGCAGGATCCATTTGTGTCCTACTTATTTTTGTATCCTTGGTGCCTAGCATAGTTCTTGGCACTAATATACTGTCAGTAATTGCTGAAAGGAAATGAACTGACCTAATTTAGAAAGACTTATCTAGGGAGACAAGATAAGAAGAAGAAATAGGATGATGATTAAGTAAAGGATAAGCATTTTTTCATAGTTGTACTAAAATGTGTATTTACCTTTTATACAGAAGTATAATAGAATGTATAATCTAAACTTTTCTTTTACAGAAAATGGAATGGTGAAGTTAGATGATGTTGTGCATGCTCTCTCCAAAGAGCAAAATCTTCCTGGATATGATGGTAGGTAGGAAATTTATTTTAAAATCATCTGGGGGAAAGAGCAGTTAGGTTGAGGAGAATTAGGTTCAACTGAACTGAGTTTGCTTTTTGTATAGATACTTAATAGTTCCAAAATCCTTTAGCAAGCCATTTGCCAGTTTCTTTAAAAACTTGGTATATCAGGGTAATAACAGCTAAATTGCTTAGTTCACAGAGTTGTTATGTGGATTTTATGAACTGGAGAGTGCTATATAAATGTACAGTAATAGTAATGATAATGAGGAAGTCAAATAGGTAATTAGCTCCATTATTAGCAATTGATGGGTGATTTCATTTTTAATTTTTATAAGGAACTTGTTTGAATGAAATACTTGTTTGGTTTATCTTTGTTTTAGAACATTTTATAAAACAGTTCTATTGAGGTAAAATCTACATACATAAAATCACCCATGCACTGATTTATATTATAGAGTCACACCACAATCTAGTTTTTCTTACTTGCAGTGTTTTTATTTTTTATACAAATAATTAAATATTTTTTCTGTGATATTAAAAAGAAATGAAAGTTTTATGAAGGCTTGCTGTTTATTTCCTTCTGTTTATTCACATACTTTAAAAAAGATGAGCTTTCTCTCGCTTCCCAAAAGATTTCTCTTATATGAAAAAATTAATCCAAAGGAAGAAACTTTCTTTTATACCTAGATGAAGAATCTCATGTTAAAAACTGCATTTGCATTTGTCATTTCTGATGAATGTAAATGTTTAAGTCTCTGGATTTCTTGAAGATACTATTAGTAAATCGATTTCTTGAATGCTTCACCATGCAATCATTCATTCACCAACTCAGTCATTCTTTCATTGCTATTTTGTGAAGTAGTGTCTTGGTCACAGCTGTCTCTTCCTCTTTTTTCCCCATTATACTATTTTAAAATTTTATTTCAAATTGTGGGAACTAACACATATCATGTAATTTACCATCTTAACCATTTCTAAGTGTACAGTTCAGTAATGTTAGTGTTAAGTGCATTCACATTGTTGTGCAACCAATCTCTACAACTTTTTATCTTGCAAAACTGAAACTCTGTACCGGTTAAATAAAAATTACCCATCCTTGCCCCTCCAGTTCTGGCAACCATCATTCTACTTTCTGTTTCTGTGAAGTCGTCCACTTGAGATACCTTAGTAGAATCATACAGTATTTGTCTTTTTGTGACTGGCTTATTTCACTTATCATAATGCCCCCAAGAGCTGTCAGAATTTTCTTCCTTTTTCATGCTAAATAATATTCCATTGTATGTGTATACCACATTTTCCTTATTCATTCATCCATCAGTGGACACTTGTGTTGCTTCCTCCTCTTGGTTATTGTGAATAGTGCAGCTATGAAAATGGGCATGCAAATATCTCTTTAAGCTCCTGCTTTGAATTCTTTTAGATATGTACCCAGAAGTAGACACAATCCAGTTTGTAACATTTCTGTCACTCCTAAAAATTCTCTCATGCCCATTTGCAATTAATCTCCACCCCATCTGTAGACAACCACTAATCTGCTTTCTGTCTCTATGAATTTGCCTTTTTTTGACATTTAATATAAATGAAATCATATAACATGTCTTTTATACTTGAGGTCCTTCACTTTGCATAATGTTTGGGTTTTTTTTAAATTTATTTTTGGCTGCGTTGGGTCTTTGTTGCTGCGGGCAGGCTTTCTCTAGTTGCAACGAGCAGGGGCTACTCTTCATTGTGGTGCACGGGCTTCTCATTGCGGTGGCTTCTCTTGTTGCGGAGCATGGGCTCTAGGCGCGCAGGCTTCAGTAGTTGTGGCTTGCGGGCTCTAGAGCGCAGGCTCGGTAGTTGTGGCTCATGGGCTTAGCTGCTCCGCAGTATGTGGGATCTTCCCGGATCAGGGCTCGAACCCGTGTCCCCTGCATTGACAGGCGGATTCCCAACCAATGCACCACCAGAGAAGCCCTGCATAATGTTTTTAAGGTTAATTCATGTTGTAGTATGTATCAATAGTTCATTCCTTTTTATTGATAAATAAACCCATATTACAGTTTATGGATATACTTTGTTTTGTTGATGGTTGACCAGTTCATGAACATTTTATTTTTCTCAGCTTCTGACTGTTATGAATAATGCTGAAATTAATATTTGCATACATGTCTTTCTGTGGGCATACACTTTTATTTCTCTTGGGTAAATTCCTAGGAGAAAAATTGTTAGTCTGTATGGTAAATTTATGTTTAGGTTTTTAACAGATTGCCAAACTGTTTTCCCAAGTGGCTATATCATTTTCATTCTCAGCAGCAATGTATGAAGATTCTAGTTTCTTCACATCCTTGTCAACATTTGTTTTTTTAAAATTATAACCAGTAAGTTTGTAGTGGTATCTCACTGTGCTTTTAATTTTGCATTCCCCTAATGACTAATAACGTTGAGTATTTTTGTATATGCTTGCTAGCCATTCAGGTGTCTTTGGTGAAATATGTATTCAAATCTTTTGCCCATTTTTAGAATTCCATTTTGATTTATCTAGCATTTTAGAGTGTATCTCTTTTTATAGCATTTTGGTGGTTGCTCCAGGTATTATATTATATATACATAACTTATCACAGTCTACTGGTGTCATCATTTTACCAGTTCAAATGAAGTATAGAAATCTTATCCACTTTTATGTCCGCTTACCCTCCCCTATGTATGATGTAATTGTCTTAAATATTTCCTTTACATATATTTAAAAACATATCAGACAGTATTATAATTTTTGCTTCAACCATCAAATGTAATTTAAAAACTCAAGAGGAGAAGGAAAGCCTACTATATTTACCCATATTTTGGCTTACTGTTTTCTTTCTTCCTTCCTGATATTCCACAGTTCTTTGTTTTATCCTTTCCTTTCGTTTAAAGGACTTCCTTTTAGCCATTCATAGGTTTACTGTCAACAGATTCTCTTCGTTTTCTTCCATTTGAGAACATCTTGATTTCCCCTTCATTCCTGAAGAATATTTTTTCTAAGTATGGGATTTGGGTTGCCAGTTCTTTTCTTTCAGCACTTGAAAAATATGGTGCCACTTCTTTCTGATGTCCAAGGTTTCTGAGGGAAATCTTGTCATTCAAATTGTTTTTTTTTCCCCCCTATAGGTAAGGTTTCATTTTTCTTTGACTGCTTTCAAGATTTTTTTCTCTGCATTTAGTTTTCAAAAGTTTAATTATAATGTGTCTTGACATGGATTTCTTTGGCTTTATCCTGTTTGAGTTTCACTTATTTTCTTGGATCTGTAGGTTAATATCTGTTGCTAAAAATTTGGGAATTGTTTAACCATTGTTTCTTTGAGTACCTTTTTAACCATGCTCTCTCTCTCTCCTTCTTCTGAGGCTCTGATTACACCATGTTGGATCTTTCTTTATACTGCTACAGGTCCCGGAGACTCTATTCTTTTTTTTTTCAGTCTATTTTCTTTCTGTTGTTCATTGGGTGATTCCTATTGCTGTCTTTCAGTTCATTAATTCTTTCTTCTCTCTCCTCCATTCAGCTGTTGACCCACTGAGCTTATTATTTCAGTTTTCGTAATTTTCAGTTGTAAATATTCCATATGCTTTGAATTGGGCTACATTTGCCTAGAGTAAGGAGCCGATTGTCGCAATCTTCATGAAGAAAGTCTAAACCACTTTCTGTTAGCTGGAACTGCTGATACTGAAAGAATAGATGTGACTGGATCTAACTAAGCCTTCTTCTCCTGCTAGTGGTAGGGAGATTCCTGTCCAGGTTATGTTGATACTTTGCGGAAGAAGGAATATACTACTCTTTAAGTGTTATGCTTAGCCAAGAGAGTTTTACAGTGAAGCTGGCCTTTTTTCTTAAGTGTATAACACTTTAGATGCACCCATATCAAAAAAGCATTGTTTGAGTTGAAGCAACAGAGCCCCATGACAAATTGAACCAAAATCTCAAATGTACAGCACTTTACATTCATATTTGAGAAGTTTCCTGCCATTATATCTTTAAATAGATTTTTTGTCCTTTTATCACTCTCTCCTTCTGGAATTCCCATAATGTGTATATTGGTCCATTTAATGGTGTTCCATACATCCCTTAAGCTTTCTTCACTGTTTTTCATTCTTTTTTCTTTTTGTTCTTTTGACTGAATTCTTTCCAGTGACCTGTCTTTTAGTTCACTGCTCCATTCTTCTGCTTGATCTAGTCTGCTGTTTAGCACCTCTAGTGAAATTTTCAGTTATTGTGTTCTTCACCTCTATGATTTCTGTTTGGCACTTTTGAATATTTTCTATCTCTGTGTTGAAATTCTCACTTTGTTCTTGCATTGTTCTCTTGATTTTGATGAGCATCTTTATGAGAGTTATCTATCTTTTTTATTAGAGTTATGAGATTCTCTTTGTTGGAATCTGTGCATTACACAAAGCAAGCACCTCTCTTAGTCTTCATAGACTGGCCTTATACAGGAGAATACCCCTACCAATTAGCCTAGCCAATATTCTTGGGACCTCTACCAACTCTTTCCTTCCCCAGGCTCTAGGACTGGTGAGACAGATGCTGGTCCTTTGGGAGGCCCTGAAGAAGTTGGGGTGCTGGATGCATGAATCAATTCTTTTGCTATCCAGGGGGCAGCTGAGAATTGGCATTTTTTTTTTTAATAAATTTATTTATTTATTTATTTATTTATGGCTGTGTTGGGTCTTTGTTTCTGTGCGAGGGCTTTCTCCAGTTGCGGCGAGCTGGGGCCACTCTTCATCGCGGTGCGCGGGACTCTCACTCTCGCAGCCTTTCGTTGCAGAGAACGGCTCCAGACGCACAGGCTCAGTAGTTGTGGCTCACGGGCCTAGTTGCTCTGCATCATGTGGGATCCTCCCAGACCAGGGCCCAAACCCGTGTCCCCTGCATCAGCAGGCAGACTCTCAAACACTGCGCCACCAGGGAAGCCCAGAATTGGCATTTTATATCTACTCACTCTGTGCTGAGCAAGGATCATTGGCATTGACCGGCTTATGTCACCACTTCTGTTCTATCTAGTCTATACTAGACCTATCAGAGCCCCAAGATTGGCAAGATAGAAGCCAGTCTTCTGGGGAGGCCTTTTGGAAAAGTTGGACTGCTGGACATGCGAACCAATTTCTATCTTCCCCTGAGTGAAGCTGGGAGCTAAGGGGTCTCTTTCAGATCATATGGTGCTGCAATGGGGACAGGGTCTCCAGCAAAAGGGTGTCCCACATCTCCCTACCAGCTTCAATGAATCTGGTTTTGCATTCTCCTGGGATGTTAGAGCCTTTCAGTTAGTTTCTCATTTCTCACAAAAGGAATTTATCCATGAATTTTTGCTGAATCAGTGTGTGTGAGGGGAGAAGGGGAGTCCAGGGCTTCCTACTCAACTGTCTTGCTGATGTCACTCCTCTGTTGTTAACTTTTAAATGAGAATTACTTTCACCTGAAACTTTCACAAGATAGGAACATGGTGTCTTATTCCATGTATTTACACATAAGAATCATCTTTTTAAGAATCGTTTTAAGGATCATCTAGTTCAGAAATCATTTTGATCATTCTTTCTTTGCTTTGCAATCCATAATGACTTCCAGTGATTGCTTGAAGAAGATTAACTACTGATGGTGACTTTAATGCTCTCCACTGCCCAACTCCTCACTTTACCTATTCTAATCTACTAGAGAAAACTTATTTGAGTTTAATTTGTTCCAGAGTTCACACACGCACATCTGTCAACTTCCTTAATCCATATATTTATAAGTAATTTCTTTTAAGAAAGTTTTCATTGCAGTAAAAATTTATCAGTTTAAATTTAATGGAGGGAATACTGCCCAAATTTGTGAAGCATGCATTCTAAAGTATTGTAAAAAGACATGTAGCATAGCTGTTTTCAAGTAATGATTTATATTTACAGAAGATAAACTAAGATAAATTTACTGATGACTGAGCCATGTATTGTTACAAAAGCTTATTCCAATTTATCATTTGAGATTGAAGGTTTTCTACTTCTGTTTCTGCTACTAAGAAACAGACTGCTAGGGAATTTTAAATTGTTAGAGAATTAAATGGGGGAAATTATATAATATTTTTGATCCTATGTATTTTTAGTTGTGGTATTGTCAGTGCAATTAAATTGGCACTTCCTTAGATACAAAGGCTATGGGAGAGTGGAATAATATATTTCATACTCTGATTTTATAACTTATTAATTTCCTTTTTTTTTAATTTTTAAAAAATTTTTATTTTATTTATTTATTTTTGGCTGTGTTGGGTCTTTGTTGCTGCATGTGGGCTTTCTCTAGTTGTGGTGAGCAGGAGCTACTCTTCGTTGTGGTGCACGGGCTTCTCACTGCGGTGGCTTCTCTTATTGCAGAGCACGGGCTCTAGGCACACGGGGTTCAGTAGTTGTGGCTTGCAGGCACTACAGGCAGGCTCAGTAGTTGTGGCGCATGGGCTTCGTTGCTCCACAGCATGTGGGATCTTCCCGGACCAGGGATCGAACCTGTGTCCCCTGCATTGGCAGGCAGATTCTTATCCACTGCGCCACCAGGGAAGCCCTTAATTTTCATATTATTAAAGATTCTGGTAATGCTTCTCACATATAATATTTCTGAAGTTTTTAATATT